>NC_091999.1:29117442-29475809 GCF_044704955.1 Pristiophorus japonicus | reverse complement strand
CCTCCAGACTCTGGATTCGGTCTCTGTGAGAATCTGGGCTTCAACCCTAACCCCACAGACAAACACATGCACTTTGGCTTTCAGTGAGTAATTACGAATATTTTTAGCAATTTTAGCAGAATTTTAGCAACTCTCCTATTCTTTTTCGAGTAATGCTCTGGGACCTTTCATATCCACCCGAGGGTGCAGACGGAGCTTCAATTTAACATTTCATCCGAAAGTCAATAGCTTCAACATTGTAAAATTCCCCAAGTGCTGCACTTGAGTGTTAGCCAAGATGATATGCTCAATTCTCAGGAGTGCGACTTGAACACACAAACTCCTGATTCAGTCGAGAATGCTGCCACTGAATCAAAGCCGATAAAAAAGTTCACAACCATATTATTTTCCCCAAGTCTTTTTTATAAGTTCCAGGACATATCAAATTCATGGTGATGATTTCCACAGACAGTTGCTCATACACAGAGACATATATAGAGATCGACAGACACAGAGACACACACACACATAACCAAATATTTACACGCACCAACGGGAATGCACAGATGCCTTCGTCATCTCGAGGGATAGACAGGCTGAATCACTGTCGCAACTTTGACTGATTTTTTCGATTTTTTAAAGGGATGTATCGTGAATATTGCAGATTAATAAAAATGAGAAAAAATGTCAGTGTTGAAAGGTGTGGGACGTTATTCCATCTATCTCAGGATCAGTTTGGCAGAGACCTGGTTAAATTGTGAAATGGAATACAATATGCTGAGAATCGGAGTCAGCAAGATTCGAACCTGCTCGGGAAAAACCGAATGGATTTCTAGACCATCGCCTTAACCACTCGGCCACAACTACTGTGTGGCTGCCTTTTTAAACGTTACTCAGAAAAAGCTCAGTCATCCATCTCTGTGCAGCAGGCAGCCAAAGAATCCTGAAAAAGTCTCCGTTCGCTCAATATCTGGAAGAGGCAATCTCCTCCACCTGTATTTTTACAGTTCTATATTGCTCTGGAACTTTTTAATATCTTTCTCTACCAAGAAACAGAAGTAAAATTCTACATTTTGAAACAACTGCCTCCCCGTCGGGGAATTGAACCCCGGTCTCCCGCATGACAGGCGGGGATACTCACCACTATACTAACGAGAAACTGACGGGTACCAGCTCTGTGAGAGCAGGAATCGAGCTGTGAACAGAACTGGACACCATGAGAAGTCGACAGACGCATTGAGAGACAAAGACAAACCGACAAACAGGGAGAGACAGACAGCGAGATAGAGACAACGAGAGACAGAAAGTGTGAGACTGAGAAGGAGAGGCACATTGAGTGAGAAAAATAATCAAACACATACATATACAGAGATATGTGTGTGTGATCTGTTAAGAGAGAGAGGGAAAGAGTGAGAGAAAGTCAATGATAAAGACAGTGACAAGGAGAGAGACAGATCGAGAAAGAGAGAAAGAGACTAAAAGAGAAAATGATGGAAGTACTCAGCAGGTTAGAGACAGGGCAAAGAAAGACAGGCAGGCAGAAATATAGACAGATAGAGAGAGACGATGGGAAAGAGAGAGACAGTCAGACAGAGAGGGATGATGGGAAAGAGAGAGCGAAATAGAGAGGGAGACTGAGAGAATCCCATTCGAGCAGAACTTTGACACCGTGAGAAAGTAAGAGACAGATTGAGAGACAGGGACAAACAGAGAAACAAAGAAAATTGGTGCAGTCATAGGCTATTCGGGCTTTCGAGTCTGCACCACCATTCAATAAGTTCATGCTGATCATTAAAGCTCAGTACCCCTTTCCTGCTTTCTCTCCATAACCTCTTAATGCCTTTAGCCTTAATGGCCATATTTAATTCCTTTTGAATATAGCCAATGAACTGGCATCAGCAACTGTCAGCGATAGGGAATACAACAGGTTAACAACTCTCTGAGTGAAGAAGTTTCTCCTCATCTCGGTCCTAAATGGCCTGCCCCTTATCTTAGACTGTGTCCCCTAATTCTGGACTTCCCCAACATCGGGAACGTTCTTGCTGCATCTAACCTGTCAAGTCCCGTCAGAATGTTTTATGTTTCTATGAGATCCCCTCTCATGCTTCTAAACTCCAGTGACTACAAGCCCAGTCGATCCAGTCTCTCCTCATATGTCAGTCCTGTCATCCCGGGAATTAGTCTGGTGAACCTTTGCTGCACTCCCTCAATAGCAAGAAAGTCCTTCCTCAGATTACGAGACCAAAACTGAACACAATATTCCAGGTGAGGTCTCACAAAGGCCCTGTACAACTGCATTAAGACCTCCGTACTCCTATACCCAAAACCCCTAGCTATAAAGGCCAACATACCGTTTGCCTTCTTCACCGCCTGCTGTAACTGCATGCCACCTTTCAATGACTGATGTACCACGACACGCAGCTCCCATTGCACCTCCCCTTTTCCTAATCTGCCGCCATACGGATAATATTCTGCCTTCGTGTTTTTGCCACCAAAGTGGATAACCTCACATTTATCCACATTATACTGCATCTGCCATGCATTTGCCCACTCACCTAAGCTGTCCAATTCACCCTGCAGCCTCTTAGCGTCCTCCTCACAGCTCACACCGCTGCCCTGTTAGTCTCATCTGCAAACAAGAAGATATTACACTCAATTCCTTCATCTACATCATTAATGTATATTGTAAATAGCTGGGGTCCCAGCACTGAGCCCTGTGGCACCCCACTAGTCACTGCCTGCTTTTCTGAAAAGGACCCGTTTATCCCGACTCTCTGCTTCCTGTCTGCCAACGAGTTCTCTATCCACGTCAGTACATTACCCCCAATACCATGTGCTTTAATTTTCCACACCAATACGTGTGTGGGACCTTGTTGAAAGCCTTTTGAAAGTAAATACACCACAATCTCCGGTTCCCCTTGTCCACTAAAGTAGTTACATCCTCAATAAATTCGAGAAGATTTGTCAAGCTTGATTTCCCTTTTATAAATTCATGCAGCTTGGACCGATCCTGTCATTGCTTTCCAAATGCGCTGCTATTTCATATTTAATAATTGATTTTTACATTTTCCCCACTACTGATGTCAGGCTAACCGGTCTATAATTATCCGTTTTCTATCTCCCTCCTTTTTTAAAGTGTGGTGTTACATTAGCTACTCTCCAGCCCATACGAACTGATCTAGAGTCGATGGACTGTTGGCAAATGATCACCAATCAATCCGCTATTTCGAGGGCCACTTCCTTAAGTACTTTCCAATGCAGACTATCAGGCCCCGGGGATTTATCGGTCTTCAATCCCATCAATTTCCCTCACACAATTACCTGACGAATAAGGATTTCCTTCAGCTCCTCCTTCTCGCTAGATCCTCGGTGCCCTAGCATTTCTGGAAGGTTATGCGTGTCTTCCTTCGTGAAGACAGAACCAAAGTAATTGTTCAACTGGTCTACCATTTCTTTGTTCCCCATTATAAATTCACCTGAATCTGACTGCAAGGGACCTACGTTTGTCTTCTCTAATCTTTTTGTCTTCACATATCTATAGAACTTTTTTATGTTTCCAACAAGCTTCCTCTCATAATCTATTTTCCCCCTCCTAATTAAACACTTTGTCCTTCTCTGCTGAATTCTAAATGTCTCACAGTCCTCAGGTTGTGGCTTTTTCTCGCCAATTTATATGCCTCTTCCTTGCATTTAACACTATCATTAATTTCGCTTGTTATCTACGGTTTAGCCACCTTCCCCGTTTTATTTTTACTCCAGACAGGGAAATACAATTGTTGAAGTTCGTCTATGTGATCTTTAAATGTTTGCCATGGCCTATTCACCGTCAACCATTTAAGTATCATTCGCCAGTCTATTCTAGCCAATTCACATCTCATACCATCGAAGTTTCATTTCCTTAAGTTCAGGACCCATGTCTCTGAATTAACTGTGTCACTCGCCACCTTAATAAAGAATTCTACCTTATTATGGTCACACTTCCCAAGGGGCCTTGCACAACAAGATTGCTAATTTGTCCTTTCTCATTACACACCACCCAGTCTAGGATGGCCATCCCTCCAGATGGTCCCTCGATATATTGGTCGAGAAAACCATCCCAAATACGCTCGAGGAAATCCTCCTCCACCGTATTGCTTCCTGTTTGGTTAGCCCAATCTACATGTAGAGTAAGGTCGCCCTTGATAACTGCTGTATCTTTATGGCACGCATCCTTAATTTCTTGTTTGATGCTGTCCCCAACCGCACTACTACTGTTTGCTGATCTGTACACAACTCCTCTCGCGTTTTCTTCCCACTGGTATTCCACAGCTCCACCCACACATGTTCCACATCATCCAAGCTAATGTCGTTCCTTACTATTGCCTTAATTTCCTCTTTAACCAACAATGCTACCCCAACACCTTTTCATTTCTGTCTGTGCTTCCTGAATGTTGAATTCCCAGCCTTGGTCACCCTGGAGCTAATTATATCATATTCAGTAATTGCTGCTTGTGCAGTTAATTCATCCGCCTTTTTACGAATACTTCTCGCAACGAGGCACAGAGCCTTCATGCTTGTTATTTTAACCCTTTGGAATTTTACTGTAAAGTGGCCTTATTTGATTTTTGCGGTGGGATTCTCTGCCCTCCACCTTTACTTTTAATCTTTCGTTCTGCGCCCATTCTACTTCCCTCTGTCTCCCGTCGCCCTGCCATATTACTTTAAACCCTCCCTAATAACATTAGCAAACACTCCCCCCGTTGGACATTGGTTCTGGTCCTGCCGGTTTAGTTCTGGTCCCACCTCCGCCAGAACTCGTTCCAAAGTCCGAGGAACTTGAAGCTCTCCCATCTGCACCACATTTCAAGCCACGCATTCATCTGAGCTATCCTGCGATTCCTGCTCCTACTAGGAGGTGGCACTGGTAGCAATCCTGAGTTTGCGACCTTTGAGGTCCTACTTTTTAATTTAACTCCGAGCTCCCTGAATTAAGCTTGTAGTTCCTTAGACAGAGTGAGTCAGTGAGTGACAGAGACTCAAACACATACAGGGCTCTCTGAAGACAGAGAGTAGGAGGCACAGATAGATTTCACAATCCCCATTTCTTTGTCAGTTGAGAGTGTGACAGAGTTACAGATTCAACAGAAGGCATTCAGGTAATACTGAGTAGGATGGGAGAAAATCGGTGTTAAATTCAAGAGTTACCAGAAGTGGGGTTCGAACCCACGCGGGTATAAACCCATTAGATCCTAAATGCAATGACTTATACACTCGGCCATTGTGGACTTGTGAACCTTAACATTCTGTCTCTGTGAGAAGCTGGGCTTGAGCTCCACCCCCACAGACACACGCATACACACAGGTTTTCAGTGAGCATTTCAGAATATTTATATAAAAGTGACACGGGCAATTCTTTATCTAATAATGCTGTGGGAACTTTCACATTCACAAGAGAGAGCAGACGGAGCTTCAATTTAACATTTCATCCAAAAGTCAACAGCTTCAACAATGCACAATTCCCCAAGTACTGCACTTGAGTGTCAGCCAAGATTATACGCTCAAGTCTCAGGAGTGGGACTTGAAGTCGAAAATGCTGCCGCTGAAGCAAAGCCGATATCAAATCTCACAACTGTATTATTTTCCCCAAGTCTTTTTAAAAAGTTCCAGTACATACCAAATTCATGGTGATGATATCCAAAGACAGTTGCACATACACAGTGACATACATACAGATAGACAGACACAGAGACACACACACACACACATAACCAAAAATATACACGCAGCAACGGACATACACAGAGTGCCTGAGACATAAAGAGGGATAGATAGGCTGAATCACTTTCGCTAATTTCGCCTGATTTTTGCGTTTTTCTATCCGTATGTATCGTGAATATTGCAAATTAATGAACATGAGAAAAAAATGTCAGTGTTGAAAGGTGTGGGACGTTATTCCACCTAACTCAGGATCCGTTTTGCAGGGATCTGGTTAAATTGTGAAATGGAATGAAAAAGGCTGAAATCGGTAGTCAGCAGGATCGAACCTGCGCGGGGAAACCCCAATGGGTTTCTTGGTCCATCACCTTAATCACCCAGGCAAGACTACTGAGTTTCTGCCTCTTTAAATGTTACTCAGACAAAACTCAATCATCCATCTCTCTGCATCAGAACGCCGCAGAGTCCTGAAAAAGTCTCTGTTTCCTAAAAATCTGGAAGAGCCAATCTCCTGTTGCTGTATTTTTACTCTTCTATGTTGCTCTGGAACTTTTAATAAGAATCTATATCGAATAACAGAAGTACAATACTACATTTCGAAAATGCTTCCTCCCGCGTGACAGGCGGGGATACTCACGACTATACTAATGAGGTACTGACGGGTGTAGATTTTGAGACAGCAGGAATCGAGCTGTGAAAAGAACTGGACACCATGAGAAAGAGACAGACACATTGAGAGACAGACACAAACAGAGAAACAGGGAGAGACAGCCAGCGAGCTAGAGAAATAGAGAGAGATCAAGTGTGAGACTGAGAGGGATAGACAGACTGAGTGAGACAAAGACTCAAACACACACATACACAGAGATGTGTGTGTGTGTGTGCTCCATAAAGAGAGGGAGGCAAATAGTAATGGAAAACCAGAGACAAAGACAAAGACATGGACAAAGAAAGCCACAAAGAGAGAGAGAGATAGAGTGAGAGAAGATAGAGAGAGAAAGACAGAGATAAAAACAGAAAATGATGGAAATACTCAACAGGTTAGAGACAGGATCGAACAGAGACAGGCAAAGAGAGACAGGCAGGCAGAGACATAGACAGATAGTAATGATGGGAAAGAGAGAGACAGTCAGACAGAGAGACTGAGAGAATCCCACTGCAATAGAACTGGACACTGTGAGAAAGACACGGGCAGATTGAGAGACCGAGACAAACAGAGAAACAGGGAGAGAAAGAGTGAGTCAGAGCGAGGCAGAGTGATGGAGACAAAGACTCAAACACGCAAACTCATGCACAGATCTCTAAAGAGATAGAGGTAGAGAGTGAGGCAGAGACTGAGAGACACAGGTACATTTCACGATTCCATTTCTTTATCAGTTCAGAATGTCACAGAGTTACAGTAAAATGCAGATTCAACAGACTCTTACTGCAGTTGTAAAGGGCCTTGGTGAGGCCTCACCTGGAATATTGTGTTTAGTTTTGGTCTCCTAATCTGAGGAAGGACGTTCTTGCTGGTGAGGGAGTGCAGCGAAGGTTCACCAGACTAATTCCCGGGATGGCTGGACTGTCATGTGAGGAGAGACTGGATCAACTGGGTTTTTATACATTGGAGTTTAGACGGATGAGAGGGGATTTCATAGAAACATAAAGATTCTGGCGGGACGGGACAGGTTAGATGCGGGGTAGCTTGTTCCCGATGTTGGGGAAGTCCAGAATCAGGGGACACAGCCTTAGGACAGCCATGTCTCCGTGGTGCCAATTATATCATATTCATTCATTGCTGCCTGTGCAGTTAATTTGTCCACCTTATTATGAATACTCCTCGCATTAAGGCACAGAGCCTTCCGGCTTGTCTTTTTAACACACTTTGTCCCTTTAGACTTTTGCTGTAATGTGGCCCTTTTTGAAAGGAATGACAAGGGTGTATGCGGTTACAGGAGGATGTGAGGGGAAACAAACATAATACGAGGGGAAGAGTACTTCCGCGATGGACCAGTATGAGATCAAAAAGAATGGAAATATAAGAGGAATATCTTTATCTGTTTGCCGGAGTGGAGGAAGCCTAACTATAGGTCCTCATCCAGTGGGAGACGGGAGCAGGATAGCTGCGGGTTTGACAATACTACGGAAGGATGCGTCATTGGAATAAACCCTGCGCAAACCTACATTACAACTATCAAGTGCGAGGAGAATATTGTGTGGTAACTAGCCTGGGAACTTACGTTACTCCAAGACTGTTGGTGGCAGCGAGAAGAGCACGCATGACATGCCAGGAAGAAAATGACATGACATATAAGCGAAGAGATTAAGCAAGATATTGATGTTTACATGGAAGAGCAAGCACAATCAATTCCCCTGTTACTTGAAGATTTAACTGAGCTCAAGAAATAACATTAAAAGATATTAAGAGCTGAAGGAGAACGCAGAAGAACTGGACAGTGAAATAAAGGATAACCTGAAAAACCCGCCTTGGTACTTGAGATTATACATCCCTGGATAAGGATCCTTTCCCATACCCTAGTGGCAGTAAAGATAGTAATAGCCTTGAGTTGGTTGGTGATGTTATGTAACAAGTGCAAAGATAGGCAAGGCTTACCCGATCAAAGTTACAAGATAGGGATTAGAATTATATCTCAGGTGTTAGTGCTAGTGCAGCTGATAGTGGTGTTGATGCTACTGGGAGACTGTACAGGCAGATACAAGAGACGCAGAAAGAAGAGATTGGCCAAGACCCGTAACCAAGAACGCAGAAAGCCTTTGGTAATTCCAAAGAGGGTGAATCAAACAAAAAAACGGCATGAATACATGATTTGAGTCGTGAGTGTCCCAATGCTATCGACTGATCAACAAAATCGAGACCGGAGCCATAGGAATCAGGACAGGATAAGGCAGGGAAAGGAAAATTGTTGTTCATGGTGGGATATTTTTAAGGGCTGGTCACCTAAAGCCTACGAGGTCCTCAAATTGATGTGGCATTCAATTGTGGCAATAATGGTAGACTTAGGGATATGTGTCGTGATCCAACTATATCTGATGTGTAAGATCAGAGAGATATACAACCACATGGTTCTAGCCGAACAGCAAACAGCCTCATTAATTATGTAATGTAGGCATGATAGGGATGCGAATGACTTTGTAATGCGTTAGGGAAACAACCAAGACCCCCGAGATTATGCACTGTATGTACAAAAAGAAATATAAGTGGCGTGCCAATATCCCAGGGAAATGGTCAAGGGTGGTATGTAAAGACTCCGCAAAAGATGGAACTACGAGCGATCACCATTTCCAACAGATGGCTCAGCACATATATGTGGTCAGCTGATTATTTAGAAATAATCAGGGACCAACAGGAGGGAATGAAATGGCAGATTACAAATTGTAATTACATTTAATAAGTACAATTGCGATGTTTTAAAATGGAGTTAACAGGTTTTTAACATGGATTCCACAGCCTGTTTTTCAGACTGTGGGAAGGATGTGTGGAATGCCTTCCACAGAGGAGCAGAAGTTCCAATTCATAGACCAAAGGGAGCTGGGCACGGACACAGATAACATAGAATTTGAATTGTATCACTAAATAAGAGTTAAATAAAAGAATCATAACAGCATGTATTTGGAATTGCCAATTAAGGCATATAGAAGCCAGATTGGAGGAAGCGCTGTACCAATCAATCATGTATTAATCAATCAGCATGTATTAATTGTAACTTGCGTAATTACTTAATGCTATAATCTGAAACTGTATAAAGTAAGATGTCTCTGGCAGTATCTTCGAGCATTCCTTCAAGGATAGCTCCCCTGCCGGCTTGTATTAATAAAACCTTCATTTACTTTAAGGCTAACAGAATCCTAGTGGTGGTTTGAAGTTAACCCTAACAAGGTTAGAGAGATAGGGGGAGCTGTAGGGGCTCGAAGAGGAGAGAGATAGGGAGGGGTGTAGGGGCTTGAAGAGGTTAGAGAGATAGGGAGGGGAGTAGGGACTGGAGGAGGTTACAGAGATAGGGAGGGTTGTAGGGCTGGAAGAGGTTACAAAGATAGGGAGGGGTGTAGGGACTGGAGGAGGTTACAGAGATAGGGAGGGATGTAGTGGCTGGAGAAGGTTACAGAGAGAAGGAGGGGAGTAGGGGCTGGAGGAGGTTACAGAGATAGGGAGGGGTGTAGGGGCTGGAGGAGGTTACAGAGATAGGGAGGGGCGGGGCTTTCGAGGGGTTTGAACAGGAGGCTGAGAATTTCAAAATCAGCGCCTCACTGGGGCCGAAGAGGGGGGAGAAGTGCAGGAACACAACCCCCTCACTACCTACCCTGCAGTAACCCCCATCATCTGTTACATCACCTGGATTTCCAGAGACACTCCTCCCCCTCTCTCTTGGTATTTATCTACTCACTGCCTCACTCAAAGCTTATCTCCCATTGACAGTCCGTGTGAGTGCCCTCGTTGTCCCAGAATTGCTCCCCGTGGACACCAACTGACCTTCCCCGTGCCTCCCTCCCCCTCCTCCTGTTCCGTGACGGCCGACAAATTCAGGTTGTGTTCCAGTCAGCAATCAAAAGATCGGGACTGGGGCGGGGAGGGGTCATATAAATTAAAACACGTGGCGGCCGGAGGAAGGGGCTTGCGATACCGTGTCTGGCCCGCGGGCCGGATGTTTGACATCTCTGATCTGCACTGTCAAGCCCTGTAAGAATTTTGTATGTTTTAAAATGAGATCACCTCTCATTCTTCTAATCCTGTACAGAATATCGGCTTAGTCTACTCAATCTCTCCTCACAGGACAATCCCCCATCCCAGGAATCAATTTGGTGAACCTTCGTTGCCATCCTCAATAGTAAGTACGTCCTTCCTGAGGTAAGCAATCAAAACTGTACACAATACTCCAGGTGTAGTCTCACCAGGGTCCTATATAATTGCAGTAAGATGTCTAGGAACAAGTTATTATTTAAATGGAGAAAGATTGAAAAGTGCCGCAGTACAGCAGGCCCTGGGGTTACTTGTGCATAAAGCACAAAAGGATAGTATGCAGGTACAGCATGTGATCAGGTAGGCCAATGGTATCTTGACCTTTTTTGCAAAGGGGATGGAGTATAAATGTGGGGAAGTCTTGCTGCAGCTATATAAGGTTTTGGCGAGGCCACTCCTGGAATACTGCATGCAGTTTTGTTTTCCATATTTACAAAAGGATATAATTACTTTGGAGGCAGTTCAGAGAAGGCTCACTAGGTTGATATAAGGGATCAGCAGGTTGACTTATGAGGAAAGGTTGAGTAGTTTGGGCCTCGACTCATTGGAATTAAGAAGAATGAGAGGTAATCTTATCAAAACATATAAGATTATGAGGGGGCTTGACAAGGTGGATGCAGAGCTGATGTTTCCACTGATGGGGGGAGACTCGAAATAGAGGGCATGATCTTAGAAGAAGGGGCCGCCCATTTAAAACAGATGAGGAGAAATTTCTTCTCTCAGAGGGTTGTAAATCTGTCGAACTCGCTGCCTCAGAGAGCTGTGGAAGCTGGGACATTGATTAAATTTAAGACAGAAATAGTTTCTTAAATGATAAGGGGATAAGGGTTTATGGAGAGCGGGTGGGTAAGTGGAGCTGAGTCTCTGATCAGTTCAGCCATTATGTTATTGAATGGCGGAGCAGGCTTGATGGGTATGGCCTACTTCAGTTCCTATTTCTTATGTTCCTTTTCTTGTGTTTACTATTATCCTCAACTCCTCTTGTAATAAAGGCCGACATACCATTTGTTTTCTTAATTGCTTGCTGTGCCTGCATTTTAACTTTCAGTGATTCGTGTACATGGACACAAAGATCCCTCTGAACAGCAACATTTCCTAATATCTCACCATTTCAAGTAGCTGTTTCCAGTCCACTTTGGCTAAACCACATCTCAGTTTTGTAAAATTGGCTTTTCCCCAATTGAGAACTTTTAGTCCTGGTCTATCTTTGTCCTTTTCCATAGCTACCCTAAATGTAACTGAATTCCGATCACTAGCACCAATGCTCTCCCAATGATACCCCTTCCACCTGCCCAGCTTCAGTCCCTAATACTAAGTCCAGAACTTCCCCCTCTCTTGCTGGGCTTGCTATGTACTGACTAAAAGGTTCTGCTGGTTGCTGACCTCTCTGCGAAGGGAAATAGGTCCTTCCTATCCACTCTATCTAGGCCCCTCATAATTTTATGCAACTCATTAATGTCTGCCCTCAGCCTCCTCTGTTCCAAAGAAAACAAACTATTAAGAGGGTTGGTGGGCTGGAGGAGGTTACAGAGATAGGGAAGGGAGAGACCCTGGAGAGATTTGAAAAAGAGAATGTGTATTTTAAAGGCTGATGCCACCAGCCATCTCGCCAACACAGAATGTAACTCACTTCCACAGGAAGGATGTTACGTTTATTACTACGCATGCATAATGACAGGAAATCAATCTCTGTCCCATTAACTAACAGCGGCATGGAAAGAGGGAAATGAATGATCTTTAAATACCTGGTCCACTTGGCACTGAAGTGTCTGAAACTCATAATAGGAACTCATAAATGGAAATCAATTATTGACAGATGTTAAACTGTTTTTTTGACAAAAGAAATCTCGATTTAACTTTTAAAAGATAAATTGTTTAACAGAGGTTGACACATACTCACCCGATAGGCCGACTCAGGATCCACCCCTCAAGCACCGTGATTGGTTGCAGAATACGCTGCTTCCTTGGCCCTCCGGTCTCTGACCTCTCTTCCTGTTGGTTCCCAGGGCAATCAATCACCACTCGCCAACATTACACTGTCAGATTAAGTTGAGGGGCTCGGAGGAAGAAATAAAATGAGGCCATGAAACTGAGTTGAAAAATACAATTAGAAAAGCATGATTTTTTTGAACTAGGAGAGACAATATAAACTAAAGGGTACAATCCTAAAGGGGATGCATGAACAATGAGACCTGCGGGTATATGTAGACAAATCGCTGAAGGTGGCAGGACAGGTTGGGAAAGCAGTTAAAAATGCTTGCAGGATCCTGAGCATCACAGAGTACAAAAGCCAGGAGGTTATGATGAACCTTTGTAAAACACTGGTTCGGTCTCAACTGGAGCGTTGTGTCCAATTCTGGGCACCGCAGATTAGGATGTGAAGGCCTTGGAGAGGGTGCAGAAAAGATTGACAAGAATGATTCACGAGATGAGGGACTTCAGTTACGTGGATTGACTGGAGAAGCTGGGGTTGCTCTCCTTGAAGCAGAGAAGGTTGAGAGGAGAATTGACAGAGGTGTTCAAAATCATGAGGGGTCCGGACAGAGTAGATAGAGATATACTGTTCCCATTGGTGGAGGGGTCGAGAACCAGAGGAGACGGATTTAAAGTGGATGAGGAGAAGAACCAAAGATAATGGAAGAAAAATCTATTTTATGCAGTGAGTCGTTAGGATCTGGAATGCGCCGCCTGAAAGGGTGGTGGAGGCAGACTCAATCACAGCTTTCAAAAGGGAATTGGAAAAGTATCTGAAAGAAAACATTTGCTGGATCGGGGGAAAAGGCGGGCAATGGGACTAGCTGGGAGCCGGCAAGGGCTCGACGGGCCGAATGGCTTTCCGTGCTGTAACCATTCTCCGATTGTGTGAGCAGAACCACTCTGTTCCTTGACTCAATCTAAAGCCTTCCTAAGTGTGAGCAACTCTGTTAAACCTGTCTACTTCAACTTTAAATATATTCAATGACCAAGCCTCCACAGCTCTCTGGGGCAGAGAATTCCACAGATTACAACCCTCTGAGAGAAGAAATTCCTCCGCATCTCAGTTTTAAATGGTCTGAGGAGAAAAGCTGCATTTGTAACTAGAACAGGATTTACTGGGATTACTTTGGGCACTGAACCATGTTCATTGTGGCAGCTCTTGTTTGTTTCTGATTCTCTTAATACCCCCTATATATGGGCTGGAGATTAATATCTTGTATAAATGTTGAACAAATTATCTTCCTTTCAAACACAGTGTGTCGAAAATTTGATTCCTCCATGATCAGAGGAGACTAATTGATGTTCTGTTACCGACTGTTCCATTTTAGGGCTTTTTCTTCATCTCACTTACATCATTTCTCACCTAGTTCACCTTCTATTATATCAAACCCCAAACTTGTTCCGTTTGAGTACACGAGTTGTAGTTGTAGTAGACTTAACTGCAGTTTCTTACTTTAAACTCAGCTGAAATCCTTTGAACCGCCCCTTTATTGAACTGCCTTGCATAAGATTTGAAATCCGTTACTTTCTGTAACCTGGTTGTGGAACCGATTGAATTTTAAAATGCATCCACACATTTTGCACGTGATAGTCTGTGAAATATTCTGAATTTGTAATTTTCATTGCCACAAACTCAGTTCCCTGGCCACCGACTCAATCCCTCTCCCCAACTTGTGTCTGCGCCTGAACCGGAATGTTTGCAACCTTGGTGCCATACTTAACCCTGAAGTATGTTTTTGACCATAAATCCACACCATAATTAAAAATGCATATTTGCAGCTCTGTAACATCGCCCTTGCCTCAGCTCATCCGCTGCTGACACCTCATCCCTGCCTTTGTTACTTCTGGACTTGACTATTACAACGCACTCCTGCCACATTCTCACCTGCATAAACTTAAGTTGATCCAAAATTCGGTTGCCCGTGCCCTAACTTTCACCAAGTCCAGCTCACCCATCAGCCCTGTGCTCGCTGAACTACATTGGATTCTGGTTCAGAAACGCTTTGATTTCAGAATTCAATACTTATTTTCAAAACTCTCCATGGCCTCGCCCCTCCCGAGCTCTGTAAACACCTCCAGCCCCAACCAGCACCACACCGCCACCAGCCCCGCCCCCCCCACCCCCCCCCCCCCCACCCCACCCCACCCTTGAAATATCTGTCTTCCTGAGCATCCCTGATAATAATTGGTGGCTGTGCCTTCTGTTGCCCAGTCCCCAAGTTCTGGAAAACCCAGCCTAAACCTTTCTGTCTAACCCATGCTGTACCTGCTCTGGCAGTTCTTGATGCGATAGTGGAAAGCAAGCTTTTCTCTCTTAGCTAATCCGTGCTGCATCTTTCCACGGAGTGTTTGATAGAAGAGTGTAGGGTGAGCTTTACTCAGTATCTAACCCGTGTTGTTCATCCCCTGGGTGTGTTTAATGGGACGGTGTAGAGGGAGATTTACTCTGTATCTAACCCGTGCTTTACTGTCCTGGAAGTGTTTGATGGACAGGGTCGGGTGAGCTTTACAGTGTATGTAACCTGTGCTGTACCTGCGCTGGGAGTGTTTGATGGGACAATGTCGCAGGAGTTGTCCTCTATATCTAACCCATGCCGTAACTGCGATGGGAGTGTTTGATGGATAAGTCTATGGGGAGTTTTACTCTCTGACTAACCCATGCTGTGCCTATTTTGCGAGTGTTTGATGGGACAGTGTAGAGGGAGATTAACTCTGTATCTAACCAATGCTGTACCTACCCTGGGAGTGTTTGGGACAGGCTAGAGGGAGATTTAACCTTCAAGAACCAAAGCTGTATCTGCCTGGGAATGTCTGGTGAGACATTGTAGAGGGAGCTTTACTCTGCATCTAATCTGTGTTTTCCTCATCATCATCATAGGCAGTCCCTCGGAATCGAGGAAGACTTTCTTCCACACATGAAGTGAATTATTTGGTAGCTGAACAGTCTAATACGAAAGCCACAGACTCTGTCACACGTGGGACACATAGTCGTTGAAGGAAGGGACTGCTTTGCAGCACGCTCTTTCCACTGCCTGCACTTGTTTTCTGCATGCTCTTGGCGATGAGATTCCCGGATGCATTTCCTCCACTTAGAGTGGTCTTTGGCCAGGGACTCCCAGATGTCAGTGGGGATCTCGCACTTTATCAGGGAGGCTTTGAGGGTGTCCTTGTAACGTTTCCGCTGCCCACCTTTGGCTCATTTTCCGTGAAGAAGCTCCGCATCGAGCACTTGCTTTGGGAGTCTCGTGTCTGGCATGCGAACTATGTGGTCTGTGTAGCGCAGCTAATCGAGTGTGTTCAGTGCTTCAATGCTGGGGACGTTAGCCTGGACGAGGTCGCTGATGTTGGTGTGCCTGTAGGATTTTGCGGAGACATCATTGGTGATAAATCTCCAGCGAGAAAAAGTGTCTACTGCACAGTGTCCATGCCTCTGAGCCATACAGGAGGGCGGGTATTACTAGAGCCCTGAAGACCATGAGCTTGGTTGTACCTGTCCAGGGAATGGTTACTGAGACAGTGTAGAGGAATCTTTACTCTGTCTCTAACCTATGCTGTATCTGTCCTGGGAGTGTTTGATGGGACAGTATAGAGGGAGATTTACTCTGTATCTCACCCGTGCTACACCAGCCCCACGAATATCCACTGGAACAGTGTAGAGGGAAATTTTCTCGACATCTAACAGATGCTGTATCTGCCCTGAAATGGCTGGGACAAGTTAGAGAGAGATGTAGTCTGTGTCTAACCTGTGCTGTACTTGCACTGGAAACGTTTGACGGAACAGTATAGAGGGAGCTTTATTCTATATTTAACCTGTTAAGTCCAGAAAAAGTAAAGTGATTGAGTACTGTAGACGTGAATAAGTGTGACCTATCTCTTTATTCTAACTTCAGAGTGCACGTACAACATGGAATGTCTGCTTATATACAGTGCTCCCAAGCGACGCTGTGATCCCTTGGGACTCCAACAGATACGCCCTGTGGTGGTGGTAGAATTCTGGTTACATAGGGTTGTATACATAACATCACTCCCTCCCAAAGTCAATAGTACACTCATTTGCAAGTTGAGGCGATCTGGGGCTTTTCGCTCCCAAGTCGATCGTCTCGGTACAAATGCAGATGCAGGTGAGTTGGTTGGTTCTTCGCTGGTCTGCTGCGCAGCTGACCTTGCCGGGCTGCTGGGGATGATGAGTTCAGCTACGTGGTCAACCATGATGTTGGTTGCCACTTGCGTGTGTGTCGGATGGTCGAACTTGGTTGCTTGTGGCTGTTTGTGAATCGCAGTTTGGTTTGGTCCAAATGCTTTCTGCAAGTTATTTCATTTGCGAGTTTGACCTGAAACACCCTCCTCCCTTCTTTGGCTATGACAGTGCCAGCAAGTTATTTGGGACCAGATCCATAGTTGAGCAAAAATACAGGGTCATTGACTTCAATATCGCGTGACAAATTTGTGTGATCATGGTACATGCTTTGTTGATGCCGCCTGCCCTCGACTTGATCATGGAGATCAGGGTGAACGAGAGAAAGCCTTGTTTTGAGCACCCTGTTCTGGAGCAGCTCAGCTGGGGAACCCCGGTGAGGGAATGGTGTCTGGTGCAGTGGCTGAGCAGCACTCGGGACAGGTTGTTCTGCAGGGAGCCTTTTGACATGTATTTCAAGCTTTGCTTGATGCGTTGGACTGCACGTTCTGTCTGGCCATTGGATGCGGGCTTGAACGGTGAAGATGTGATGTGCTTGATCCCATTGCGTGTCATGAATTCCTTGAATTCAGCGCTGGTGAAGCACGTCCCGTTGTCGCTGACAAGGACATCAGGCTGGCCGTGCGTGGTTCGTAGGTTTTCGAGGGTGGCAGTGGACGTGCTTACAGACATTATTACACACTCAATCCAGTTAGAATAAACATCCACAAGAACGAAGAACATTTTGCCTAGAAATGGGCCGGAAAAGTCAACGTGGATCCTAGACCACGGTTTGGAGGGCCATGACCACAAACTTGGGTGGCCCTCGGTGCACTGCTGAGTTACGAGCAAGTCGTGCCTTGGCACATGCAAGACTCCAAATCTGAGTCGATATCGGGCCACCACGCATGGGGTCTGGCTATAGCTTTCATCTTTACTATGCCTGGGTGGGCACAGTGTAGGTCGCGATTGAACATTTCCCTGCCTTTCTTGGGCAAAACTACGTGAGTATCCCACAAAAGACAGTCCGTATGGGCATTTCGTCTTTATGCTAATGGAACAGCTTGATCTCTTCGTGCATCTCCGCTGGGGCACAGGACTAGCTCCCATGGAGGACACCGTTTTTACAAGGGACAGTAAAGGATCCTGGCTGGTCCAGGTCCTCAACTCGCGGCCGTAATGGGTGACTTTTCATTTTCAAATGCATCCATCACCAAGAGCAAGTCTGCAGGCTGTGCCATTTCCACCATGGTGGTGGGAAAAGTAGCCGACTGAGGGCATCAGCGCAGTTCTCTGTGCCTGGCCAGTGATGAATTACATACTTATATGCATACAGCGTGAGCACCCATCTTTGGATGTGAGCAGAAGCATTTGTGTTAATACCTTTTCTCTCTGTGAATAGCGATATGAGCGACTTATGGTGAGTTTCTAACTCGAACTAAAGCCCAAACAGATACTGGTGCATTTTTTCACCCCGTAAACGCATGCCAGACCTTCTTTTTCAATCATGCTGTAGGTCCTTTCGGCCTTGGACGAGCTCCTGGACGCATAGGCGACCGGTTGCAATGTTCCCAATTCGTTTACATATTGTAACACACGCCCGTGCTCGTACAAAGATGCATCGCAAGCTAGTACTAAACCTTTTCATGAATCATACAGGACAAGCAGTTTGTTGGAACATAACAGATTTTGGGCTTTCTCAAAAGCAGTCTCTTTTGATCTCCCCCATGCCTAATAATCTCCTTTGCGCAGCCATATGTGTAGAGGTTCTAGCAAGGTGCTTAACCCGGGTAGGCGATTACCAAAATAATTGAGGAGCCCCAGGAAGGACCACAGCTCCGTCACGTTCTGTGGACTCGGCGCATTCTTGATGGCCTCCGTCTTGGTGTCAGTGGGTCTGATGCCATCGGCCACGATTCTTCTCCCTAAGAACGCGACCTTTGGCGCCAGGAAAACACACTTCGAGCGTGTCAACCTGAGTCCCACATGATCTAGCCGACTTAGAACCTCTTCCACGTTCTGCACGTGCTCGATGGTGTCCCGACCTGTGACCAGTATATCATCCTGGAAAACCACAATGTGCAGAACCGACTTTAGCAGACTCTCCATGTCCCTTTGAAAAATAGCCACTGTCGATCAAATTCCAAACGGGCATCTAATGTCGATGAACAGACCTTTGTGCATGTTGATGCAGGTGAGGCCTTTTTAAGATTCCGCCAGCTCCTGCATCATGTGGGCCGAGGTCAGGTCCAACTTAGTAAATGTCTTTTCTCCTGCCAGTGTCACAAATAGTTTGTCTGCCTTGGGTTGCGGGTACTGGTCCTGCAGCTAAAAACGGTTAATCATTACTTTATAGTCCCCGCAAATTCTGACCGTGACATCGCCCATGAGAACCAGAACAACCTGACTGGCCCTCTCGTTGCAGCCTGTCTAACTCGATCTCCACTTTCTCTCGCATCATATATGTCACTGTCCTTGCCTTGTGATGGATGGGTCATGTACGGTGAATCAAGTGGTTCTGCACCTTCGCCCTCAAGAAACTTCCGATCTCTGGCTCAAACAACAATGGAAACTTGCTCAGATGCTGGGAACATGAGGCATCATCGATGGATGAAAGCGCTCAGATGCCATCCCAGTTCCAGCATATTTTTCTCAGCCAGCTTCTGCCGAATAGTGTGAGGCCATCTACTGACACTATCCTTAGTGGTAGTTCGTGTACTGTTCCATCATAAGAGACTTGTAATACTGTGCTGACAATGACAGGGATCAGCTCTTTAGTGTAAGTTTTCAGTTTGGTGTGAATGGGGCTCAGCTTGGGCCTGTCGAAGGCCCTTTTCCCATGATGGACTGAATCGCACCCATGTCCAATTCCATGGATACCGGAATTCCATTCAGTTCAACATTTAACATGATCGGTGGACATTTCCTGATGAAGGTATGTACCCCGTACACTTCTGCCTCCTCAGTTTGAGTCTCTAATTCAGTTTGATCCACCATGGATCGGTCTTCCAATGCAATGTGATGCTTTGCAGTGTTTGCAGCTCATCTGCACATTCGCTGGAGGTGTCCCATTGCTCCACAGCCTTTGAACGCATAGTGTTTGAAGCTGCATTAATGGGCTCGAGGATCACCTCCGCAGTGTCAACAAGCTGTTAACTGCCTCGCATTAACGCTTGATGGCAGACTCTGAGTCATCTGAGATCATGCAGCTGCAGGCGTGCACATTGTGCCATATGCATTCCTGCCTGAAATCGATGTTACTTTGTGTACAGTACTTGCCGAAACATCTGTATGCTGTGAAATCTGTTTGGTGTTGTCGCTGGTGGATATAAATGCCTAGGCTATCGTTATGGCTTTGCTCAGGTCGGGTGTTTCAACAGTCAATAGTTTGCGAAGGATATCCTCATGGCCAATGCCAAGCACAAAAAATCTCTCAGCATTTACTCCACGCATCCATCAAATTCGCAATGTCCTGCAAGGTGCCTTATGTCACCGACGTAGCTCGCCACATCCTGGCCTTCAGATCGTTGACATGTGTAAAATCGATACCTTGCCATCAGAATGCTCTCCTTCCGATTTAGGTGCTCCTGGACCAGCGTACACAGTTCTTCATACGATTTGGTTGTTGGTTTCACCGGAGCAAGAAAATTCTTCATGAGGCCATAGGTTGTTGCCCCACAGAGAGTGAAGAGGATCGCCCTTTGTTTGGCAGCATTCACATTCCCTGCCAGCTCGTTGGCCATGAAGTATTAGTCGAGTCGCTGCATGAAGACCTCCCAATCGTCCCCTTCTGAGAATTTCTCCAGGATACCAACAGTTCTCTGCATTTTCGCATGATGGTTCATTATCTCGTCGCCAATTGTTATGTCCAGAATAAAGTAATGTGATTGAGTACTGTAGACATGAGTAAGTGTGATCTTGGTCTCTTTTTTTCTAACTGCAGAGTGCACGTACAGCATGGGAGGCCTGGTTATATACAGTGCTCCCAAGGGATGCTGGGATCCCTTGGGACTCCAACAGATATGCCCTCTGATGGCGGTAGATTGCTGGTTACATAGGGTTGCATACATATCATAACCCATGTTGTACTTGCCCTGGGAGTGTCTGATGGGACAGTGCAGAGGGAGCTTTAATCTGTATCTACTCCATGTCCGTTGTACTCTGTAGAGGACGAAATCCACATTGTGAATCCAGGAGGAGGTCCTCAGCCATAGGGGAAGACGGTTGAGGAGGATTCTAGCGATGACTTTCCCAGTGGCTGGTAACAGGGAGACTCATTTGTAATTGTCACAGTCGGACTTGTCCCCTTTGTTAAAGATGGTCACGATTACTGCAACTCTGAGATCTCCAGGCCTGCTCTCCTCCTTCCAGATGAGAGAGATGAGGTCATGCATTCATGCCAATATTGCCTCTCCACCATACTTTAGTGCCTCAGCGGGGATTCCATCCGCTCCCATTGCCTTTTGTTCTTGAGCTGGCGGATGGCCTTTTCTATCTCGTGCAGGGCTTAGGTTTTGCTGAGATGGTGGTGGTTAGCATGCTGCAGGATGGAGTCGAGGTCACTCGAGTCAAAGGCAGAGTCTCGTTTAAGGACATCTTCGAAGTGTTCCTTCCAGCTGGTCCTGTCTGCCTCAGTGTCCTTGATGAGTGTTTCCCCATTCTTGGCCAGCAATGGGGCGGTGCCTTGGGTGCTTGGGCCATAAGTGGCCTTGACTGCGATGAAGAATCCTCGCACATCATGGCTGTCGGCCAGCTGCTGAAACTCCTGTGATTTCTCCACCCACCATCTATGCTTTCGGTCACAGGTTTTTTCTTGGATTCGGCCTTAAGCCGTCTGTAATGCTGCTTTGCTGCTCCCGAGTTGGGTTGTTATTTTAGGTTCGAAATACCCTGAGCTTGTGATTAATTTGCTCTTGCATCTCCTGGCCATTCTCATCAAACCAGTCCTGGTGTTTCCTCGATCAGGGTAATATCCCCAGCATCGAAGGACTGACCACACTCGACCAGCTGCATTGGGTGGGCCACATTGTTCACAACAATTTATGTAGAACAATAATCAGGTTCCCCCTGATTAAAGGGTGGAGGAGCGTCACACTCCAGAAACTTTCATAAAAGTGCCCCCTTGTTTTTTTGGGGAACCAAAAACACAAATTAACAAATCAACATAAAGGTAACTTTTGTCAAATCAAATCAAATGAATTAAAAATACAATTCTGTTCCCTCTGGAATGATGCACTCCAGTCTCTCTGGTGCTCACCTCTCATGGAAGGCCACGAGTCTACCGGTGGACACTGCATGCTCAATATCCAGGGATACCCTGGCTCAACACTTTTTTCATATGCCTGACACAAGACTCACAATGCAAGGCTCTACTCGGAACTCTTACATGGCAAGCGAGCCTACAGTGGGCAGAGGAAACCTTTCAGCGACACCCTCAAAGCCTCCTTGATAAAATTCAACAACCCCCCGATACCTGGGAGTCCCTGACAAACGTCCGCCCTAAGTTGAGGAAGTGCATCCGGGAGGGCTCTGAGCACCCTGAGTCTCATCGCCGAGAGCATGCAGAAACCAAGCGTAGGAGCATGCGGCAAACCAGTCCCACCCATCCTGTCATTGAACGACTGGATGTCCCACCTGTGAGAGAGACTGTACTTCCCGTACTGGATTGCTTAGTCCCATAAGAACTCACCTTTAAAGTGTAAGCAAGTCTTCCTCGATTTTGACGGACTGCCTGTGATGATGATGATGTGTACCTAACCTGTGTTGTGCCTGTCCTGTGCATTTTTGGATTTGCTGTTTCGAGAGAAGTTTACGCTGCATCTAAATTATGCTGTACTTGCCCTGGGAGTGTTTGATGGGACAGTGTAGACGGAGCTTCACTCTGTATCTAACCCATGCTGTACCTGCACTGGGAGTGTTTAATGGGACAGTGTAGAGGCAGCTTTACTCCGTATCTAACCGTTGCTGTACCTGACCGGTGAGTGTTTGAATCATCACTGTCGATGGAGCTTTACTCTGTATCTAACATGTGCTGTACATAGCCTGGCAGTGTTTGATGGGACAGTGCAGAGGGAGCTTAACTCTGTATCTAACCCGTGCTGTACCTGCCCTGGGAGTGTTTGATAGGTCACTGTAGAGGGAGCTTTACTCTGTATCTGACATGTGCTGTACCTGCCACCAGTACTCTTGCAGCCTTCTGTAAGAGGTCGGCACCGGAGGGACTGGAGTGCATCATCACCTCCAGCAACCAAATTTTAATTTGATTTAAGTTTACCGTCCAAAGTTTAATTGGTTTATTTTGTCGGTTATAGTTCCCCTCCCTCCTTTAATCAGGATGCATTTGATTTACAGGTCAACAACAAAATAGTTGTGCTGTATCTGCCCTGGGATTGTTTCTTGGGATAGTGCAGAGGGAGCTTTATTCTGTATGTAACCTGTGCTGTGCATACCCTGGGAATACCTGGTGGGACAGTGCAGATGGATCCTTACTGTGTATTTTACATGTGCTGTACCTGCCCTGGGAGTGATTGATGAGTCAGCGAACAGCAAGCTTTAAATTGTTACTAACCCGTGCTGTACCTGCCCTGGGATTCTTTAGGACAGCATAGAGGGAGCTTTACTCTGTTCTCACCGTGCAGAATATGGCCCACTCCTGCTCGTATTTCTCATGGTCCTATGTACCCAGCATGCCCCGCGGGAGAGAATGTGCCACACCCAGTCTACAGGAGCAGAGTGCGCAGGCGCGGGCCCAGGCAGTGTTTGGAGCATGCGCGGTGCATGTAATGGCGGAGGAGACATGTTTTTGAGTGGTTCCTGAGAATGTACATTTCGGCGGGGAGGAGTAATCGACCAGCAGGGAGTCGTGGAGGTTTCATAAACACCGGTGCTCGCCGCAAGCCCGGAATAAGAACCGGAATATCGGCGGTTGCAGCTTCGGGGCTTTCTCCCGGTCACAAGTCCAGGCTGACGGCGGCCATAAGTCCAGGCTGACGGCGGCCATCTTCGTACAGGAAGGTAGGTTCCGCGTTCCTCCATTTTGATTCAGTGAGTAGCAGCGCGCATGCGCGGCCATCTTGGTGCAGGAACAAAGTAAATGATGTCAGTGTCTGGTTCTGAACCCAGCCAGAGTCAGTACCTTCAGGGGAGTGGAACCAGTGAGTGTAGAACTGAACCCAGCCAGAGTCAGTACCTTCAGGGGAGGGGAACCAGTGAGTGTAGAACTGAACCCAGCCAGAGTCAGTACCTTCAGGGGAGAGGAACCAGTGAGTGTGGAACTGAACCCAGCCAGAGTCAGTACCTTCAGGGGAGGGGAACCAGTGAGTGTAGAACTGAACCCAGCCAGAGTCAGTACCTTCAGGGGAGGGGAACCAGTGAGTGTAAAACTGAACCCAGCCAGAGTCAGTACCTTCAGGGGAGGGGAACCAGTGAGTGTAGAACTGTACCCAGCCAGAGTCAGCACCTTCAGGGGAGGGGAACCAGTGAGTGTAAAACTGAACCCAGCCAGAGTCAGTACCTTCAGGGGAGGGGAACTAGTGAGTGTAGAACTGAACCCAGCCAGAGTCAGTACCTTCAGGGGAGGTGAACCAGTGAGTGTAGAACTGAACCCAGCCAGAGTCAGTACCTTCAGGGGAGGGAACCAGTGAGTGTAGAACTGAACCCAGCCAGAGTCAGCACCTTCAGGGGAGGGGAACCAGTGAGTGTAGAACTGAACCCAGCCAGAGTCAGCACCTTCAGGGGAGGGGAACCATTGAGTGTAGAACTGAACCCAGCCAGAGTCAGTACCTTCAGGGGAGGGGAACCAGTGAGTGTAGAACTGAACCCAGCCAGAGTCAGCACCTTCAGGGGAGGGGAACCAGTGAGTGTAGAACTGAACCCAGCCAGAGTCAGCACCTTCAGGGGAGGGGAACCAGTGAGTGTGGAACTGAACCCAGCCAGAGTCAGTACCTTCAGGGGAGGGGAACCAGTGAGTGTAGAACTGAACCCAGCCAGAGTCAGTACCTTCAGGGGAGGGGAACCAGTGAGTGTAGAACTGAACCCAGCCAGAGTCAGTACCTTCAGGGGAGGGGAACCTGTGAGTGCAGAACTGAACCCAGCCAGAGTCAGTACCTTCAGGGGAGGGGAACCAGTGAGTGTGGAACTGAACCCAGCCAGAGTCAGTACCTTCAGGGGAGGGGAACCAGTGAGTGTGGAACTGAACCCAGCCAGAGTCAGTACCTTCAGGGACCAGTGATTGATTGGTGCCGCGGCCCCGCCCCCCGCCACTGATTGGTGCGGAGCAGCGCGCTAGGTGAGCTGGTGCCCCATGCCGCCTCGCCATTGGCTGCGGGCTGAGTGTTGCGGGCGGGCGGTTGGGTGGTTTGTTGGTGGGCTCCACTCGCAGCCTTTGAGCTCGGGGCCCAGGTGAGGTGAGGCGGAGTTGTGCGCAGGCGCGGGGCCAGCCTATTGTGGGAGATTAGCTGCGGACGGATGACGTTTTGTCCCCTCCCCCACGGAGAATGGATGAGCAGCCCGGGCAGTGCGCCCAGCCTCCCTGAGGACTCACAGACTCACGGACACGCGCGTGCGGTGAGATTTGCCGCCGAGTCGGCGGGTGGGGTACCTTCGGGCGGGGACGGGCCTTGGTTACTGTCGGGGTTTGCCGGGAGTTCTGCCGCCATCTTTGGGCAGCACGGGGCCGCCCGCCAAGGGGGGGCGGGGCTTCTTCGACGTCACAATACTTTCCATTGTCCCGCTGCAGGGCAGGGAGCATGCGCGGCGGCCATCTTACTGCAGGGAGCAGGTGCAGGATGGGGACCAGTGACATGAATACATGAGAACATCAGAAATAGGAGATGAGTCGGCCCTTTGGCCCCTCGAGCCTGCCGCCATTCAATAAGATGATGGCTGCAGCATCTGGGGTGGTTCTCCTTGGAGCAGTGAAGGTGCAGGGCAGGTTTAACAGAGGTGCTCACAATCAGGAAGGCTTTAGATTGAGTCAGGGAACAGAGTGGTTCTGCTCACACAATCAGAGAATGGTTACAGCACGGAAGGCCATTCGGCCCATCGAACCCTTGCCTGCTCCCAGCTAGTCCCACTGCCCTGCCCTTTCCCCCAGTCCTGCAAATGTTTTCTTTCAGGTAATATCCAATTTTTTTTTTTGAAAGCTGTGATTGAGTCTGCCTCCACCACCCTTTCAGGCCGTGCTTTCCGGATCCTAACCACTCGCTGCGTAAAATAGATTTTCTGATGTCACCTTTGGTTCTTTTGCCATTCACCTTAAATCCATCTCCTCTGATTCTCTACCCTTCTGCCAGTGGGAACAGTATCTCTCTATCTACTCTGTCCAGATCCCTAATGATTGTGAACACTTCTATCAATTCTCCTCTCCACCTTCTCTGCTCCAAGGGGAACAACCCCAGCTTCTCCAGACAATCCATGTAACCGAAGTCCCTCATCTCATCAATCATTCTTGTCAATCTTTTCTGCACCCTCTCAGGCCATCACATCCTAATGTGCGATGCCCAGAATTGGACACAATGCTCCAGTTGAGACCGAACCAGTGTTTTACAAAGGTTCTTCATAACTTCCTTGCTCTGTCATGCCCAGCAACCTGTTTAAGCTTTTTTAACTGCTTTCTCAACCTGTCCTGTCACCTTCAGTGATTTGTGAACATATACCCGCAGGTCTCACTGTTCATGCACCCCCTTTCGGATTGTACCCTTCAGTTTATATTGTCTATCCTTGTTAATTTCATCATGCTTCTCGAATTTTATTTCTTCACTCAGGTTCACGGTCTTGTTTTATTTCTTCCTCCAAGCCCCTCAACTTAATCTGGCAGTGTAATGTTGGCGAGTAGTGATTGATTGCCCTGGGAACCAACAGGAAGAGAGGTCAGAGGCCGGAGTGCACAGGGAGCAGCGTGTTCTGCAACCAATCGTGGTGCTTGAGGGGTGGATCCTGAGTCAGCCTGTCGGGTGAGTCTGTGTTCACCGCTGTGAAACAATTTATCTTTTAAAAGTTAAATCGAGATTTCTTTTGTTAACAAAACAACGTAACATTGCTCAGTATTTTGTTTTCCTGGAGTTCCTATTATGAGTTTCTGACACTTCAGTGCCAAGTTAATCAGGTGTTTAAAGGTCATTCATTTCCCTCTTTCCATGACGCTGTTAGTTAAAGGGACAGAGATTGATTTCCCCGCATTATGCATTCGTAGTAGTTTAAAGTAACATCCTTCCTGTTAGTAGTGAGTCACATTCTGTGCTGGGTGAGATGGCTGGTGGCATCAGCCTTTAAAATACGAATTCTCTTGTTCAGATCTCTCCAGGGTCTCACCCATCCATATCTCTGTAACCTCCTCCAGCCCACCAAACCTCTGAATAGTTTGATTTCTTTGGAACAAAGGAGGCTGAGGGGAGACCTTAATGAGGTGTATAAAATTATGAGGGGCCTAGATAGAGTGGATAGGAAGGAGCTATTTCCCTTCACAGAGGGGTCAGCAACCAGCAGAAATTTTTAGCCAATACATAGCAAGCCCAACAAGAGAGTGGGAAGTTCTGGACTTAGTATTAGGGACTGAAGCTGGGCAGGTGGAAGGGGTATCAGTGGAAGAGCATTTTGGTGCCAGTGATCATCATTCAGTTAGATTTAGGGTAGTTATGGAAAAGGACAAAGATAGACCAGGAATAAAAGTTCTCAATTGGGGAAAAGCCAATTTTACGAAGCTGAGATGTGATTGAGCCAAAGTGGACTGGGAACAGCTATTTGAAATGGTGAGAGATTGGGAAACGTTGGTGTTCAGAGGGACCTTGGTGTCCTTGTACACGAATCACTGAAAGTTAATATGCAGATACAGTAAGCAACGAAGAAAGCAAATGGTATGTTGGTCTTTATTACAAGAGGATTTGAGTACAGGAGTAAAGACGTCTCACTGCAATTATATAGGGTCCTGGTGAGACTGCAGCTGGAGTATTGTGTACAGTTTTGGCTGCTTACCGAAGGAAGGATGTACTTGCCGTTGAAGATGGCAACGAAGGTTCACCAAACTGAGTTCCTGGGGTGGGAGGATTGTCCTATGAGGAGAGATTGAGTAGACTTGGCATGTGCTCGCTAGAGTTTAGAAGAATGAGAGATGATCTCATTGAAACATACAAAATTCTTACAAGGCGTGACAGGATAGATGCAGGGAGGATGTTTCCTCTGGCTGAGGAGTCTCGAACCAGGGGTCACAGTCTCAAAATAAGGGGTTGGCCATTTAGGACTGAGAAGAGCAGAAACTTCTTTACTCATTAATCTTTCTAATTCTTGACCCCAGAGGGCTTTGGAGGCTCTGTCTTTGAGCATATTTAAGACAGAGATCGATAGATTTTTGTAAATTAAGGGAATCAAGAGATATGGAATAGTGCAGGAAAGTGGAGTTGAGGTAGAATATCAGCCATGATCTCATTGAATGGCAGAGCAGGCTTTTGGGCGAATGGCATACTCCTGCTCTGAAATTTTATGTTCTTATGTTATATTAAGGCATACCACTTATCCTGAGACTGTGCCCCCAAGTTCCAAACAGTCCAGCCAGGCGAATCAACCTCTTAGCATCTAACCTGTCAGTCCCATTCAGAACCTTATATGTTTCAATGAGATCACCTCTCATTATTCTAAACTCGAGAGTGTATAGGCCCATTCTACACACTATCTCATCATAAGACAGCCCAGGAATCAATCTTGTGAACCTTTGTTGCACCGTCATCAAGGCAAGAAGTTCCGGCCTTCGATAAGGAGACCAAAACTGTGCCCAGTACTCCAGGTGTGGTATCACCAATTGTAGCAAGACCTCCTTACTCTTATACTCGAACCCCTTGCAATAAAGGACAAACCATTTGCCTTCCTTGTTGCTTGCGTACCTGCATGCTCACTTTCTGTGTGTCTTGCACAAGGGCACCCCAAATCTCTCCAAACACCAACGTTTAAAAGTTTCCCATAATTTAAAAGATACTCTGTTCTTCTGTTGTTCCTACCAAAGTGAATAACCTCACATTTCCCTACATTATACTCCATCTGCCACCTTACTGCCCACTCACATAGTCTATCTATGTATATATATATCTTGCAGACTCTTGTGTTCACACAGCTTACTGTCCCACCTAGTTTTGTATCATAAGCAAATTTGGATACATTACACTCGGTCCCTTCATCTAGGTCATAAATCATAAAATCATCGAAATACAGCATGGCAGGAGACCATTTCAGCCCACCGTGTCCGTGCCGGCCGACAAACAGCTATCCAACCTAATCCCACTCTCCAGCTCTCGGTCCGTAGCCCTGTAGGTGATGACACTTGAAGTGCACATCCAAGTATTTTTCAAATGTGCTGAGTGTTTCTGCCTCTACCGCCCTTTCAGGCAGTGAGTTCCCGACCCCCACAAACATCGAGGTGAAGAAAATTCCCTTCGTATCTCCTCTAAACCAATTACTTTAAATCTGTGCCCCCTTGTTATTGACCACTCTGCCAAGGGAAACAGGTCCTTCCTATCCACTCTATCCAGGCCCCTCATAATTTAATACCCTTTCATCAGGTCTCCCCTCAGTGTCCTCTGTTCCAAAGAAAATGGACTCTGCATCTCCAATCTTTCCTCATAGCCAAAATTCTCCAGTCCAGGCAACATTCTTGTAAATCTCCTCTGTACCCTTTCCAGTGCAATCATATCTTTCCTGTAATGTGATGACCAGAACTGCACACAATATTCCAACTGCGGCCTAACCAGTTCAAGCATAACCTCCTAGCTCTTGTATTCCATGCCTCGACTAATAAAGGCGAGTATTCCATATGCCTCTTACCACCTTTTCTACCTGGCCTGCCACTTTCAGGGATCTGTGGACCTACACTCCAAGGTCCCTTTGTTCCTCTACAATTTTCAGTGTTGTAGCATTTAATGTGTAATCCCTTGCCTTGTTAGACCTCCCCAAATGCATTACCTCACACTTATCTGGATTAAATTCCATTTGCCACTTTACTGCCCACCTGACCAGTACATTTATAGTTTCCTGCAGTGTGTAGTTTTCTTCTTAATTCTCAACCACACAGCCTATTTTAGTGTCACCTGCAAACTTCTTAATCATACCCCTAACATTGAAGTCCAAGTCATTGATATATACCACAAAAAACAAGGATCCCAGCACTGAGCCCTGCAGAACCCCACTGGAAACAGCCTTCCAGTCACAAAAATAACGAATGGCCCACTCCTGCAACTATTTTCTATGTTTCTATGACCCAACTTCCACAGCTCTCTGAGGCAGCAAATTCCACAGATTTACAACCCTTTGAGAGAAGACATTCCTCCTCATCTCAGTTTTAAATGGGTGGCCCCTTATTCTAAGATTATGCCCTCTAGTTCGAGTCTCCCCCATCAGTGGAAACATCCTCTCTGCATCCACCTTGTCCCGCCCCCTCATAATCTTATACGTTTCGATAAGATCACCTCTCATTCTTCTGAATTCCAATGGGTAGAGGCCCAAACTACTCAACCTTTCCTCATAAGTCATCCCCCTCATCCCCGAAACCTTCTCTGAACTGCCTCCAAAGCAAGTATATCCTTTCATAAACATGGATCAGGAAGGCCAAGATTCCGTTCGCCTTCCTGATCACTTGCTGTCCCTGCATACTGTCCTTTTGTGTTTCATGCACAAGTACCCCCAGGTCCCGCTGTACTGCAGCACTTTGCAATCTTACTCCATTTAAATAATAACTTGCTCTTGGATTTTTTTCTGCCAAGGTGCATCACTTCACACTTTCTAATATTACACTCCATCTGCCAAATGTTTTCCCATTCACTTAGCCTGTCTATGTCATTTTGCAGATTATATGTGTACTCACATATTGCTTTTCCTCCCATCCTTTGTATCGTCAGCAAACTCAGCAACATTACATTCAGTCCCTTCTTCCAAGTTCTTTAATATAGAATGTAAATAGTTGGGGTCCCAGCACTGATCCTTGCAGCAACCCACTAGTTACTGGTTGCCAACCAGAGAATTAACCATTTATCCGACTCCGTTTTCTGTTAAATAGCCAATCCTCTATCCTTGCTTATATATTACCCCCAACCCTGTGAACTTTTATTTTGTGCAGTAATCTTTTACGTGGCACCTTGTCAAATGCCTTCTGGAAGTCGAAATACACCACACTCACTGGTTCCCCTTTATCCACCCTGTTTGTTACATCCTCAAAGAATTCCAGCAAATTTGTCAAACATGCCTTCCCCTTCATAAATCCATGCTGACTCTGCCTGACCGAATTTTGCTTTTCCAAATATCCTGCTACTGCTTCTTTAATGATGGACTCCAACATTTTCCCAACAACAGAAGTTAGGCGAACTGGTCTCGAGCTTTCTGCTTTTTGTCTGCCTCCTTTTTTAAATAAGGACGTTACATTTGCAGTTTTCCAATCGCTGGGACCTCCCCAGAATCCAGGGAATTTTGGTAAATTACAACCAATGCATCCACTGTCCTTGCTGCTACTTCTCTTAAGACCCGAGGATGCAAGCCATCAGGTCCTGGGGATTTATACACCTTTTATCCCATTATCTTACTGAGTACCACCTTCTTAGTGATTGTATTAAGTTCCTCCCCCCTGTAGCCCCTTGACTGTCCACTGTTGGGATATTGTTAGTGTCCTCGACCGTAAAGACTGATAGAATATATTTGTTCAGAATTTCTGCCATCTCCATGTTCCCCATCACTAATTCCCCGGTCTAGTCCTCTAAGGGACCAACATTGACTTTAGCCACAATTTTCCTTTTTATATACCTATAGAAACTCTTGCTATCTGTTTTTATATTTTGTGCTAGTTTACTTTCATAGTCTATCTTCCCTTTCTTATTCATTTTTTTAGTCATTCTTTGCTGGCTTTTGAAAGCTTCCCAGTCTTCTGTCCTCCCACTAGTTTTGACCACTTTGTATTCCCTTGTTTTTAATAGGATGCCGTCCTTTATTTCTTTAGTTAGCCTCGGATGGCTAGCTTTTATTTTACACCCTTTCCTCCTCACTGGAATATATTTTTCTTGAGAGATGTGCAAGATCTCCTTAAATGTACAACACTGTTCATCAACCGTCCTACACTTTAATCTATTTTCCCAGTCCACTTTACCCAACTCTGCCCTCATACCTGCATAGTCTCCTTTATTTAAGATTAGTACGCTGGTTAGAGATCCAACTTTCTCACCCACCATCTGAATTTCAAATTCAGATCATGCTATGATCACTCATTCCAAGGGATCCTTTACTAGGAGATTGTTTATTAATCCTGTCTCATTGCACAGGACCAGATCTAAGATGGCCTGCCCCCTGGTTAGTTCCGTTACATACTGCTGAAGGAACCTGTCCCTTATGCACTCTATGAACAACTCCTCAAGGCTACCCTGACCAATTTGATTTGTCCAATCAAAATGGAGGTTAAAATCACCCATGATTATTGCTGTTCCATTTTTACAAGCCCCCACTATTTCACGGTTTATGCGCTGACCAACAGCGTAGCTATTGTTACAGTGCCTATAGACTACACCCACCAGTGACTTTTTCCACTAGTGACTTATTGTTCCTTATCTCCACCCAAACTGTTTCAACATCCTTATCATTTGAGCCAATATCGTTTTTTACTATTGCAGTGATTCCATCGTTTTTCAATAGAGCTACCCCACCTCCTTTTCCTTTCTGTCTGTCCTCCTGGATTGTCCAGTACCGCTGAATATTTAATTCTCAGTCCTGGTCACCTTGCCACCACGTTTCTGTAATGGCTATCAGATCATACACATTTGTATCTATTTGTGCCGTCAAATCATCTATTTTGTTACAAATGCTACGTGCAATTAGACAAAGTGCCTTTAAGTTTGCTTTTTTACACTTTTATGCTGCTTGTTTCCTCTCTCCTTCAAACTCACTTTCTTTATTTTTGCTTTCTAATTCCAGCGTTACTCCCCTCCCTATTGAATCTATTTTCAGGTTCCCATCCCCCTGCCAAGCTGGTTTAAACTCTCCCCAACAGCACTAGCAAACCCCCCCGCGAGGATATTGGTCCCGGTTCTGTTGAGGTGCAACCCGTCTGGTTTGGCCTTGTCCCACCTCCCTCAGAAGCCGTCCCAGTGCCTCAGGAAAGTAACGCCCTCCCGCCTGCACCATCTCTCCAGCCAGGTATTCATCTGCTCTATCGACCTGTTTCTGAAGTCACTAACTTGTGACATCGGGAGGAATACGGAGATTATGACATTTTGAGGTCCTGCTTTTTAATCTCTCTCCTAGCTCCCTAAACTCTGCCTGCTGGAGAGGGGAGGGAGGGGAAACAGTGAGCGTGGAATTGAACACAGTCAGAGTTAGCGCCTTAAGCAACGGGGCAGATGGGAGGGAGGGGAACCACTGAGTATACAACTGAACCCAGGCAGAGTCAGCAGCTTCAGGGGAGGGGAACCAGTGAGTGTAGAACTGAACCCAGCCAGAGTCAGTACCTTCAGGGGAGGGGAACCAGTGAGTGTAGAACTGAACCCAGCCAGAGTCAGCTCCTTTAGGAGAGGGAGGAAAACCGGTGAGTGTAGAACTGAACCCAGCCAGAGTCAGTACCTTCAGGGGATGAGAGGGGAACCAGTGAGTGTAGAACGGATTGTAGCCCGAGACAGCACCTTAAGGGGAGGGGATAGAGTGGAACCAGGGAGTGCACAACTGAAAACAGACAGATTCAGCATGTTCAGGGGAGGAAAGTAGAGACAGTTGAGAGAAGGTTGATTCCGGAGATGAGAGGGTTGACTTATAATGAAATATTGAGTCGGGATAAATGGTTCATTCTCAGTTTGGCAATCAGTAACTAGCGGGTTGCCGCAGGGATCAGTGCTGGGACCCCAACTATTTACAATCTATATTAGCGACTTGGAAGAAGGGACCGAGTGTAGTGTAGCCAAGTTTGCTGATGATACAAAGATGGGAGGAAGACCAATGTGTGAGGAGGACACACAAAATCTGCAAAACGACATTGACAGGCTCAGTGAGTTGGCAAAAACTTGGCAGATGGAGTATAATGTTGGAAAGTGTGAGGTCATGCACTTTGGCAGGAAAAAAAATCAAAGAGCAAATTATTATTTAAAATGGAGAAAGATTACCAAGTGCTACTGTACAGCGGGACCTGGGGGAACTTGTGCATGAAAAACAAAAGATCAGTATGCAGGTACAGCAAGTGATCAGGAAGGCCAATGAAATCTTGGCCATTATTACAAAGGGGATGGAATATAAAAGCTGGGAAGTCTTGCTACAGTTGTACAGGTTATTGGTGAGGCCACACTTGGAATACTGCATGCATTTTTGGTTTCTGTATTTACGAAAGGATATACTTGCTTTGGAGGCAATTCAGAGAAGGTTCACTCGGTTGATTCCAGGGATGAGGGGGTTGACTTATGTGAAATGGTTGAGTGGTTTGGGCCTCTACTCATTGGAATTCAGAAGATAGAAAGGTGATAGTATCGAAACATTTAAGATTATGAGGGGCTGTGAAAAGGTGGATGCAGAGAGGATGTTTCACTGATGGGGGAGACTAGAACTAGAGGGCATAATATTAGAATAAGGGGCCTCCATTTAAAACTGAGATGAGGAGAAATTTCTTCTCTGAGAGTTGTGGATGTGTGGAATTCACTGCCTCAGAGAGCTGTGGAAGCTGGGACATTGTATAAATTTCAGACAGAAATAGACACTTTCTTAAATGATAAGGGGTTATGGGGAGCGGGCAGGGAAGGGGACCTGACACCTTGATCGGATCAGCCATGATCGTATTAAATGGCGGAGCAGGTTCGAGGGGCCGCATGGCCTGCTGCTGCTCCTATATCTAATGTTAACCAGTGAGTGTAGAACTGAAACAAGACAGAGTAAGCATCTTCAGGGGAGGAGAGGGGAACCAGTGAGTGTGGAACTGAAACCAGACTTAGTCAGTGCTTTCAGGGGAGGGGAACCAGTGAATGTAGAACTGATCGCAGCCAGAGTCAGTACCTTCAGGGGAGGGGAACCAGTGAGTGTAGAACTGAACCCAGCCAGAGTCAGTACCTTCAGGGGAGGGGAACCAGTGAGTGTAGAATTGAAACCAGCCAGAATCAGTGCTTTCAGGGAGGAGGTAGAGGTTTAGGGAGGGAGTTCCAGAGTTTGGGGCCTCGGCAGCAGAAGACAAGGCCACCAATGATTGAGCGATTATAATCAGGGATGCTCAGGAGGGCAGAATTAAAGGGGCGCAGACATCTCTGGGGGTTGTGAGGCTGGAGGTGAATACAGAGATGGGGAGGGGCGAGGCCATGGAGGGATTTGGAAACAAGGGATGAGAATTTTGAAATCGAAGCGTTGCTTAACCGGGAGCCAATGTAGGTCAGTGAGCACAGGGGGTGATGGGTGAACGAGACTTGGTGCGAGTTAGGACACGGGCAGCCGAGTTTTGGATGAGGTGAAGATTACGTGGGGTAGAATGTGGGAAGCCAGCCAGGACTGTGTTGGAATAGTCAAGTCTAGAGGTAACCGAGGAATGGCCGAGGGTTTCAGCAGAGGGTGAGCTGAGGCAGGGATGGAGACGGCCGATATTACACAGGTGGAAATAGGCGGTCTTGGTTTTCTGGGGATATGTGGTCGCAGCATTCTGGATAAGATCATCCGCCATTTTCATAGAATGAAAGTGCAGGAGGCCATTCGGCCCATCGTGCCTGTGCTCGCTCTATGGTAGAGCTATCCAGTTAGTTCCACTCCCCTGCTCTTTCCCCATAGCGCTGCAAATATTGTCCCTTTAGTAATTATCCAATTCACTTTTGAAAGCCACTATTGAATCTGCTTCCACCGCCCTATCAGGCAATGCATTCCAGATTGCAACAACTCGCTGCTTATACAATGGTTCCTCATGTCGTCTCTGCTTCTTTTGCCAATCACCTGAACTCTGTGTCCTCTCCTTACCGACCCTTCTGCCACTGGAATGTGTTTCTCCTTATTTAGTCTATCAACACCGTTCATGATTTTGAACACTATCAAATCTCCTCTTCACCTTTTCTGCTCCAAGGAGAATTACCGCAGCTTCTCCAGTATCTCCACATAACTGAAGTCCCTCCTCCTTCGTACCATTCTAGTAAATCTCTTCTGGTCCCTCTCTAAGGTGCAGATACCCTTCTGAAAGTGTGGTGCCCAGAATTGAGCACAATGTGTCAGCTGAGGCCTAACCAGTGTTTATAAAGGTTGAGCAGAACTAAACATCAAATGCTGCTATTTGTGAGATGGGGTTTAGACGGGCGAGGTTTATCCAGTCAGTTGGATGTGAGCTGAAACATGTGCACTTGGAGCAGGGAGCCAGGGACACGCTGTGTAACCGGGCACAGACACTCTGCACAGCCCACACATCACTTGTTTCCCACTTGGCCCAGAAAGATGTATTAAATGCAACAATTCATTTGATTTGACTTTAAATAGTTTTGTTCATAAATTTAATCATGCTTCTCTAATTTTATTTCTTAACTCAGATTCACAGCCCCATTTTATTTCTTCCTCTGAGCCCCTCAAATTAATGTGGCAGCGTAATGTTGGCGAGTGGTGATTGATTGCCCTGGGAACCAACAGGAAGAGAGGTCAGAGTCCGGAGGGCCCAGGGAGCAGCGTGTTCTGCAACCAATCGCGGTGCTTGAGGGGTGGATCCTGAGCCGGCCTGTCAGGTGAGTCTGTGTGAACCCCTGTTAAACAATTCATCTTTTAAAGCTAAATCGAGATTTCTTTTGTCCGCACAACAGTTTAACATTTGTCAGTATTTTGTTTCCCTAGAGTTCCTATTATGAGTTTCAGACACTTCAGTGCCAAGTGGACCAGGTGTTTAAAGGTCATTCATTTCCCTCATGTCGCTGTTAATTAAAGATACAGAGATTGACTTCCCTTCATTATGCATCTTTTGTAAGTAAACAAAAATCCTTTCTGTTAGCGGTGAGTCACATTCTGCACTGGGGGAGATGGCTGGTGGCTTCAGGCTTTAAAATTCTCATCCTCTTGTTCAAATCCCTCCAAGGCCTCACCCCTCCCTATCTCTGTAACCTCGTCCAGCCCGCCAATCCTCTTAATAAGGAGAAACAATTTTCAGTGTCAGAAAGTTCAGTAACCAGAGGCACAGATTGAATGTGATTGGCAAATGAACCAGATGCTACATGAGGGGACTAATGAAGCAGCGAGATGTTCTGGCCTGGAACGCACTGCTTGTTCGGGTGCTGGAAGCAGATTCACTTGTAACTTTCGAAAGAGAAAAACATGAGTTTAAAACATTTTCAGCGTTATGGGGCAAGAGTAGGACAGGAGTCCCCTGAGTGCATCTCACTCGCTAACCGGTTTTCAGTTCTGGATACTGATGAGGGCGATGGTTTCTCTGGGGAGTACAGCCAGAGCCATGTCCACGACACCGTGGGTGGCTCAGCTGCACAGGGCGGGGAGGAAGAAGAGAGGAAGAGCAATAGTGGGAGTGGATTTGATAGTTAGGGGAACAAACAAGCGCTTCTGCAGGCACAGACATGATTCCAGGATGGTATGTTGCCTCCCTGGTGCCAGGGTCAAGGATGTCACTGAGTGGCTGCAGGACATTGTTGAGGGGGGAGGATGAACATCCAGAGGTTGTCGTCCACATCGGGACCAATGACATCGGTAGAAAGAGGGATGAGATCCTGCAGACAGATTTTAGGGAGCTAGGAAAGAGATTAAAAATAGGACCTCAAAGGTAGTAATGTCCGGATTACTCCCGGTGCCACGTGCTGGTGAGTACAGAAATAAGAGGATAGAGCAGATGAATGCATGGCTGGAGTTTGGTGCAGGAGGGAGGGTTTTAGATTCCTGAGGCATTGGGAGCGTTTCTGGGGGAGGTGGGACCAGTACAAGCCGGACAGGTTGCACCTCAACAGGACCGGACAATATCCTCACTGGATAGAGAGAGAGGGCACGGTATGGATAGAGAGAGAGGGCACAGTATGGATAGAGAGAGAGGACAGTATGGCTATTGTTTGGAAGGCAGAGGAAACAAAGGCTAGAAAATAGACAATAAGGGAGTTTGGCAGCGCTAAATGCCAGTGCCAGTGTGTTTCAATGAGATCAGTCTCATTCGTCTAAACTCCAGAGAGTATAGGCCCATTCTACACAAACTCTCATCATAAGACAGTCCTCTCATCACAGGAATCAATCTAGAAATACTTCAATGCCAATGCAAGGAGTCTAGGGATTAAGGCAGATAAGCTGAGGGCACAGACTGTCTTGTGGGGGTATGATATTGTAACTATTAGTGAAACACGGCTAAAAGAACTGCAGGAATGGCAGCTCAACATTTCTGGTTACAGGGTTTTAAGACGAGATAGAGACGGGGATAAAAAAAGGCGGGAGCGTCGCAGTGTTGATTAAAGAAACAATTCCAGCTGTGGGGAGGGATGATATGTTCGAATGATCATCAAATGAGGCCACATGGGAGAAGTGAAGAACACAAAAGGGGCGATCACACTGCTGGGGATGTACTATAGACCCCCAAACAGTCAGAGGGAGACAGAAGAGCAAATATGTCGGCACATTTCTGATACGTGCAAAAATAATAGGGCAGTAATAGTCGGGGATTTAACTACCCAAATATTAACTGGGATAGAATTAGTATGAAAGATATAGAAGGAGCAGAATTCTTAAAATGCATTCAGGAGGACTTTTTTTTAGCCATTACGCAGCAAGCCCAACAAGAGAGGGGGTGGTTCTGGACTTGGGTTTAATGAATGAAGCTTGGGCAGGTGGAAGGGGTATCAGTGGGAGAGCATTTTGGTGCTGGTGATCATAATTCAGTTAGATTTAGGGTCGTTATGGAAAAGGACAAAGATGGACCAGGAAAAGTTCACAATTAGGTTAAAACTAATTTTACTAAGCAGAGATGTGATTTAACCAAAGTGGACTGGAAAAAGCTTCTTGAAGGTAAATTAGTGTCAGAGCAGTGGGAGGCATTCAAGGAGGAGATAGCGAGGGTTCAGAGCAAGTATGTTCCCTTAAGATAAAGGGTAGGACTAATAAATCTAGAGCCCCTTAGATGTCAATATTAGAATATCAGAGATAGGAGCAGGAGTAGGTCATACGGCCCCTCGAGCCTGCTCCGCCATTCAATAAGATCATCGCCCTCAACTCCACTTTCCCACCTGATCTCCATATCCCTTGATTCCCCGAGAGTCCAAAAATCTATCCATCTCAGCGTTGAATAGACTGAGCATCCACAGCCCTCTGGGGCAGAGAATTACAAAGATTCACAACCCTCTGAGTGAAGAAATTTCCCATCTCTGTCTTAAATGGCCTCCCCCTTATCTTGAGCCCCCGATTTCTAGCTCTCAGCATCTCCCCTGTCAATACCCTTCAGAATCTTGTATGTTTCAATGAGATCCCCTCTCATTCTTCGAAACTCCAGAGAGTATTGGTCCATTCTACACAATCTCTCATCGTAAGACAGCTCTCTCATCCCAGGAATCAATCTTGTGAACCTCCGTTGCACCATCTCCAAGGCAAGTATATCTTTCCTTAGATAAGGAGACCGAAACTGCCCAGTACTCCAGGTGTGGTCTCACCAAGGCCCTGTACAATTTTAGCAATAGATCCTTACTCTTATACTCCACCCCCTTACTGCTTGCTGTACCTGCATGCTCGCTTTCTGTGTTTCTTGCACAAGGACACCCAAATCTCTCTCAACACCAACATTTAAAGTTTCTCACCATTTAAAAGATATTCTGTTTTTCTATTCTTCCTACCAAAGTGAATAACCTCACATTTCCCGACATTGTACTCAATCTGCCACCTTACTGCCCATTCACATCGTCTATCTATATATCTTTGCACTCTTGTGTTCTGCTCACAGCTTACTGTCTCACCGAGCTTTGTATCGTCAGCAAATATTACACTGGGTCCCTTTATCTAGGTCATTAATATAGATTGTAAATAGCTGAGGCCCCAGCACTGATCCTTGCTGCACCCCACGTGTTACAGCCTGCCGGAAGCCCCGCCTCTCACACACTCCAATTGGTTGGAGGACCAACCGCCCATCCGGTCCTCCAGCCCCGCCTCACTCTTCCTATTGGTGGAGAGCTGCCGTTAATCACCCGGGCAGTGTGAGCTGAGCATGTGCAGGCGGCGGTGGCAGACGCTGACTCAGGAGGTGAGCGAGATCCAGGGAGTGGGTTAAAGAAACGCTGGGGGCAACAACACCGAGTGCAGGCCCGGGCCCAGATATAAACCGGGGAACATTCTCCCCACACCGAGGGGGGGGGGATATAAACCGGGGAACATTCTCCCCACACCGGGGGGGGGATATAAACCGGGGAACATTCTCCCCACACCGGGGGGGGATATAAACCGGGGAACATTCTCCCCACACCGGGGGGGGGGATATATACCGGGGAACATTCTCCCCACACCGGGGGGGATATAAACCGGGGAACATTCTCCCCACACCGGGGGGGGGGGATATAAACCGGGAAACATTCTCCCCACACCAGGGGGCGGGGATATAAACCGGGGAACATTCTCCCCATACCGGGGGGGATATAAACCGGGGAACATTCTCCCCACACCGGGGGGGGGGATATAAACCGGGAAACATTCTCCCCACACCAGGGGGCGGGGGATATAAACCGGGGAACATTCTCCCCCTGCTTGCCGGGTCCTGGGTCCGCTCCAGCCCGAAGGAGCGGTCAGTGCATGCGCTGTGTCTGCGTCAAACTCTCGGAGCGTCTGTAAATCAACGAGAAATAGTAATGGATCAGGGAGCGTCTGTAAATGAAGGAGCAATGGTGACTGAGCAGGGAGCGCCTGTAAAGAATTCTAGAATCACAGAATATTGCAGCACAGAATGGGGCCATTCGGCCCATCGAGTCTGTGCCGATACTTTCGGGGAGCAATCCGGTTATCCCACTTTCCCCGCTCTTTCCCCAAATCCCTGCAATATCATTCTGCTTCAAGTGTTTGTCCAATTCACTTTTGAAGGCTACTATTGACTCTGTCTCCACCGCTCCGTCAGGCAGTGCATTCCAAACCCTAACCACTCCTTGTGGGAAAATGGTTTTCCTCATGTGACCTCTGTTTTTGCCAATCGCCTCAAATCTGTGCCCTCTGGTTATCAGCCGATAGAAACAGTTTCTCTATTTATTCTATCTCATCTTCATGATTTTTAACATCTCTATCAAATCTCGTCTTCACCTTCTCTGCCCCAAGGAGAACAATCCCAGCTTCTCCAGTCTCCACATAAATGAAGTTCCTCATCCCTGGCACCATTCCAGTAAATGTCTTCTGTCCCCTCTCCAAAGCCTTTGTGTCCTTCCTAAAGTGTGCCCAGAATTGGACCCAATCCTCCAGCTGGGCTCGAGCTAGTGTTTTATATCGCTTTAGCATAACTTCCCGGCTTTAGTACTCTGTGCCTCGATTTATAAAGCCCAGGATCCTTTACGCTTTATTAACAGCTTTGTTAACCTGTCCTGCCACCTTCAAAGATTAAAATCTTTAAATATTTCAAAAAATGGAGCAGAAATGTAGAGTGGTCAGCGAGCGTCTGTAAAGGAAGGAGAAATGGAGAGTGGTCAGGGAGCGTCTGTAAAGGAAGGAGAAATGGAGAGTGGTCAGGGAGCGTCTGTAAAGGAAGGAGAAATGGAGAGTGGTCAGGGAGCGTCTGTAAAGGAAGGAGAAATGGAGTGTGGTCAGGGAGCGTCTGTAAAGGAAGGAGAAATGGGGAGTGGTCAGGGAGCGTCTGTAAAGGAAGGAGAAATGGAGAGTGGTCAGGGAGCGTCTGTAAAGGAAGGAAAATGGAGAGTGGTCAGGGAAGCGTCTGTAAATGAAAGGAGAAATGGAGAGTGGTCAGTGAGCGTCTGTAAAGGAAGGAGAAATGGAGAGTGATCAGGGAGCGTCTGTAAAGGAAGGAGAAATGGAGAGTGGTCAGGGAGCGTCTGTAAAGGAAGGAAAATGGAGAGTGGTCAGGGAAGCGTCTGTAAATGAAAGGAGAAATGGAGAGTGGTCAGTGAGCGTCTGTAAAGGAAGGAGAAATGGAGAGTGATCAGGGAGCGTCTGTAAAGGAAGGAGAAATGGAGAGTGGTCAGGGAGCGTCTGTAAAGGAAGGAGAAATGGAGAGTGGTCAGGGAGCGTCTGTAAAGGAAGGAGAAATGGAGAGTGGTCAGGGAGCGTCTGTAAAGGAATGAGAAATGATGACTGGGCACGAAGCCTCAATTTAAAAATTCTCATACTTGTTTTCAAATCCCTCCGTGCCCTCGCCCCTCCCTATCTCTGTAACCTCCTCCAGCCCTACAACCCTCCAGGATCTCTGGCCTCGCATTCCTGGCTTTAATCACACCACCATTGGTGGCCATGCCCTCAGCTGCCGAGGCCCTAAGCTCCAGAATTCCCTCCCTAAACCTCTCCCTCCTCCTTTAAGACCCAAACAACAGAAGAAATAGGAGCAGGAGTAGGCCATTTGGCCCCTCGAGTCTGCTCCGCCATTCAATAAGATCATGGCTGATCTGATCATGGACTCAGCTCCACTTCCCTGCCCGCTCCCCGTAACCCTTTACACCCTTATTGTTCAAAAATCTGTCTATCTCCACCTTAATTATATTCAATGCCCCAGCCTCTGCAGCTCTCTGGGGCAGAGAATTCCACAGATTTACAACCATCTGAGAGAAGAAATTTCTCCTCATCTCAGTTCTAAATGGGCGGCCCCTTATTCGAAGACTATGTCCTTTAGTTTTAGTTTCCCCTATGAGTGGATGCAAATATCCTCTCTGAATCCATCTTATCGAGCCCCCTCATTATCTTATATGTTTCAATAAGATCACCTCTCATTCTTCTGAACTCCAATGAGTGTAGGCCCAACCTATTCAACCTATCTTCAGAAGACAACCCCCTCAGATCCGGAATCAACCTAGTGAACCTTCTCTGACAGCCTCCAATGCAAGTATATCCCTCCTTAAATAAGGAGACTAAAACTGTACACAGTACTCCAGGTGTGGCCTCACCAATACCCTGTACAGTTGCAGCAGGACTTCTCTGCTTTTATACTTTATCCCCCTTGCAATAAAGGCCAACATTCCATTTGCCTTCCTGATTACTTGCTGAACCTACATACCAACTTTTTGTGTTTCATGCACAAGGACCCCCAGGTCTCTCTGTACTGCAGCACTTAGCAATTGTTCTCCATTTAAATTATAATTTGTTTTTCTATTATTTCTGCCAACGTGGATAATCTCACAGTTTCCCACATTATACTCCATCTGCAAAATTTTTGCCCACTCACTGAGCCTTTGCAGATTTTTTGTGTCCTCCTCACAATTTGCTTTCCCACCCATCTTTGGATCATCAGCAAACTTGGCTACATTACACTCTGTCCCTTCATCCAAGTCATTAATATAAATTGTTAATAGTTGAGGACCCAGCACCGATCCCTGCGGCACCCCACTAGTCACTGTTTGTCAACTGGAAAAAGACCCATTTATCCCGACTCTCTGTTTTCTGTTAGTTAGCCAATCCTCTATCCATGCTAATATATTACCCCCAACCCAGTGAGCTTTTATCTTGTGCAGTAACCTCTTATGTGGCACCTTATCGAATGCCTTCTGGAAATCCAAATACACCACATCCACTGGTTGCCCCTGATCCATCCTGCTCATTACATTCTCAAAGAACTCCAGTGAATTTGTCACACCTGATTTCCCTTTCATAAAACCGTGCTGACTCTGCTTGATTGAATCATGCTTTTCCAAATGTCCCATTACTGCTTCCTTAATAATGGACTCGAGCATTTTCCCAACGACAGATGTTCGGCGAACTGGGCTATAGTTTCCTGCTTTTTGTCTGCCTCCTTTTTTGAATAGGGGCGTTACATTTGCGGCTTTCCAATCTGCTGGGACCGCCCCAGAATCCAGGGATTTTTGTGAGATTACAACCAATGCACCCACTATCTCTGCAGCCATTTCTCTTAAGACCCTGGGATGCAAGCCAGCAGGTCCAGGGGACTTGTCCACCTTTAGTCCCATTATTTTACCTCATACCACTTCATTACTGATAGTGATTGTATTAAGTTCCTCCCTACCTATAGCCCCTTGATTATCTAATATTGGGATGTTTTTAGTGTCTTCCACCGTGAAGACCGATACAAAATATTTGTTCAACGTCTCTGCCATTTCCCTGTTCTCCATTATTAATTCCCCAATCTCATCCTCCAGGGGACCAACATTTACTTTAGCCACTCTTTTCCTTTTTAACCCTCTTTAAAATGTGCCTCTTTGACCCTCGGTGTCAAATTATATCTGATAATGCTCCTGTGAAGCACCAGGGGACATTTTACAGTGTTATTTCAAGGCTGAGATAGATACATTTTTGGTGTTTCGGGGAATCGAGGGATATGGAGATCGGGCGGGAAAGTGGAGTTGAGGTTGATGTTCAGTCATGATGTTATTGAATGGTGGAGCAGGCTCGAGGGGCCGTATGGCCTACTCCTGCTCATAACTCTTATGTTCTTAAAGGCGCTATATAAATGAAATTTGTTGTTGTCTATAAAGGAAGGAGAAATGGTGATGGGTCAGGGAGAGCATTTGATCAGGACTGGGAGATATGGCAGATGGACAGCTTATAGGGAGCGATAGAGTGAGGGAAAGGAGAGAGAGAGAGAGAGAGAGAGACCATGTACACAAGAAATGAACTGTAAAGTTGGGTGGGGAAGAGGAGGTGGGGAAGTGACAGCAGACAAAAGGAGGCACAATGGGAGAAGGGAGAGGAATAAAAGACACATAGAAAATAAAAAGACTTGCATTTATTTTGCACCTTTCACCACCACCAGATGCTCCAAAGCCCTTTACAGTCAATTAAGTTATTTTTGAAGTGTAGTCACTATCGTAATGTAGGAAACACAGCAACCAATTTACAATGTGATAATGACCAGATAATCTGCTTTACTGATGTTAAGGGAAAATATTGGCCAGGACATCGGGGATAACTCCCCTGTTCTGCTTGAAATAGTGCAATGGGACCTTTTACGTCCACCTGAAGGAGCAGACAGGGCCTCGGTTTAACATCTTATCCAAAAGACAGCACCTCCGACAGTACAGCAGTCCCTCAGCACTGCACTGGAGCATCAGCTGAGAGTTTTGTGTTCATGTCTCTGGAGTGCGACATCAACCCACAACCTTGTGACCCAGAGGCAAGTGTGTTACCCACTGAGTCACAGCTGACACAAATACTGACATAGTTAGAGCAGGTTAGCTCAGTTGGAGATGTTAGATGATGCATTTATCAATGCTTAGATATTTTTCTATTGCTCAAAATCAGTAACATTTTGGAAGGTTCAGGTCAAGGTTCACAGATTAACAATAAGAAATAGGAGCAGGAGTAGGCCATTGGATCCCTCGAGCCTGCTCTGCCATTCAATAAAATCATGGCTGATCTGATCTTGACTTCAACTCCACTTTCCTGCCTGCTCCCCATAACTCTTGACTCCCCTATAATTCAAAAATCTGTCTATCTCCCCTTTAAATATATTGACTGACTTAGCCTCTACAGCTCTCTGGGGTAGAGAATTCCAAAGATTCACCACCCTCAGAGAAGAAATTCCTCCGCATCTCCGTTTTAAATGGGCGACCCCTTATTCTGAAACTATGCACCCTAGTTCTAGATTCCCCACACGAGGGGAAACATCCTCTCTGCATCTACCCTGTCAAGCTCCCTCAGAATCTTACACGTTTCAATAAGATCACCACTCATTCTTCGAAATCCAATGAGTACAGGCCTAACCTGCTCAAGCTTACTTCATAAGACAACCACCTCATCTCAGGAATCAACCTCGTGAACCTTCTGTGAACTGCCTCCAATGCAAGTATATCTCTCCTTAAATAAGGAGACCAAAACTGTACGCAGTACTCCAGGTGTGGTCTCACGGACACCCTGTACAATTGTAGCAAGACTTCTCTACTTTTATACTCCATTCCCCTTCAATAAAGGCCAACATTGCATTTACCTTCCTGATTACTTGCTGTACCTGCATGCTAACTTTTTGTGTTTCATGCACAAGGACCCCCAGATCCCTCTGTACCGCAGCATTTTGCAGTCGCTATTTAAATAATAATTTGCTTTTTTATTCTTCCTACCAAAGTGCATAACCTCACATTTTCCCACATTATACACCATCTGCCAAATTTTTACCCACTCACTGAGCCTGTCCATAACCCTTTGCAGATTCTTTGTGTCCTCCTCACAACTTGCTTTCCCACCTATCTTTGTATCAGCAGCATATTTGGCTGCAGTGCACTCCGTCCCTTCATCCAAGTCATTAATATAGATTGTAAATAGTTGAGGCCCCAGCACTGATCCCTGTGGCACCCCACTAGTTACAGTTTGCCAACCTGAAAATGACCCATTTATCCCGACTCTGTGTTTTCTGTTAGTTAGCCAATCCTACATCTGTGCTAATATATTACCCCCAACCCTGTGAGCTCTTATATTGTGCAGTAACCTTTTATCTGGCACCTTATCGAATGCCTTCTGGAAATGCAAATACACAACTGCTACTGGTTCCACTTCATCCATCCTCAAAGAACTCCAGCAAATTTTTCAAACGTGATTTCCCTTTCATAAAACCATGCTGTCTCTGCTTGACTATTATGGTTTTCTAAATGTCCTGCTAATATTTCCTTAATAATGGACTCTAGCATTTTCCCAATGATAGATGTGAGGCTAACTGCTCTATAGTTTCCTGATTTCTGTATCCCTCCCTCCCTTGTTGAATAGGGGTGTTGCATTTGAGGTTTTCCAATCCACTGGGACATGGCCAGAATCCAGGGAATTTTAGTAGATTACAACCAATCCATCCACTTTCTCTGCAGCCACTTCTTTTAAGACCCCAGGATGCAGGCCATCAGGTCCAGGGGACGTCCACCTTTAGTCCCAATAGTTTGTCGAGTACTTTTTCTCCAGTGATAGTGATTGTTTTAAGTTCCTCGCTCCCTGTGACCCCTTGATTATCTATTATTATTGGGATGCTTTTAGTGTCTTCCACCGTGAAGACCATACAAAATATTTGTTTAAAGTCTCTGCCATTTCCCCGTTTAATCCTCTCAGGGACCAACGTTTATTTTAGCTACCTCTTCCTTTTTATATATCTGTAGAAGCTCTGATTGTATTTATATTTCTTGCCAGTTTACTCTCAATCTATCTTCTCCCTCTTTATTATTTTTATTAAGTCAATATATAAAACCACACAGCAGAAGGAAAGAATGTTCCATAGAAACTAGAATTGTCTCTTCTGAATTTCGATCCTGTACTTACAGTGACGACTTTTGTAAACTCCTTTTGCAGGGTGTTAGAAGGGGAGGATTTGAAGGAGGGAAACTCAAACTAAACGTCGCGTCAAGATCAGATAGAGTCACTCGATTCATCAGGACTTGAATATCATCGGCCTTGGAATGTGGAAGGAGAAATGTTTGTTTATTCTGTCTGTGGGGAAAGATTACAAACATCAGTGTGACTGAAAAAGCACTGAGACACACACACCCGAGTGAGAGTGTTTCAGTGCACTGATTGTGGAAAGAGCCTGAAAAACCATCGCATCATTCACAGCGGGGAGAAACTGTAAACGTGTTGTGTGTGGAGGAGGCTTCAACTGATCATCCAACCTGGAGAGACGGAAGCACACCCGTACCACGGAGAAAACATGGAAATGTGGGGACTGTGGGAAGGGATTCAGCTACCCGTCATCGCTGCAAGTTCATCACTGGGGAGAGGCCATTCATCTGCTCTGAATGTGGGAAGGGATTCACTGTGTCATCCCGCCTGCTGACACACCAGCGAGTTCACAAGTGACTGCAGTGGTTGGATTTTGCTATCATTGCTGCTGTTAATCACATCCCGACTGAATCGTGTCCATTACGACAGTTGAAGTTTGTTTCTGATGATAATAGTCCCTATAACTGGGCTGGAATATAATATTTGATGTTTCAATAACAGAGTGTGTCGACATTTAATGTTCCAAGATAAGAGGAGACTAATTGATGTCCTGTTATTTTGGGGCCTTTTCTCCATTCGAACTCTGGATTATTTCAGTTCTCATACCTTCGGTTACTCTCGTGGACAAATGCCAGTTCCCCTTACCTTCCAGAGTGCCTCTCCTAGCATTGGTATTGTGGGAAGGTGTCGGTAACATGCCTGGGAGCCCTGAACACAAAACCCAGTCTGTGAATCACTTTCAGATACTGGACTTAGTGTGTGCCCCACAGCATCTCTCTCACCTTCGATGTGTGAATGGAGCATCACGCCTGCAAACCTGGGTTCAATTTAAATTTGAATCCACTCAGGAAATGTATTTAAGAAAATACAGATCACATGAAATAATTGGCAACGGTTTTGAGTCAACAAGATGAACAAGTAAATACATCCCGGCCCAATATTCCAGCTCTACATTCACAGGAGAAAGTCTGTTATCAAACTCCTCGAGTAGACAGAATATAGAACAATGCTAACTCTAAGAATATCTAGCATCTGTTGTAAATATCTTTCAAATCCCGACTGATAAAATCTGGCGTTTTCCTTTCAGTTGAAGTGAATGGAAGATGAGAGGGGTGTTGGCATCGGGAACTCAGTTAATTCAGCTTCTGAAAGGTGTTCATGTTTAGTTCATTCCATATCGGGGAAAATGTGGTTGTTATCATTAGAGAGAGATTTCACTGAGCAACAGTTGGTGTTTGCAACCAACTGGCCGTGGATATTTTCATCATAGAATGTTTAGATTAGAAATATTATGTTCGAATAAGAAAAGTTCAGAGACTAGTGGTTTGTGCTTGCCACAGGAAGACCAGTGATTTACGTGCTTCGAATATTGTTGATGTATGTTGAAGAAAATGCAGACTCGTGTTTCTGGACTATGCCGGAGCCAAAGACTACCATATTCGGCAATGCCAGTTCCAGTTGGATAAAAGGTTAATGGCACAGCAAAAGATCCAGCAGTTAAAACAAAATTATCTCCAGTTATCTGCAGACATCGAATGTCGCAGCATGCTGACAAAGTTGGACTTAAGAATTTAAAGTATTGAGTTAAATTATTGCGATCGATTGTTATAGAATTGAATTGTTGTAGAATGGAAAAGTGGTGAAGTTATTCTAAACTTGTATCGAACCTTGGTTAGACTTTGTGTTTGCAATTCTGGTCACCATATTATAAAAAGGATATGGAGGCACTGGAGAGGGTGCAGAGAAGATTTACAAGGATGATACCAGAAAGGCGATCGTATACCTATCGGGAAAGGATGGAGAGGCTGGGTCTCTTTTGTCTTGAAAAAAGAAGGCTGAGGGGTGAGCTAATGTCTTTAAAATGATGAAAGGTTGTGATTGAGTAGATACAGTGTTTCCACTTGTGGGGACCAGCATAATTAGAGGTCATCAACATTAGATAGTCACCAAGAAATCAAATAGGGAATTCAGAAGAAACCGCTGCCACAGGGAGTGGTGAGAATGTGGAACTCACTGCCACAGGGAGTGGTTGAAGTGAATAGTATCGATGCATTTAAGGGGAGGCTAGACAAGTATCTGAGGGAGAAGGGAATAGAGGGTTATGTGGATATAGTTAGATGAGGAAAGCAGGGAGGAGGCTCGAGTGGAGCATAAACGCTGGCATGGACTGGTTGGGCCGAATGGCCTGTTTCTGTGCCGTATATCCGATGTCATCCTATTGTCCAAGTCACACTGCTCGAAGGGGAAGATAAATGACCTGTATCCAAACGCGATTGTTACTTTTGTCTTCTTTTAAAATGACAAAGTCTGGGCATAATTTGTTTGTGAAATTAAAACTGATTTTATATATATATATATATATATATATATATATTGCTAAGCTTCGCTGGTCAAACACATGGGAAGGAAAATTTACTGAAAATTGAGATAATTAAGTTTTATTTTTGAAAAAGTCCCGTCTCTGTGGTTCTGTCCAAACTATGTATTCAGAAGTAAGTTTTTGGGGGCGACTGTTATGCTAAAGGTAACTAACATCCTTCTTGTTGTCGTCTGAATTGCTCTCTGGCATATTTTGGAGAATAAAAGGTCCAAGAAGAAGTTCGGTTAAATAAAATTAAACAAAGAAACTTGGTCAAAACTTGGGCCAAGTGGGAATGTTTGATCGATGTTTAAAGGCAGTATGATAATATTGTATTCGACAGTAAAGTTCCCCCGGGCTCATGAATGAAATGGTGAACACTGTATAAAATGTATTGAGAGGAAATGAGTGGGGATATAAGAGGAAAACAGGAAAGTTACACCTCAAAATAGAAATGTTTCTTAACTCATTGTTCCTGTGTGAATTGTCATAAGTCACCTGGGTACAATCTGGTGTTAATGTAAATTCTTGTTAAAGTCAGGGAAGTGTAGGAAATAGCTAAGATTTCTCTGAGATGTTTGTGTCATTGCCTACACTGAACAATAAGAAAACTGAATTTGATCGCCTGGCCACTACCCGAGACATCGGGACTATGCAGAGGGAGATGGGCAAAGATCTTCAGACACCCCACGATCTTTTGATAAGATCACCTCAAATGGCTTGGATCAGATGTCACATGTGGCATGATACTGGGATACCACTATGTGTGTGTGAACGAGTCTCGGACATGCTCAGTTATCGACAACAGCACAACATGAAATGGCTAATGTGGCTCAGGAGAGTGAGAGAACTTTTTTAAACCATCAAGGCCGTGACACAATCTCCATAGAGAAACTGACTTTGAAATAATCCGGATAGAGTTAAACACACTGTTACCTGTCAGAGGCATTAGAATTAACAGGAGCGAGAATGCTGATCAAATTTCCTTACAGCTGGAATGGTCGTCAGTTTCAAGGCCTCCACTAAGTACTGAACAAAGGAAGCTTGTAGAGAGGCTAAAAACAAAAAAAGTCAGCCGGTCTCTGTCTGGACAAGGTGGCCATGGCTGTGTACAGATCAGCTACAAGCTGAAGGTGGGAGATAAGGAGGCCAGACCTTACAGGTTCCATAACAAAACATGGATCCAAGTGAGAGGCGATCTCCAGGAGGAAGCAGAGGACCTCAAAAGGGTTAGTTTTGGAATCTGTGATAAACCGAGGTATAGACCCTCAAAAGCATAATTTTGGTGGTAATGGAGAAAGAACCCTAAAGCGTGCTCCTTGGGAAGATTGGGAGACCAGGAAGACTCCCCTGAACCAGGTGGGTTGGGACACATCCTGACCCCAAACATTAAATTAATAGTGTTCACTTAAAGAGTTAGTATCACTCCAGGGCAATAAGTAATTCAAGAACATTATAAAATACTTCAATACAAACTTAAAAGATAATGACGGCAGATTATTTTAAAGTAAGAAATGTTGTATGTTGATCAGTAATGTTAACTATTGGTTTGCCAAGTACAAATGCTGATAGTGATGATCATATGTGGGACTTAAATAAAATGACATCCCACCTCACAAAAAGAACTCGACCTGTCCGATCCAGTAAATTAACCCACATTTAATGGACTAGAAGTAACTGAATCAGGAAATGTATTATATAACAATGTGTGTTTTTAAATTGTTAATTGAAATCAAAAGTTTTAAACATGAGCTTGAATCTATCAACTAGATTATGTGAAGGGAGATATTCACAGTTAATAGATAAAATGGGAAGGGAATTAGTAAAGGATGTGTTAGTAAAGAATAGAAAACAGGAACCAAGGGATGAGGAAGATAGGGAACACAAGGAGAATCAGTTTAAATCGCAAGGAAAGTGAGAGCTGACAGGATAGCTCAGAATAGGAGACACAGCAAGGTTAGCAGGAGTAAACAGAATAGATATAGAAAGTGAATGGGAACACGATGTGTCTTACTGGTGGTATTGTGTGTAGCCTCTGTGACATTTATGATGAATGTGGTACAGAAGGGACTGGACAAGAGAGAGAGTAATCAAATCCCTTTGTTTATTCATGAAGAACAACTGAGAAAATGGTTTAGGGGAACCAAGTCATAGGCTTTGATGTGATGCAGCCAATAGGAATGGGGATTTTGACCCCCAGGGAAGGAGAAAGAAGTGAAGATATTAGACCAGTGGGATTGATCTTGCCTTTGCTGAGGAAAAATGGAAATGAAACGAAACCTTGGCCGGTGTATAGGGTAGAACCGTTTGCAAGGCTGGAAGACTGAGTTAGGTCCGATCCATAAACAGTATGAGGAATATCCAAGATATCTGATTAAGAAGGGAGGAACTTGGATAGCACCAGATATGCAGTGTTGTACTCTGAAAGGGACAACATGGGTTTGTAGATGTTCCAGCTTGTGGGTTCACCCTCGACAAAGAATCTCCAGAATGCCAGATTGAAATAAATAAATGGGGCGAAGGCCAAACTAATACAGTGTATAAAGGAAAAGGACAGTATTGTGTGACTACTACTGTCACGTATATGACTGTGGGTTCAACCCGATGCCCCATACTAGAACATCACTTTAGCTTGATTCCACCGAGGAACACATGTATCGGTGCTAAACATTGGTTCTGGTACATCATCATAACGCAACTTATCTGCAGATGAGACTGCCTCTGGAGGATGAAGCCATTCGAGTCGTTCCACATATTGGACACTATATTCTCCCTGTTTCTGGCTTTAAAGCTCATAATTCAGCGAATTAGGACATCCCAGAAACACACAGTGCAAATCATATAGAGGAAGAGAGAGACAGAACGGGCAATCCCGAGACATGAGAATCAGGAATGGTGGAAAGTAGCATCTAGTTAGATTGTTCTAGCTGGGATTGGTGATAGCACGGATAATAGCTTCAGGGATTCTGGTCATTGCATTATGCTGTAAGGAAGTCAATAAGGGACATTGAAAATATAAGAAAAGGGAAGGACGCTGAGAGGAAACCAGGATTAGTAAAGACAAAAAAAGATATAAAACACTTTGTCAACAGGTAATGTAACCCATAAAAAAACCTGTGGGACAGGTTAACATGTGGACTCTGGTTAATTCAGCTTCTGAAAGGGGTTTATGTTTCATTCATTCGATAGAGGGAAAAATGTGGTTCGTATTATTAGGGAGAGAGACAGATTTCACTTAGCAACAGCTGGTGTTTTGCGACCAAACAGGCTTCGATATTCATAAATAAATGGATTAGAAATATTGTTTGGATAAGATAAGTCCAGAACTAGTGGTTTATGATCACCGTAGCCAGGCCACAATGCTTCTAAATGTGTTGCTGATGTAAACTTGTGTCTCTGGATTATGCAGTAGCCAGAGACTACCATATTAGGCAAAGCCGGCTCCAGTTTAATAAGAAAACAGTCTATAAATGTAAGCTTTTTCCTTTGTTCATTAGCGTGGAGATACCCATGCCTGGTTACACGTGCTCCATCTGTGACTATACTCCACTTGTAAATTGATTATAAACAGAAGACTGAATTCGTTACTACTCAAGTGAAGAAACAGAAGTTTGTTTTAAATCAACACTTGGTTCTTTTTTTAAGTTTGGAACTTCAAAACTTCCTTCGGAATTAAAAATCCGTTAAAACAGCAAAAATCATTCGTAAAGCTATCATCATTAACCTTGAATAAAACATAGCTTAATTAATTTCAATAACTCCAATTTAATTCGGACCAATATTTTATTAACTAAACACAATACAGAACAGATAAAATAAAACAAAATAGCACATGCTTACAGAACACAGTAAATTACATCATTGTTACCTTCAGGTGCTTTTAAGGAAAGATAAACTTGCTGTAGAGGGAGTGCAATGAAGATTCTTCAGGCTGATTCCTGGGATGGGGGGATTGTCCTATGAGAGATTGAGTAGACTAGGCCTATATTCTCCAGTGTTTAGAAGAATGAGAGGTGAGAGGTGACACCCACATCCCATCAACAAATTTTTAAAAAGATGTGAGATGTTTAAATTTGATCAAGGACACCAGCCAAATTAATAGAGACACTCCCTGTCCTTCAGGACCTGTGTCCAGGGGAGAAGCTGATGGGTTTATCTGATCATCTTTGGGATAAATGTTGTGCTCATCGAGCTGAGCAGCTCATGCCAGCATCAAACACTCTCCAGTCGGGCACAGCACGAGTTAGATACAGAGTGAACTCCCCGACACAGATACAGATAAATTTATCATGTACCTCTCCCCATTAATCCTGGGCTCCACACGGCTCGAATCCTGCTCCTGTTTCCCTTCCTGAAACAGCACTGAGCTCAACCCAGCCCATAATGAGCAGGGCTCAGGGAGGTTGGTTGCTCGGCACTGCAGTGATGTCATAAAGCAGGGCAATTCAGCCCAGCTGGTCCTCTCCATGTACCTTTAAAGGTGGAGAGCTGGGACATCCTGTCTCAACACACATCCCCCTGTTCATACAGAGAATCCCTGGGGAAGGCCCAAGGCCTAGGGCCCAGAGTGTGGAACACAACCAAGGGGGAAAGAGGAGGAGAGAAGGGGAGGTAAATCAAGGAGTGGGGACTGAGGGCCACCAAGCTTCAGTTTTAGAGCCTGTAGACTTCAGGAGGGATCAGTGTGTTCTGTAATTTCAGGATCCAGGGAGAGAACAAGGAGCAGATGGGGAGACTGGTGTGGATTCCAGCACAGTGAGGATGTAGGGGGAGGGAGATTGTGTCGGGCCGTGTATTAGGGATGTAGGAGGGACAAGAGAGGAAAGGTCAGAGGAGCAATTACTGCAGCAGTGTCCATCAATAGTGAGAGAGAGAAGGTGGGGGTCAGAGAGGGCCCTGGACAGGCCGGTAAACTGTTTGTTTGCTGTGACCAGCTTTCCTTCTGTCACAAATAGCCTCCTGTAGCCCAGTGACAGAAACAGCCCATTAAATGCCACCAATGTCCTTTGGTCTGGTGAGGTCTCCCTTTGTGAAACATCGGCTGTTGTTAAAGCTTCTCATTCTGACTCGCTCACAGTGAGACAGTAGCCACTGTCCCTTTTATTCCATGGGCTTCATCTTTGCTGGTATTGGTAACACGCCCGGGATCACTAAACACAAAACCCAGTCTGTAAATCACTTTCAGCTACTGGACTGAGTGTGTGCCCCACAGCACCTCTCTCACCTTCAATGTGTGAATAGAGCATCACGCCTGCAAAGCTGGTTTAAGTTTATATCCACGTAGCAAATCTGTTTAAGAAAAGCCTGTAGACCAATGAGACACTGTTCAGGTGCCAATGTGCTGCTGGTTTGTCCGGCATTTTGCCAGTAATGGAAAATAACTGAACATTTCTCCCAGTGTAACCTTTGCTGTAATGAAATGTGTCTTTTAATAAGCCTCATGCCCTTGCTCATGTCTGCTGCAATTGTGTAGAAAGAGGATGTGAAATGATGGTGCTTGTATGAAGATGTGAGACAAGGAAACAGTATCTGTGTGTGGCAGTGACACAGTCTTGTGGTCACAGGCAGAACCATGCACCGATATCCTTGTGGTTATGGTTTGAGCAGGGTCAGATCATGAATGCTCAAGCTAAGATATGCCAGGGATCGGGAGCAGCGGCAGTAAATAAAATCTAAATGTAAATTCCGATGTAGTTTATCTTCATTTATTCCCATTTTCATAGCTTTTGCTGAGTGTGGCCCAAGTCAAGTGCCAGGATATTGGACCAGGCCCACCATAGAAAATGAGTTTGACACCTTGAGGTAGACAATGTCAACCAGATTCCCCCATCTACCAACCGAACAACTTCTTTACAAACTGAAGATAGTTTGTAAGACGTGACCATGTTTACCAGAATCCATGTTCAGTGTCTGTAATGGCCCCTTCCCTTTCCCCATGATGGAAAACAGCATCTCTCAGGATCCCTTCTAGCACCTTCCCAGTGATCGAGGTCACGTTGATGGGCCTTTAGTTCCCGAGCTCTGACTTGTGGCCAATTTGGAAAATGGGAACTACATGTGCTACCTTCCAATCTCAGGGAACAACCCATGACTCTACTGAGCTGTTGGAGATATGGGCAAGGGGCTGACAGAGCACCCATCCCATCTCTTTAAACACCCTTGGGTGGATATCATCTGCACCTTACACGTCAAGGTTAACCCACGCAGTGACTTTGCTGTCAGTGAAGAGAGATGAGAAAGACCAAAGTGCCGTTTGCCCCTCTCAGTGTGACCTTGAAGGACTGTGTCCAGGCTGAAGTTTTCTCCCCATATGATCCTCCCCCCCAGTGTGTCCTCTCTGAGCTCCAGCCAGGTGATGATAAACACACAGGTGGGAAAGACAAAAATCTACAGCAATGTGTTGAAAGCAACACGAATTTATTTGTCTATAACCCAAATATTAAACTCCAGTCCAGTTACTGGAGTTATTGACATCAGCAGAAACAAACCCCAACTGTCAGAATGAACATGGTTCAGTCGGGATGTGATTAACAGCAGCATTAACAGCAGATCCCACCCTTGCAGTCACCTGTGAACTTTCTGGTGCCTCAACACATGGGCTAACGTACTGAATCCCTTCCCACACTCAGAGCAGGTGAACAGCCTCTCCCCAGTGTGAACTCGCTGGTGTCTCAGCAGGTGGGATGATGTAGTGAATCCCTTCCCGCACTCAGAGCAGATGAACAGCCTCTCCCCAGTGTGAACTCGGTGGTGTTTCAGCAGGGTAGATGAATGAGTGAATCCCTCCTCACACTCGGAGCAGGTGAACGGCCTCTCCCTCGTGTGAACTTGCTGGTGCCTCAACAGGTGGGATGAACAACTGAATACCTCCCCACACTCTGAGCAGCTGAATGGCCTCTCCCCAGTGTGAACTCGCCAATGTATTTCCAGCTGGGATGGGTAGTTGAAACATTTCCCACAGTCCTCACATTTACACAGTTTCTCCCCAGTGTGACTGCACTTGTGTCTCTCCAGGTTGGATGATCGGCTGAAGCCTTGTCCACACACAGAGCACGTGTACTGTTTCTCCCCGCTGTGAACAGTGCTTTTTGCTTCCATGGTCAAAGGCCGATGATATTCCGTTCCCGATGAATCGAGTGACTGTCACATCTTAATGTGATGTTTGGTTTGAGCCTCTGGTCGACAAATCCTCCCTTTTTAATACCCTGTAAAGTGAGTTTCAAACAGGAAAAAGGGTGGGTGAGAGAGAACCCACAAAAACACAAAGGCAGGTTGTGAAATTGAGCTGAATGAACCTGGCTATTTGTGCGCCCATCAGCAGAAAATAAGTGACCATGAAAGCTGTTGGATTGTCGTAATAACCCAACTGGTCACTAATGTCTATAGGATTCACAAAATTCTGGGACCCCCTACTCAATGGACATGTGTCTGGAATTTAAATTGGAACTGTGTTAGACTTTTGGAGGAGAAATGTGGACAGAAATATCTCACTATTAGGTGCCTTTGGACTAAACTAGGGCCTTTTAGATTGAGTTTGGACATTTTAAATTGTATGCTGGGTCTGCATAGGGCTGCTAACCCACCTGGGAGGCAGGCCCCAGGGAGACATTAGCAGTCTAACAAAAGCCCACTTACCAGGGACCCAGATACATACATATTTTAATAGTTCTTAAAACGGCTATACAGAAAAACCCTGGATTCAGCAAAAGACACAATGGACAGTATCAAGACCTGATTACATTCTAACGGCACCATTTGAAAACCACATCAACACCTTTGGGAATCTTGTATCAGGCTAATACTCAATCAGTTGATCAGCCTGCCAACATCGCACAAAAGCAGTCATCAGAAATCAATTGTGCACTCAGGTATAACTGGGGGCCTTGGTGGTGACTTTTGGGCTGTGGTACCTTTTGGGCATAGAAAGTAGGTGCAGGAGTAGGCCATTCAGTCCTTCGAGCCTGCACCACCATGCAACAGGATCATGGCTGATCATTCACCTCAGTACCCCTTTCCTGCTTTCGCTCCATATCCCTTGATCCCTTTCGCCGTAAGGGCCATATCTAACTTCCCCTTGAATATATCAAATGAACTGGCATCAACAACTCTCTGCGGTAGGGAATTCCACAGGTTAACAACTCTCTGAGTGAAGAAGTTTCTCCTCATCTCAGTCCTAGATGGCCTACCCCTTATCCTTGGACTATGTTCCCAAGTTCTGGACTTCCCCAACATCAGGAACATTCTTCCTGCATCTAACCTGTCCCGTCCCGTCAGAATTTTATATATATCTATGAGAACCCCTCTCATCCTTCTAAACTCTAGTGAATACAGGCCCAGTTAATCTAGTTTCTCCTCATATGTCAGTCCTGCCATCCTGGGAATCAATCTGGTGAACCTTCGCTACACTCCCTCAATAGCAAGAACGTCCTTCCTCAGATTAGGAGAACAAAACTGAACACAATATTCCAGGTGAGGCCGCACTACGGCCCTGTACAACTGCAGTAAGACCTCCCTGTCCCTATACTCAAATCCCCTCGCTATGAAGGCCAACAAAGCATTTGCCTTTTTCACCGCCTGCTGAACCTGCATGCTAACTTTCAATGACTGATGTACCATGACACCCAGGTCTCGCTGCACCTCCCCTTTTCCTAATCTGCCACCATTCAGATAATATTCTGCCTTCGTGTTTTTGCCACGAAAGTGAATAATCTCACCTTATACTGCATCTGCCACGTGTTTTCCCATTCACCTAACCTGTCCAAGTCACCCTGCAGCCTTTTAGCGTCCTCCTCACAGCTCACACTGCCACCCAGCTTAGTATCATCTGCAAACTAGGAGATATTACACTCAATTCCTTCATCCAAATCATTAATATATATTGTAAATAGCTGTGGTCCTAGCACTGAGCCCTGCAGTACCCTACTAGTCACTGCCTGCCATTCTGAAAAGGACCCATTTATCCCGACTCTCTGCTTCCTGTCTGCCAACCAGTTCTCTATCCACGTCAGTACATTACCCCCAATACCATGTGCTTTAATTTTGCACACCAATCTCTTGTGTGGGACCTTGTCAAAAGCCTTTTGAAAGTCCAAATACACCACATCTACTAGTTCTCCCTTGTCCACTCTACAAGTTACATCCTCAAAAAATTCTAGAAGATTTGTCAAGCAGGATTTCCCTTTCATAAATCCACGCTGACTTGGGCCGATCACGTCACTGCTTTCCAAATGTGCTGCTATTTCATCTTTCATAATTGATTCCAAGATTTTCCCCACTACTGATGTCAGGCTAACCAGTCTATAATTACTCATTTTCTCTCTCCCTCCTTTTTTAAAAAAGTGGTGTGACATTAGCTACCCTCCAGTCAATAGGAACCGATCCAGAGTCGATCGACTGTTGTAAAATGGTCACCAATGCATCCACTATTTCTAGGGCTACTTCCTTAAGTACTCTGGGATGCAGACTATCAAGCCCCGGGGATGTATTGGCCTTCAATCCCATCAATTTCCCTGACACAATTTCCCACCTAATAAGGATTTCCTTCAGTTCCTCCTTCTTACTCGACCCTCGGTCCCCTAGTATTTCCAGAAGGTTATTTGTGTCTTCCTTTGTGAAGACAGAACCAAAGTATTTGTTTAACTGGTCCACTATTTCTTTGTTACACAGTATAAATTCACCTGAATCTGACTGCAAGGGACCTACGTTTGTTTTCACTAATCTTTCACATATATATATATAGAAGCTTTTGCAGTCAGTTCTTATGTTGCCAGCAAGCTTCCTCTCATACTCTATTTTCCCCCTCCTAATTAAACCATTTGTCCTCCTCTGCTTTGTTACAAAATTATCCCAGTCTTCAGGTTTGCTGCTTTTTCTGGCCAATTTATAAGCCCCTTCCTTGGATTTAACACTATCCTTAATTTCACTTGTTAGCCACGGTTGAGCCATCTTCCCTGTTTTATTTTTACTCCAGACAGGGATGTACAATTGTTGAAGTTCATCCATGTGATCTTTAAATGTTTGCCATTGCCTATCCACCGTCATCCCTTTAAGTATTATTCATCAGTCTATTGTAGCCAATTCATGTCTCATACCATCAAAGTTACCTTTCCTTAAGTTCAGGACCCTAGTCTCTGAATTAACTGTGTCACTTTCCATCTCAACAAAGAATTCTACCATATTATGGTCACTCTTCCCCAAGGGGCCTCGCACAACAAGATTGATAATTAGTTCTTTCTCATTACACATCACCCAGTCTCGGATGGCCAGCCCTCTAGTTAGGTCCTTGATACATTGGTCGAGAAAACCATCCCTAATACATTCCAGGAAATACTCCTTCACCACATTGCTACCAGTTTGGTTAGCCCAATCAATATGTAGATTAAAGTTGCCCATGATAACTGCTGAAGAGAGAAAGCAGTGTGCAACTGGTCTAAACTGTGGAGAAATCCTTTGGTGAGCATAGTCCCTGCAATTTCTGAGCCGAGCTCAGTTAGTGTAGTGGTGGGAGGTGTTTTTTTTCCACTGCATAGCCGCTGTACCCGTTGCGTATATGTTTTCCCCCTTTTTCTGTACATTTTGTTATATGCTATTCAGGTAATTAGTGTGGTGTGCTATTTCCTAAATAAAATATTTGTTCTTGCACCAAACAGTTGTCTGTCTACATCTATCACATCTGCTAAATAATTCCAAGCCCGAGAACCAGGGAGTGGGACGATTCGGACCATCAAGGTCAGAAAAGGCTGACACACCCACCACCCCCTACATGCCCTTCAGGGACAGGAACTCACCACCCAGTCTGGGCCGACACAAGACTCTGGCCTCTATGGGAGGAGGGAGAGGTGGGCGGGGTGAAGGGGAGGGAATGTCTACATCAGCAACTCGACCAGAACTTTGACAGAACCTCCCAAACCCATAACCTCTCCCACCCAGATGGACCAGGGCAGCAGGTGCTTGGGAAATCCATCATCTCCAAGTTCCCCTCCAAGTCTCACACCATCCTGACTTGGGCATATATCACCGTTCCTACATCGTCACTGGGTGAAAATCCAGGAACTCCTCACCTAACAGCATTGTGGGAGGGCCTTCACCACACGGACTGCATCAGTTCGAGAAGGCCCACCATCACCTTGTCAAGGGGCAAATGGAAATTGGAAATATATTCTGGCCCGACTGGTGACATCCACATCCCAAGAATGGATTAAAATAAATCTGTATATTGAAAGCCCCTACAGAAATACTTGTTCCGAAAACAATACTCTTCTACATTGTGCGGGCAGTGTCTGTTTCACAACCTAATCTCCCCTAGAATCCACCGCTGTTGACAGTCTCTCATCGGAAATTGTTGGGCCCGACTGGGCCCAGAGGTACTGGGGGTTAAACCCAGCAGCTCTGGATTGGTCGCTCTGTGTTTCCAGTATCGATGCACTGAAGATCAGCATATGAGGGAGGTGAATAGAGGCTGATGCTGAGAGAGTTAGAACCATAGAATCAGAGAATGGTTACAGCACAGAACAAGACCATTCGGCCCGTCGAGCCCGTGCCAGCTCTCTGCAAGAGCACCTCAGCTAGTCCCACTCCCCCGCCCTTACCCCACAGCCGTGCAAATGTTTTTCTTTCAGATACTTATCCAACTCCCTTTTGAAAGCCGCAATTGAGTCTGCCTCCACCACCCTTTCAGGCCGTGCAATCCGGATATTAACCACTCGCCACGCAAAAAGGTTTTTTCTTGTGTCGCCTTTGGTTCTTTTGCCAATCACCTTAAATCTGTGTCCTCTGGTTCTCGACCCTTCTGCCAATGGGAAAAGTATCTCTCGACCACTCATGATTTTGAACACCTCTATCAAATTTCCTCTCAATCTTCCCTGCTCTAAGGAGAACACAAGAAATAAGAGCGGGAGTAGACCATTTGGCCCCTCGAGCCTGCTCCATCATTCAATAAAATCATGGCTGATCTGATCCTGGACTCAACTCCACTTACCCCTCGCTCCCATAAACCTTTACTCCCATATCGCTCAAAAAATCTGTCTATCTCCGCCTTAAATATATTCAATGATCCAGCCTCCACAGCTTTCTGGGGCAGAGAATTCCACAGAATTAGAACCCTCAGAGAAGAAATTCCTCCTCATCTCAGTTTTAAATGGGCAACCCCTTATTCTGAAACTATGCCCCCAGTTCTGGATTCTCCTATGAATGGAAACACCCTCTCTGCATCCACCTTGTCAAGCCCTCCAGTATCTTTTATGTTTCAATAAGATCACCTCTCATTATTCTGAACTCCAATGAGTATAGGCCCAAACTACTCAACCTTTCTTCATAAGTCAACCCCCTCATCTCAGGAATCACCCAAATGAACCTTCTCTGAACTGCCTCCAATGAAAGTATATCCTTCCTTAAATACAGAGACCAAAACTGTTCACAGTACTCCAGGTGTGGCCTCACCAATACCCTACAGTCGTTGCAGGACTTCTCTGCTTTTATACTCTATCCCCCTTGCAACCCCAGCTGCTCCAGTCTGTCCAGGTAACTGAAGTCCCTCATCCCTGGAATCATTCTCGTAAATCTTTTCTGCACCCTCACCAAGGCCTTCACATTATTCCTAAAGTGTGTTGCCCACAATTGGGCATAATACTCCAGTTGAGGCCGAACCAGTGTTTTGTACAGGTTCATCATAATATCCATGCGTTTGTACTCTATACTTCTATTTATAAACAGGGATACTGTCAAGTGTAGTATAAACAGGGACAGGGTCTAGTGTAATATAAACAGAGGCAGGGTCGAATGTAATATAAACCGAGACTGGGTCATGTGTAATTATAAACAGTGACATGATGTAGGGAAATATTTAGAATGACTCCTGGCGCCATGAACTAGTGAGTACAGAAATAGGAGGATAGAGCAGATGAATGCCTGGCTGGAGAGATGGTGCAGGAGTGAGGGCTTTAGATTCCTGATGCATTGGGACCGATTCTGGAGGGAGGTGGGACCTGTACAAACCGGACGGGTTGCACCTCAACAGAGCCGGGACCAATATCCTCGTCCGGGGGTGGGGGGTTTGTCAGTGCTGTTGGACAGAGGAAAAAAGCAGGAAAAACAGGTAAAAATAACAAATTTAAAGCTCTTTGTCTAAATGCACATAACATTTGTAACAAAATAGATGAGTTGACGGCACAAATAGATACAAATGGGTCCGATCTGATAGCCATTACAGAGACGTGGTTGCAAGGTGACCAGGACTGGGAACTAAATATTCAGGGGTATTTGACAATTCGGAAGGACAGACAGAAAGGAAAAGGAGGTGGGGTAGCTCTGTTAATAAAGAATTAGATCAGTGCGTTAGTGAGAAACGATATTTGCTCAGAGGATCAAGATATTGAATCAGTTTGGGTGGAGATGAGGAATAATAAAGGGAAAATCACTGGTGGGCAGAGTCTATAGGCCCCAAACAGTAGCTACACTGTTGGACGGAGTATAAATCAAGAAATAATGGAGGTTTGTAATAAAGGAACGGCAATATTTATGGGTGATTTTAAACTTCATATTGATTGGACAAAGCAAATTGGCCAGGGTAGCCTTGAGGAGGAGTCCATAGAGTGTAGCTGGGATAGTTTCCTTGAACAGTATGTTGTGGAACCAACCAGGGAGCAGGCTATCTTAGATCTAGTACTGTGTAATGAGGCAGGATTAATAAATGATCTCGTACTAAAATGGTTGGTGAGAAAGTTGCTTCTCAAAACAGGGTCCCAAGCTGAAATAAAGGAGACTACAATGGTATGAGGGCAGAGTTGGCTAAAGCGGACTGGGAAAATAGATTAAAGAATGGGACGGTTGATGAGCAGTGGCAGACATGATTGAGAGGGAAGATAGATTATGAAAGAAAACTAGCACAAAATATAAAAACAGATAGTAAGAGTCCTTCATGGTAGAAGACACTAAAAACATCCCAGCAGTGGATAAGCGAGAGGCGAGAGATCGGGAGGAACGCAATACAATCACGATCACTAATGACGTAGTACTAGGTAAAATAATAGGACTAAAGGCAGACAAGTCCCCTGGACCTGATGGCTTGCATCCTAGGATCTTAAGAGAAGTGGCTGCAGAGATAGTGAATGCATTGGTTGTAATCTACCAAAATTCCCTGGATTCTAGGGCGGTCACAACAGATTGGAAAGCCGCCAATGTAACGTGCCTATTTGAAAAAGGAGGCAGACAAAAAGCAGGACAATTGAGACCAGTTCGTCTAACATCTGTCATTGGGAAAATGCTGGAGTCCATTATTAAGGAAGCAGTAGCAGGACATTTGGAAAAGCATGATTCAATCAAGCAGATTCAACATGGTTTTATGAAAGGGAAATCATGTTTGACAAATTCGCTGGAGTACTTTGAGGATGTAAAGAGCAGGGTGGATAAGGGGGAAGCAGTGGATGTGGTGTATTTGGATTTCCAGAAGGCATTCGATAAGGTGCCACATAAGAGGTTACTGCACAAGATAAAAGCTCACGGGGTTGGAGGTTATGTATTAATGTGGATAGAGGATTGGCAAACCAACAGAAAACAGAGGGTCGGGATAAATGGTAATTTTCCAGTTGGCAAACATGACTAGTGGGGTGCTACAGGGATCGGTGCTGGGTCTTCAACTAATTACAATCCATATTAATGACTTGGATGAAGGGACCGAGTTTGCTGTTGTTACAAAAATTGTGCGGAGGACACAAAAAATCTGCAAGGTTAAGTGAGAGGGCAAACATTTGGCAGATGGAGTATAATGTGGGAAAATGTGAAGTTATCCACTTTGGCAGAAATAACAGAAAAGCAAATTATAATTCAAATGGAGAAAAATTGCAAAGAGCTGCATTACAGAGAGACTTGGGGGCCTTGTGCATGAAACACAAAAAGTTAGTATGCAGGTACGGCAAGTAATCAGGAAGGCAAATGGAATGTTGGCCTGCATTGCAAGGGGGATAGAGTATAAAAGCAGAGAAGTCCTGCTGCAACTGTAAAGAGTATTGGTGAGGCCACACCTGGAGTACTGTGTACAGTTTTGGTCTCCGTATTGAAGGAAGGATATACTTAAGGTTCACGAGGTTGATTCCGGAGATGGGGGGTTGACTTCTGAGGATAGGTTGAGTAGGTTGGGCCTATACACATTGGAGTTTCGAAGAAATGAGAGGTTATCTTATTGAAACTTAATGATAATGAGGGGGCTCGCCAAGATGGATGCAGAGAGGATATTTCCACTCATAGGGGAAACTAAAACTAGGGGGACATAGTCTCAGAATAAGGAGCCGCCCATTTAAAAGTGAGATGAGGAGGAATTTCCTCTCTGAGGGTGGCAAATCCCTGGAATTCTCTGCCCCAAAGAGCTGTGCAAGCTGAGTCATTGAATAATTAAAGGTGGAGATAGACACATTTTTGAATGATAAGAGAATAAAGGGTTATGGAGAGCGGGCAGGGAAGTGGAGCCGAGTCCATGATCAGATCAGCCATGATCTTATTGAATGGGGAGCAGGCTCGAGGGGCCAAATGGCCTATTCCTGCTCCTATTTCTTATGTTCTTATGTTATAGACTGTTTTCCTCCACTCCCAATTTTCACCACCAATTCTGGCTCCGTTCAGTTCGACACTCACTGGCTCCCCTCCATCTCCTTCCCTGAAGGTGCTGGCTCTGGCTGGGTTCAGTTCTACACTCACTGGTTCTCCTCACTTCCCTCAAGATGCTGACTGTGGCTGGGAACAGTTCCACACTCACTGGTTCGCCTCTCCTCCCCTGAAGACGCTGGTTCTGTCTGGGTTCAGTTCCACACTCACTGGTTCCCCTAGCTCACCTCCGCTGATGGTGCTGACCCTGGCTGGGTTCAGTTCCGCACTCACTTGTTCCCCTCCCTCTCATTACCAGAGGGTGCTGACTGGCTGGGTTCAGTTCTACACTCACTGGTTCCCCTTCCCTGAAGGTGCTGACTCTGGCTGGGTTCAGTTCTACACTCACTGGTTCCCCTCCTCCCCTGAAGGGGCTGACTCTGGCTGGCTTTAGTTCTGTACTCACTGGTTCCCCTCCCGTGAAGGTGCTGACTCTGGCTGGGTTCAGTTCTACACTCACTGGTTCCCCTCCCCTGAAGGTACTGACTCTGGCTGGGTTCAGTTCTACACTCACTGGTTCCCCTCCCCTGAAGGTACTGACTCTGGCTGGGTTTAGTTCTACACTCACTGGTTCCCCTCCCCTGAAGGTACTGACTCTGGCTGGGTTCAGTTCTACACTCACTGGTTCCCTTCCCCTGAACGTACTGACTCTGGCTGGGTTCAGTTCTACACTCACTGGTTCCCTTCCCCTGAAGGTACTGACTCTGGCTGGGTTCAGTTCTACACTCACTGGTTCCCTTCCCCTGAAGGTACTGACTCTGGCTGGGTTCAGTTCTACACTCACTGGTTCCACTCCCCTGAAGGTGCTGACTCTGGCTGGGTTCAGTTCTACACTCACTGGTTCCACTCCCCTGAAGGTACTGACTCTGGCTGGGTTCAGTTCTACACTCTCTGGTTCCCCTCCCCTGAAGGTACTGACTCTGGCTGGGTTCAGTTCTACACTCACTGGTTCCCCTCCCCTGAAAGTACTGACTCTGGCTGGGTTCAGTTCTACACTCACTGGTTCCCCTCCCCTGAAGGTACTGACTCTGGCTGGGTTCAGTTCTACACTCTCTGGTTCCCCTCCCCTGAAGGTACTGACTCTGGCTGGGTTCAGTTCTACACTCACTGGTTCCCCTCCCCTGAAGGTACGGACTCTGGCTGGGTTCAGTTCTACACTCACTGGTTCCCCTCCCCTGAAGGTACTGACTCTGGTTGGGTGCAGTTCCAGACATTGACATCATTCACTTCGTTACGACACCAAGATAGCAGCGCATGCGCTATGCTACTCACTGAACCAAGATGGCCGAGCGATGAACCTGCCTTCCTATACGAAGATGGCCGCCGTTCGTCTGGGCCTGTGACCGTGAGAAAGCCCCGAAGCTGCAACCGCCGATATTGCGGTTATTATTCCGGGCTTGCGGCGGGCACCGGATGTTTATGAAGCCTCCCTGGCTCCCCGCTGGTCCATTATTCCGCTCCGTCCCGGTGAAAAGGAAGCTTCTGAGGAGCCTATCCAAACCGTGTCTCCTCCGCCATTACACGCACCGCGCATGCTCCAAACACATCCAAGATCCGCGCCTGCGCACTGAGCTCCTCTAGTCTGGATGCGGCTCCTTCTTCCGCGCGGGGCATGCTGGGTACATAAGACCATGAGAAATTGGAGCAGGAGTGGGCCACCCAGACCCCCGAGCCTGCTCCCCATTCAATAAGATCATGGCTGGTCTGATCATAGACTCAGCTCCACTTCTCTGCCCGCTCCCCAGAACCCTATACTCCGTTATCGCTCAAAAATATGGCTATCTCCGCCTTAAATATATTCAATGACCCAGCCTCCACTGCTCTCTGGGGCAGAGAATTCCACAGATTTACACCCTCTGAGAGAAGACATTTCTCCTTATCTCAGTTTTGAATGGGCTGAGGAGAAAGGCTGCATTTGTAAATAGAACAGGATTTACTGTGATTGCATTGGGCACTGAAACATGTTCACTCCGGCAGCTCTACTTTGTTTCTGATTATCTTAATAACCCCTATACCTGAGCTGGAGAATAATATTGTGTATAAATGTTGAATAAATTATCTTTGTTTCAAACACAGTGTGTCGAATATTTGATTCCTCCATGATCAGAGGAGACTAATTGATGTTCTGTTACTGACTGTTCCATTTTAGTGCTTTTTCTTAATCTAACTGATGTCATTTCTCACCTAGTTCGCCTTCTATCAAACCCCAAACTTGTTCTATTTGAGTACGAGTTGTAGTTGTAGTAGACTTAACTGCAGTGTGTCAGTTTAAACTCAACTGAAATCCTTTGAACCACCCCTTTATTGAACCATCTTGCATAACGTTCGAAATCCGTTACTTTCTGTAACCCGTTTTTGTAACCGATTGACTTTTACAAACTCATCCACAAATTTTGCACGTGATAGCCTGTCAAATATACTGATATTTGTAATTGTCATTGCCACAAACTCCGTTCCCTAGCCACAGACTCTGTCCCTCTCCCCAACTTCTGTCTGAGCCTGAACCAGACTGTTTGCAACCTTGGTGTCATACTTAACCCTGAAATAGGTTTTTTAACCAGATATCCACGGCATAATTAAGACTGCCTATTTCCATCTCTGTAACATCATCCGTCTCCGCTCTTGCCTCAGCTCATCCACTGCTGAAGCCCTCATCCATGCTTTTGTTACTTCTGGACTTGACTATTCCAACGCACTCCTCCCACATTCGACTCTAGATAAACTAGAGTTAATCAAAAATTCGGCTGCCCATGACCTAACTCGCACCAAGTCCAGCTCACCCATCACCCCTGTCTTCACTGACCTACATTGGCTTCTAGTTAAGCAACGCCTTGATTTGAAAATTCTAATATTTTTAAACCACTCCATGGAGTCATCACTCCCTAGCTCTGTAAATTCCTCCAGCCCCACAACCACCATCCTGTCCCCCACCCATGAGATATCTGTCTTCCTGAGCATCCCTGATTATAATTGGTGACGGTGCCTTCTGTTGCCCAGGTCCCAAGTTCTGGAAAACCCAGCCTAAACCTTTCTGTCGAACCCATGCTGTACCTGCTCTGGCAGTTTTTGATGGGATAGTGTAGAGCAAGCTTTTCTCTCTTATCTAATCCATGCTGTATCTTCCCTCGTAGTGTTTGATGGGACAGTGTAGAGTGAGCTTTACTCTGTATCTAACCTGTGTTGTTCCTGCCCTGGGTCTGTTTGATGGGACAGTGTAGATTGAGCTTTACTCAGTATCTAACTCGTGCTGTACCTGCGATGGGAGTGTTTGATGGATCAGTATATGGAGAGCTTTGCTCTCTGACTAACCCGTGCTGTGTCTGTTGTGCGAATGTTTGATCGGACAGCGTAGAGGGAGATTAACGCTGTATCTAACCTATGCTGTACCTACCCTGGGAGTGTTTGGGGCAGGCTAGAGTGAGATTTAGCTTTTAATAACCCACGCTGTACCGACCTGGGAATGTCTGGTGAGACAGTGTAGAGGGAGCTTTACTCTGCATTTAACCTGTGTTGTCATCATCATCATCATAGGCAGTCCCTCGGAATCGAGGAAAAATAGAAGGAAGACTTGCTTCCACTCCTGAAGTGAGTTATTTGGTGGCTGACCAGTCCAATATGAGAGCCACAGACTCTGTCACAGGTTGGACAGATAGTCATTGAGAGAAGGGGTGGGTGGGACTGCTTTGCCATATGCTCCATCCACTGCCTGCGCTTGATTTCTGCATGCTCTCGGCATTGAGACTCGAAGTGCTCAGCGCCCTCCCGGATTCACTGTCTCCATTTAGGGCAGTCTTTGATCAGGGACTCCCAGGTGTCAGTGGGGATGTCGCACTTTTTCAGGGAGGCTTTGAGGGTGTCCTTGTAATGTTTCCGCTGCCCGCCTTTGGCTCATTTGCTGTGACGGCGCTCCACATAGGGCACTTGCTTTGGGAGTCTCGTGTCTGGCATACGAACTATGTGGCCTGCCCAGCGGAGCTGATCAAGTGTGGTCAGTGCTTCAATGCTGGGGACATTAGCCTGGACAAGGACGCTGATGTTGCTGTGCCAGTCCTCCCAGGGGATTTGTAGGATCTAGCGGAGACATCATTGGTGATATATCTCCAGCGACTTGAGGTGTCTACTGTACATAGTCCATTCCTCTGAGCCATACAGGAGGGCGGGTATTACTACAGCCCTGTAGACCATGAGCTTGGTGGTACCTGCCCTGGGAATGGTTGATGGGACAGTGTAAGGGGAGCTTTACTCTGTATCTAACCCCTGCTGTACCTGCCCTGGGAATGTCCAGCAGAACAGTATAGAGGGAGATTTTCTCTATATCGAACTGATGCTGTATCTACCCTGGAATGGCTGGACAAGTCAGAGGGAGATGTAGACTGTGTCTAACCTGTGCTGTACTTGCCCTGGGAACGTCTGATGGAAAAGTATAGAGGGAGCTTTACTCTCTATTTAAGCCATGTTGTACTTTCCCTGGGAATATTTGATGGGACAGTGTCGAATGAGCTTTACTCTATATCTGACCCATGCTGTATCTTCCCTGCAAATGTCTGGTGGGAGAGTGTATTGAGATCCTTACTGTGTACGTACTCATGTCCGTTATACTCCGCAGGGGATGAAAACCACACTGTGACTCCGGGAGGAGCTCCTCAGCCACAGGGAGAAGATGGTTGAGGGGGATTCTAGCGATGGCTTTCCCAGGGCGATTCATCTGTAATTGCCGCAGTCGGACTTGTCCCCTAGTTAAAGATGGTCACGATTACTGCATCTCTGAGATCTCCAGGCATGCCCTCCTTCTTCCAGATGAGAGAGATGAGGTCATGCATTTGTGCCAATAGTGCCTTTCCGCCATACTTTAGTGCCTCAGTGGGGATTTCATCCACTCCCATTGCCTTGTTGGTTTTGAGCTGGCAGATGGCCTTTTCCACCTCATACAGGGCTGAGGTTTTGCTGAGATGGTAGTGGGTAGCATGCTGTGCGTTGGAGTCGAGGACACTCGAGTCAAAGGCAGTGTGTCGGTTAAGGAGATCTTCGAAGTGTTCCTTCCAGCGGGTCCTGGCTGCCTCGGTGTCCTTGATGAGTGTTTCCCCATTCTTGGCCAACAGTGGGGTGGTGCCTTGGGTGGTTGGGCTGTAGGTGGCGTTGACTGCTGTGAAGGATCCTCACATATCATGGCTGTCAGCCAGCTGCTGAACCTCCTGTGATTTCTCCACCCACCATCTATGCTTTAGGTCACAGGTTTTTTCTTGGACCTCGGCCTGATGCCACCTGTAATGCTGCTTTGCTGGTCCCGAGTTGGGTTGTTGTTTTAGGTTCAGAAATGCCCTGCGCTTGCGATTTATTAGCTCTTGGATCTCCTGGTCATTCTCATCAACCATTCCCGGTGTTTCCTCGATCAGGCCAACATCCTCAGCATCAAAGCACTGACCACACTCGACCAGCTGCATTGGGTGGGCCACATTGTTCACAACTATTTTAAGTTGAACAATGATCAAGTGCCCCCTGATTAAAGGGTGGGAGAGTGGTCACACTCTAGAAACTTTCATTAAAGTGCCCCTTTGTTTTTTTTTTGAGGGCACCAAAAACACAACTTAATAATTCAACATAAAGGGAACCTTTGTCAAATCAAATCAAATTAATAAAAATAAAAATTCTGTTCTCTCTTGAAATGATGCACTCCAGTCACTGCAGTGTCCATCTCTTGTGGACACGGCGTGCTCCAACTCCAGAGATACCCTGGCTCGCCACATTGTTCACATGGCTGACACAAGACTCCCAAAGCAAGCGTTCTGCTCAGAACTCCTACATGGCAAGCGAGCCCAAGGTGATCAGAGGAAACATTTCAAGGACACCTTCAAAGCCTCCTTGATAAAAATGCAGCATCCCCACTGATACCTAGGAGCCCTTGGCTAAATTCTGTCCTAAGTGGAGGAAGTGCATCCGGGAGGGTGCTGAGCACCTCGAATCTCATCACTGAGAGCATGCAGAAACCAAGCGTAGGAGCATGCGGCAATCCAGTCCCACCCACCCTTTCCTTCAATGACCGGCTGTCTCACCTGTGACAGAGACTGTAATTCCCGTATTGGAATGTTTAGTCACCTAAGAACTCACCTTTAGAGTGTAAGCAAGTCTTCCTTGATTTCGAGGGACTGCCTATGATGATGATAATATGTACCTAACCTGTGTTGTGCTTGTCCTGTGAATTTTTGGATTGGCTGTTTTGAAAGACGTTTACCCTGCATTTAAATTATGCTGTACTTGCCCTGGGAGTGTTTGAAGGGACAGTGTAGAGGGAGCTTCACTCTGTCTCTAACCCCTGCTCTACCTGCTACCGGTACGCTTGCGGCCTTCTGTAAGAGGTTGGCACTGGAGGGACTGGAGTGCATTGTCACCTCGAGCAACCAAATTTTAATTTGATTTAAGTTTATCATCCAAAGTTTAATTAGTTTATTTTGTTGGTTATAGTGCCCTCCTCCCTTTAATCAGCGGCATTTGATTTACAGATTAACAACAAAATAGTTGCGCTGTACCTGCCCTGGGATTGTTTCTTGGGACAGTGCAGAGGGAGCTTTATTCTGTATCTAACCCGTGCTGTCCATGCCCTGGGAATACCTGGTGGGACAGTGTGCAGGGACCCTTACTGTGTATTTAACCTGTGCTGTACCTGCCCTGGGAGTGTTTGATGAAAGTCAGCGTACAGCAAGCTTTAAATTGTAACTAACCCGTGCTGTACCTGCCCTGGGACTGTTTAGGACAGTACAGAGGGAGCTTCACTCTGTATATAACCCTTGCAGTATCTGGCCCATTACTGCTCCTGTTTGTCATGGTCTTATCTACCCAGCATGCCCCGCACCCAGAATGCAGGAGCTGTGTTTGGAGCATGCGCGGTGCAAGTAATGGCGGAAAAGCCATGTTTTGGACAGGCTCCTCAGGATTCTCTTTTTCAGCGGGACGGAGCGGGGGAGGCTTCATAAACAACTCGTGCCCGCCACAAGCCCGGAATTATAACCGGAATATCGGTGGTTGGAGCTTCGGGGCTTTCTCCCGGTCACAGGCCCAGGCTAACGGCGGTCATATTTGAGCAGGAAGGCAGATTCAGTGTGTAGCACAGCGCATGCGCGGCCATCTTGGTGCAGGTGCAAATTGAGTGATGTCAGTGTCTGGAACTGAACCCAGCCAGAGTCAGTACCTTCAGGGGGGGGGAACCAGGGAGTGTAGAACTGAACCCAGCCAGAGTCAGCACCTTCAGGGGAGGGGAACCAGTGAATGTAGAACTGAACACAGCCAGAGTCAGTACCTTCAGGGGAGGGGAAGCAGTGAGTGTAGAACTGAACCCAGCCAGAGTCAGTACCTTCAGGGGAGGGGAACCAGTGAGTGTAGAACTGAACCCAGCCAGAGTCAGTACCTTCAGGGGAGGGGAACCAGTGAGTGTAGAACTGAACCCAGCCAGAGTCAGTATCTTCAGGGGAGGGGAACCAGTGAGTGTAGAACTGCACCCAGCCAGAGTCAGTACCTTCAGGGGAGGGGAACCAGTGAGTGTAGAACTGAACCCAGCCAGAGTCAGTACCTTCAGGGGAGGGGAAACAGTGAGTGTAGAACTGAACCCAGCCAGAGTCAGCACCTTCAGGGGAGGGGAACCAGTGAGTGTAGAACTGAACCCAGCCAGAGTCAGTACCTTCAGGGGAGGGGAACCAGTGAGTGTAGAACTGAACCCAGCCAGAGTCAGCACCTTCTGGGTGCCGCGGCCCCGCCACTGATTGGTGCGGAGCAGCGCGCTGGTGCCCCGCGCCCATCGCTATTGGCTGTGGGCTGAGTGTTGCGGGCGGGCGGTTGGGTGGTTTGTTGGTGGGCTCCGCTCGCAGCCGTTGAGCTGGGGGTCCAGGTGAGGCGGGGCGGAGTTGTGCGCAGGCGTGGAGCCAGCCTATTGTGGGAGAACAGCCGTGGACGGACGACGTTTTGCCCTCCCCCGCGGAGGATGGATGAGCAGCCCGGGCAGTGCTCCCAGCCTCCCTGAGGACTCACAGACTCACGCTGGCGGTGAGATTTGTCGGCGGGTGGCAGCTGTGGGGCAACTTCGGGCGGGGACGGGCCTTGGTTACTGTCGGGGTTTGCCGGGAGTTCGGCCGCCATCTTTGGGCAGCAGCGGTCCGCCCGCCACGGGGAGCAGGGAGCAACAGGAGCGGTGCTTCCTCAATGTCACAATACTTTCCATTGTCCCGCTGCAGGGCAGGGAGCATGCGCGGCGGCCATCTTACTGCAGGGAGCAGGTGCAGGATGGGGACCAGTGACATGAATACATGAGAACATCAGAAATAGGAGATGATTCGGCCCTTTGGCCCCTCGAGCCTGCCGCCATTCAATAAGATGATGAATGCAGCATCTGGTGTGGTTCTCCTTGGAGTAGTGAAGGTGCAGGGCAGGTTTAACAGAGGTGCTCACAATCAGGAAGGCTTTAGATTGAGTCAGGGAACAGAGTGGTTCTGCTCACACAATCAGAGAATGGTTACAGCACGGAAGGCCATTCGGCCCGTCGAGCCCTTGCCTACTCTCCTCCCTTTCCCCCGGCCCTGCAAATGTTATTTTTCAGATACTTATCCAACTTTTTTTTTTTGAAAGCTGTGATTGAGTCTGCCTCCACCACCCTTTCAGGCCGTGCATTCCGGATCCTAACCACTCACTGCGTAAAATAGATTTTTTTGATGTCACCTTTGGTTCTTTTGCCATTCACCTTAAATCCGTCTCCTCTGGTTCTCTACCCCTCCACCAATGGGAACAGTATCTCTCTATCTACTCTGTCCGGACCCCTCATGATTTTGAACACTTCTATCAATTCTCCTCTCAACCTTCTCTGCTCCAAGGAGAACAACCCCAGCTTCTCCAGTCAATCCACGTAACTGAAGTCCCTCATCTCATGAATCATTCTTGTTAATCTTTTCTGCACCCTCTCTAAGGCCTTCACATCCTAATGTATGGTGCCCAGAATTGGACACAATGCTCCAGTTGAGACCGAACCAATTTTTAGAAAGGTTAATCATAACCTCCTTGTTTTTGTACTCTGTGATGCCCAGGATCCTGCAAACTTTTTTAACTGCTTTCTCAACCTGTCCTGCCACCTTCAGTGATTTGTCCACATATTCCCGCAGGTCTCACTGTTCATGCACCCCCTTTAGGATTGTACCCTTTAATTTATATTGCCTCTCCTTGTTTATTTAATCATGCTTTTCTAATTTTATTTCTTAACTCAGATTCACGGCCTCATTTTATTTCTTCCTCCAAGCCCCTCAACTTAATCTGTCAGTGTAATGTTGGCGACTGGTGATTGATTGCCCTGGGAACCAACAGGAAGAGAGGTCAGAGGCCGGAGGGCCCAGGGAGCAGCGTGTTCTGCAACCAATCGCGGTGCTTGAGGGGTGGATCCTGAGTCGGCCTATCAGGTGAGTCTGTGTGAATCCCTGTTAAACAATTCACCTTTTAAAAGTTAAATCGAGATTTCTTTTGTCAACAAAACAGTTTAACATCTGTCAGTATTTTATTTCTATTTATGAGTTACTATTATGAGTTTCAGACACTTCAGTGCCAAGTGGACCAGGTGTTTCAAGGTCATTCATTTCCCTCTTTCCATATCGCTGTTAGTTAGAGGGACAGAGATTGATTTCCCCGCATTATGCATCTTTAGCAGTTAAAGTAACATCCTTCCTGTTGGTAGTGAGTTACATTCTGTGCTGGGCGAGATGGCTGGTGGCATCAGCCGTTAAAATACTCATCATCTTGTTCAAATCTCTCCAGGGTCTCACCCTTCCCTATCTCGGTAACCTCCTCCAGCCCACCAACCGTCTTAATATTTTTTTTTCTTTGGAACAGAGGAGGCTGAGGCAAGACCTTTAATGAGGTGTATAAAATTATGAGCGGCCTAGATAGAGTGGATAGGAAGGACCTATTTCCCTTCGCAGAGGGGTCAGCAACAAACAGAACTTTTTAGCCAGTCTGTAGTAAGCCCAACAAGAGAGGGGGAAGTTCTGGACTTAGTATTAGGTACTGAAGCTGGGCAGGTGGAAGGGGTATCAGTGGGAGAGCATTGGTGCTAGTGATCGTAATTCAGTTAGATTTAGGGTAGTTATGGAAAAGGACAAAGATAGACCAGCAATAAAAGTTCTCAACTGGGTAAAAGCCAATTTTACTAAGCTGATCTGTGATTTAGCCAAAGTGGACTGGAAACAGCTACTTGAAATGGTGAGAGATTGGGAAATGTTGGTGTTTAGAGGGACCTTGGTGTCCTTGTACACGAATCACTGAAAGTTAATATGCAGGTACAGCAAGCAATGAAGAAACCAAATGGTATGTCGGCCTTTATTACAAAAGGATTTGAGGATAAGAGAAAACATAAGAACATAAGAAATAGGAACAGGAGTAGGCCGTACGGCCCCTCGAGCCTGCTCCGCAATTCAATAAGATCATGGCTGATCTGATCATGTACTCAGCTCCACTTACCCGCCCACTCCCCATAACCCCTTATCCCCTTATCGTTTAAGAAACTGTCTATTTCTGTCTTAAATTTATTTCATGTCCCAGCTTCCACAACCGTCTGAGGCAGCGAATTCCACAGATTTACAACCCTCAGAGAAGAAATTCTCTTTATCTCTGCTTTAAATGGGTGGCCCTTATTCTAAGATCATTTCCTCTAGTTCGAGTCTTCCCCATCAGTGGAATCATCCTCTCTGCATCCACCTTGTCAAGCACCCTCATAATCTTATACATTTCGATAATATCACCTCTCATTTTTCTGAATTCCAATGAGTAGACGCCCAAACTACTCGACCTTTCCTCATAAGTCATCCCCAGAATCAACCTAGTGAACCTTCTCTGAACGGGCTCCGAAGCAAGTAAATCCTTTCGTAAATATGGAAACCAAAACTGCATGCAGTATTCCATGTGTGGCCTCACTAATACCTTATATAGCTGTAGCAAGACTTCCCTGCTTTTATACTCCATCCCCTTTGCAATAAAGGCCAAGATACCATTGGCCTTCCTGATCACTTTGTGTACCTGCATACTATCCTTTTGTGCTTAATACACAAGTGACCCCAGGTCCCATTGTACTGCAGCATTTTGTAATCTTTCTCCATTTAAATAATAACTTGTTCCCAGACATCCTACTGCAATTATATCAGGCCCTGGTGAGACTACACCTGGAGTATTGTGGACAGTTTGGCTGCTTACCTCAGGATCGATATACATACCATTGAGGATGGTAACGAAGATTCGCCAGACTGAATCCTGGGATGGGGGGATTGTCCAATGAGCAGAGATTGAGTAGACCAGGCCTATATTCTCTACAGTTTATACAAATGAGAAGTGATCTCATTGAAACATAGAAAATTCTTACACGGTTTGACAGTGTAGCTCAGGAGTGTCAAACATACGGCCCCCCCAAGCCCCTTCCTCCGTCCCGCCACATGTTTTAATTTATACACCCCACTCCCGATCTTTCGCTTGATGACTGGAACACAACCTGAATTTGTCGGCCGTCACGGAACAGTAGGAGGGTGGTGGAGGCACGGGGAAGGTCAGTCGGTGTCCATGGGGAGCAATTCTGGGACAACGAGGGCTCTCACACGGACTGTCAATGGGAGATAAGCTTTGAGTGAGGCAGTGAGTGGATAAATACCGAGAGAGAGGGGGAGGAGTGTCACTGGAACTCCAGGTGATGTAACAGGTGATGGGGGTTAGTGCAGGGTAGGTAGTGAGGGGGTTGTGTTCCTGCACTTCTCCACGCCCGCCCCCCCAGCAAGGCGCTGATTTTAAAATTCTCAGCCTCGTGTTCAAATCCCTCAATGGCCCTGCCCCTCCCTATCTCTGTAACCTCCTCCAGCCCCTCCCTATCTCTAACATCTTCCAGCACTACACCCCTCCCTATCTCTGTAACATCCTCCGGACCCTATACCCCTCCCGATCTCAAACCTCCTCCCGATCTCTAACCTCCTCCAACCCCTCCCTATCTCTGTAACATCTTCCAGCCCTACACCCCTTCCTATCTCTGTAACCTCCTCCAGCAACGACACCTCTCATATCTCTCTCAAACTCTTCCAGCGCCAAAGCCCCAGCCACACATCCCTCCCAATCTCTCTAAACCTCCTCCAGCCCCGACACACCTCCTTATCTCTGTAACGCCATCCAGCCCCTACACCCCATCCCTATCTCTGTAACCTCCTGCAGCCCATACACCCCTCCCTATCTCTGTAACCTCCTCCAGCCCCTACACCCCATCCCTATCTCTGTAACCTCCTCCAGCCCCTTGACCCCTCCTTATCTCTGCAATCTCCTTCAGACCTACACCCCCGTATTTCTGTAACCTCCCGCAGCCCATACACTCCTCCCTGTTTCTGTAATCTCCTCCAGCACCTCCTTATCTCTGTAATCTCCTCCAGCCCTACACCCCTGCCTATCTCTATAACCTCCTCCAGCCCCTACACTCCTCCCTATCCGTAACCTCCTCCAGCCCTAGACCCCTCCCTATCTCTGTAACTTCCTCCAGACCCTACACCCCTCACTATCTCTGCAATCTCCTCCAGCCCTACACCGCTCTCATCTGTAACCTCGTCCAGTGCAACACACCTCCACATCTCTCTAACCTCCTCCAGCCCCTACACCCTTCCCTATCGCTGTAACCTTCAGCATCTACACAGCTCCCTATCTCTGTAACCTCCTCCAGCACGAGACCCCTCTCTATCTCTGTAAGCAAATCCAGCCCCTAAACCCCTCCCTATGTCTATAACCTCCTCCAGCCCTAAATCCCTCCCTACCTCTAATCTCTCCAGGCCCAACATCCCTCCCTATCTAGGTAACCACCTCCAGTTCCTACAACGCTCCCTATCTCTGTAACCTCCAGCCCCTACATCCCTACTTATCTCTGTAACCTTCTCCAGCCCTACAGCCCTCCGTATCTATGGAACCTCCTCCAGCCCTGACAACCCTCCCAATATCTCTAACCACCCCCAGCCACTACACCCCTCCCTTTATCTGTAATGACCTCCAGCACTACAAGCCTCCCCCTCTATATCCTCCGACAGCCCTCCATATCTCTGCAACCTCCAGTCCCTACACCACTCGCTAACTCTAACCTCCACCAGACCCTACACCTCTACCTTTGTCTCTAAACTCCTCCAGCCCTTACACCCCTCCCTATCTCTGTAATCCCCTCCAGCGCCTACACCCCTCCCTATCTCTGTCACCACCTCCAGCACTACAACCCTCCCGATCTCTGTAGTCTCCTCCAGCCTCTACATCCCTCCCTATCTTTGTAACCTCCTCCAGCCCTACACCCCTCCCTCTCTCTCTGTAACCTCCTCCAGCACCCACAACCCTCCCTCTCTCTGTAACCTCCTCCAACCACTACTCCCCTCCCTATCTCTAAAACCTCCTCCAGCCCTAAACCCCTCCCTATCTCTAACTTCCTCCAGTCCGACACCACTCACTATCTCTGTAACTTCCTCCAGCTCCTACATACCTCCCTATCTCACTAACCTCCTCCAGCCCCTGCACCCCTCCCGATCTCTCACCTCCTCCAGCCGTACACCCCTCCTTATCTCTGCAACCTCCTCCCAGCCCCTATTCCACTCCCTAACTCCGTAACCTGTAGCCCTGCAACCCTCGTTCTCTCTGTAACCTCCTCCAGCCCGTTTTCCACTCCTTATCTCTGTAACCTCCTCCAGCCCCTACACCCCTTCCTATCTCTGTAACCTCCTTCAGCACTACACCTCTTCCTATCTCACTAACCTCCTCCAGCCCCTGCACCCCTCCCGATCCCTAACCTCCTCGAGGCCGTACAACGCTCCCAATCTCTGCAACCACCTCCAGCCCCTACACCCCTCCCTTTCTCTGTAACCTCCTCCCGCCCTTCACTCCTCCGTATCTCTCCAACCTCCTCCTGCCCCGACACCCCTCCCTATCTCTGTAACTTCCTCCTACCCCTACACCCCTCCCTGTCTCTGTAACCTCCTCCAGCCCTGAACCCTTCCCTATCTCTAACGTCCTCCTACCCCGACACTCCTCCCTATCTCTGTAACCTCCTCCAGCCCCTACGCCCCTCCCTGTCTCTGTAACCTCCAGCCCTGAACCCTTCCCTATCTCTAACGTCCTCCTACCATGACACTCCTCCCTATCTCTGTAACCTCCTCCAGCCCCGACACCCCTCCATATATCTGCAATCTCCTCCAGCACCTGCTTATTTCTGTAACCTCCTCCAACCCTACACCCCTTATCTCGAACCTCCTCCAGCCCTGACCCCTTCCCTATCTCTAATTTCCTCCAGCCCCTATACCCCTCCCTTTCCCTGTAACCTCCTCCTGCCCCGACACCCCTCCCTTTCTCTGTAACCTCCTCCAGCCCCTACACCCCTCCCTATATCTGTAACCTCCTCCAGCCCTACACCTCTCCCTATCTATGTAACCTCCTCCAGCCCTATACCACTCCCTATCTCTAACCTCTTCCAGCCCCTACAACCCTCCCAATCTCTGCAACCTCCTCCAGCCCCTGCACCCCTCCCAATGTCTAACATTCTCCAGCCCCTACACCCCTCCACCCCTCCCTATCTCTAACCCCCTACACCGCTCCCTATCTTGAACCTCCTCCAGCCCCAACACACCTCCCTATCTCTGTAACCTCCTCCAGCCCTACACTTCTCCCTATCTCTGAAAGCTCCTCCATCCCCTTCATTCCTCCCTATCTCTAACCTCGTCCAGCCCCGAAACCCCTCCCTATCTCTGTAACTTCCTCCAGCTCCTACACTCCTTCCTCTCTCTGTAACCTACAGCCCCTTCACCCTTCCCTATCTCTGTAACCGGCAGCCCCAACACCCTTCCCTATCTCTGTAATCTCCTCCAGCCCTCAACCCCTCCCTATCTTCATAACCACCTCCAATACCAGAACCTTCCCTATCTCTGCAATCTCCTCCAGCCCCTTCCTATCTCTGTAACCTCATCCAGCACTGTACACCTCCCTATCTCCGTAACCAGCTGCAGCCCTACAACCCTCCCTATCTCTGTAACCTCCTCCAGACCCTACAAACATCTCTATCTCTAACCTCCTCCAGCCCTTACACTCATCCTGATCGCTAAAACCTTCTCCAGCCCGAAACCCCTCCCAATCTCTGCAACCTCCAGCCCCTACATCCCTCCCTATCTCTGTAATCTCCTCCAGCCCTAAATCCTGCCCTATCTCTAACCTCCTGCAGGTCCTACATCTCTCCCTATCTCTGTAACCCCCTCCAGCACTACAATCCTCCCCCTCTGTAACCTCCTCCAGCACTAGGCACCTCCCCCTCTGTATCCTCCTCCAGCTTTTACACCCTCCCTATCCCTCTAACCTCCTCCAGCCCGACACCCCTCCGTATCTCTGACCTTCCCCTTCCCACTGCCCCCCCCGCTTTACAGTTGAGCCACCCATGATGCCTTGGACTTGGCTCTGGCTGTATTCCATGAAGAACCACCAGTACAGAGAGTGAGATGCACTGAGAGGTGTCCTGCACTACCTGCCTGGTCCTCTATGTCTGTCTGGGCAGTCACCCATTCCCTCTCTGCCTGCACACTTTTATGCTGCGAGGTGACGACCCCCTGAAAGGTGCTATCCACGTAGCTCTCAGCCTCGCGGATGCAGTGACACTCGCTGCTGCTCAAGCTCTCAAACCACATGCTCAAGCATGCCTCCCCCAGCTGAAGTGCCTTACCCCACTCCCAGTGCATTACTCCCCCAGCTGAAGTGCCTTACCGCAGTCCCAGAATATGCCTCCCCCAGCTGAAGTGCCTCACCGCAGTCCCAGTATATGCCTCCCCCAGCCGAAGTGCCTTACCCCAGTCCCAGAATGTGACTTCCCCCAGCTGAAGTGCCTTACCGCAGTCCCTGTATATGCCTCCCCCAGCCGAAGTGCCTTACCCCAGTCCTGTTTCTCGGCACCACTTGCATGGAATGATTCGGGCTTAGAGGGGGCGGGGCTTGTCGCCTGTCCATCAGAAAAGTGCAGGACAAATAGTTCCCTGTGTTAATAAATCCCGGGGGGTGTCACGCAGCCCGAGCGCGGGATCAGGCTCGAGAGACAACACTCCGCACCATCCGTTACACAGACCGGGGCTCGGGGTCCCAGGCCCCGAATCACAGCCCGCAGGCCCCGTGTTTGCACCCCGGTTCCAGCCCGGGCACACGCTATTGGGCCAGCCTGGGCTCACGCTATTGGGCAGCACAAAAGACCCAGGGTCCGGCGTAATACAAACGGAGACAGGGTCCGGCGTAATACAAACGGAGACAGGGTCCGGCGTAATACAAACGGAGACAGGGTCCGGCGTAATACAAACGGAGACCGGGTCCGGCGTAATACAAACGGAGACAGGGTCCGGCGTAATACAAACGGAGACAGGATCCGGCGTAATACAAACGGAGACAGGTTCCGGCGTAATACAAACGGAGACCGGGTCCGGCGCAATACAAACAGAGACAGGGTCCAGCGTAATAGAAACATAGGCAGGGTTCGGCGTAATACAAACGGAGACAAGGCCTAGTTTTACACTATAAACAAGTATTTAATAATTGAAACAGCATTTTTGCAATAATAACAAAGTGTGACACTATCCCCTCTAACAGAAGCCTTTAACACTTTAACAATACCAGAAACATACTCTATAGAATACAACAGAGACACGATCTACAGTTATAATAATAGAGGTGTGCACTAGAACTGGAACTACAGGGGCAGGTTATTTTAAGGTCAAGTGTAACAATTCCAGAGACAGGGTCCAGAGTAATAACAGCAAATGCATGGCCCACTGTGAGAGTAACAAAGACAGTGTTTGATCCAATAATAACAGAGGCAGACTCGAGTGTAATACTGAACACAATGCTGGATCTAGTGTGATGGTCACACAGGCAGTGTCTAGTGCAACAAAACAAAGATTGGGTCTCCTCTAATAGTGTGTGCAAGTCGGGGCCTATTGCTATAACCTCATTCACCCATCCCCCTGAACTCACTGACCTACATTGGCTCCTGGTTAAACAACGCCTCGATTTTAAAATTCTAATCTTTGGTTTCAAAACTCTCCATGGCCTCGCCCCTCCCTATCTCTGTAAACTCTTACAGCCCCACAACCCTCCGAGTTTCTGCACTCCTCCAAATCTGTCCGTGCCCATCCCTGATTTTAATCGCCCCACCATTGGTGGCCGTGTCTTCAGCTGCCGAAGCTCTAAGCTCTGGAATTCCCCCCTAAACCTCCACCTCCTCTTTCAAGGTGCTTTTTAAAAACTACCTCTTCAAATCAACCTTTTGGGAATCTGTCCTGATATCTTTCTCTGTGGCTCTGTGTCAAAAATGGTTTCTTATTGATATTGATCGTGTAAAGCGCCGTGAGATGTTTCATTGCATTAAAGGCGCTATATTAATGTAAGTTCTGGTTGTTTTCTTGTTGTAACAAATGCTTTGCCGAATGTGTGATAAAAGAGTCAAGGCCCACTGCAGTATGAATGTGTGGGTCAGTGTAATAACACCGGCACGGTCTAGTGTAACGGGAACAGGGAACAGACCCTGTCAGCCTGGGCTCAGTGGTAGCACTCTCGGCCGAGTGAGGGTTCAATTCCCAATCCAGAGCCCGAGCACATCATCTAGGCCCAGACTCCAGGTGTCAGTACAGAGGGAGTGCTGCACTGTCAGAGGTGCCGTCTTTCAGATGAGACATTAAACCGATGCTCTGTCTAGATTTTAAGTTGGATGTAAAAGATCCCACGGCCACGATTCAGAGGGAGAACAGGCGGAGTTCACCCCGGTGTCCTGGGTAATGTGTATCCCTCAACTTACATCACTGAGAACAGATTGTCTTGTCATCATTACACGGCTGTTTGTGGGATCCTGCTGTGCACAAATTGGCTGCTGCATTTCCCACATTACATATCCTCCCCAAAACCCCCCTCACCCCAACTCCTCCTTCACCCCAACCCCCTCCTTCACCCCTACTCTCCAACCCCCTCCTTCACCCCTACTCTTCAACCCTCCTCACCCCAACCCCTCCTTCACCCCTACTCTCCAAGCCCCCTCACCACAACCCCTCCTTCACCCCTACTCTCAAACCCCCCTCACCCCAACCCCTCCTTCACCCCTACTCTCCAACCCTCCTCACCCCAACCCCTCCTTCACCCCTACTCTCCAACCCCCCTCACCCCAACCCCTCCTTCACCCCTACTCTCCAACCCTCCTCAACCCAACCACTCATTCACCCCTACTCTCCAACCCCCCTCACCCCAACCCCTCCTTCACCCCTACTCTCCAACACCCCTCACACCAACCCCTCCTTCACCCCTACTCCCAGCCCCTCTTGTGTCTGAATTGCCTTCACTGTAATGTAAACTGTCAATTGGAACCGGTCAGGATTTGAATGATATTTACAACAGATTCGAGATGTTCTGAGAGTCGGTATCTTTCTCTATTCTGCCATCTTGAGGAGTTAGATGACCAACTTTTTCCTGTGAATATAGAGCTGGAGTATTGGGTCGTGATGTATTCACTAGTTCATCCTGTTGACTCTAAATATTGAGTCTTGTGGTTTCAGACACCAGATAATCAAGCTCAGAACACCAGACTGACTTTTACTGACGTTATTAACAGCACTGCAAACATACAGACAGTATAGTTACTGGATCCGGAGAACAGGGATAATGGAGTGGGTTCCCAGGGCTCCTCTCCCCAGGTGTGTCTAACAAGCTGCGGATACACTGGCGATATTTATACTGAACTGGTTTGCTACATTCCTGATCTGACCCTGCTCAAACCATAACCACAAGTATATCGGTGCATGGTTCTGCCTGTGACCACAGGCTGTGTCACTGTCACACACAGATACTGTTTCCTTGTTTCACATCTCCATACAAACACCATCACTTCACACATCCTCTTTCCACACAATTACAGCCGACATGAGCAAGGACATGAGCTACATTAAAATACACAAACATTTCATAATAGCAAAGGTTAAACTGGGATAAATGTTCAGTTATTTTCTGTTCAGGCAAAATGCAGAACAGTCCAGCAGCTCACCAGCACCTTTACAGCGTCTCATCGGCCGACAGGCTTTCATTCAGTCGGGGCCGTCTGGGGGGTGTGGGGGCCGCCTGGGGGGGAGAGGTGGCAGGGCCGTCGGGGGTGGGGGGGGGGAGATGGGCCGTCGGGGGAGGGGGTGAGAAAGAGGGGGATTAGGCCGTCTGGGGGGGGGGTGGGGAGGGGGGAAGGGGCCATCTGTCGGGGGGGGGTGGAATGGGCTGTCTGGAGGGGGGAGGGGCTGTGGGAGGGGCGGTCCGGGAGGAACCGGCTGGTGCAGGGTCACAGCCCAGCGGGTCAGTGATTGGCTGGTGGATTGGTAAATCTTTTTCTTTTGCTTTTCAGTAGGAAACCTTTGGCATTGTTGTAAGTCAGTCTGCCAGTAAATATATGTGAACTTTATTATCTAAGGAGAGCCAGTTAATTAAATCAGCGGATTGCTGAGTAGTTGCTGGGTGTATTTCTCTAAGGTTTAGAGTTTAGTTCTACTTGATAGTTGTGAGTGTAACTAGAGGGATGACAGGACAGCTCAGTCCCGTGGATTACACATCCTGTGGCATGTGGGAAATCCCGGAAGCTTCGCACAGCCGGGACGACCACATGTGCTGGAGGTGTCTCCAGCTGCACCAACTCCAGCTCCGCGTTTTGGAGCTTGAGCGGCGGCTGGAGTCACTGCGGTGCACCCATGAGACTGAGAGCTACGAGTTCTCACGTTTCTAGAGGTGGTCACCCCGCAGCTTAAGAATGTGCAGGCAGATAGGGATTGGGTGACCCCTGGACAGAAGAGGAGGACTAGGCAGGTAGTGCAGGAGTCCCCCGAGTCCATCTCGCTCTCCAACTGGTTCTCTGTTCTGAGTACCGGTGAGGGCGATGGTGGGTCTGGGGAGTGCAGCCAGAGCCAAATCCACGGCACCACGGGTGTCTCAGCTGCCCGGGGGGTAGGGGGGGAGGAAGAAGAATGGAAGATCTATAGTGGGAGGGGATACAATAGTCGGGGAGCAGACAGGCGTTTCTGCGGCCGCAGACGTGACTCCAGGATGGTATGTTGCCTCCCTGGTGCCAGAGTCAAGGATGTCACTGAGCGGCTACAGGACATTCTGGGGGGAGAGGGTGAACAGCCGGAGGTTGTGGTCCACATCGGGACCAATGACATGGGTAGAGGAAACTAACAATATTCCGATAGTGGATAGTCAAGGGGCTGCAGGGCGGGGGAGGAACTTAACACAATTACAATCACTAAGGTGGTGGTACTCAGTAAGATAATGGGACTGAAGGCAGATAAATCCCTTGGACCTGATGAATTACATCCTAGGGTCTTAAGAGAAGTAGCGTCAGGGATTGTGGATGCATTGGTTGTAATTTACCAAAATTCCCTGGATTCTGGGGAGGTCCCAGCAAATTGGAAAATTGCATATGTAATGCCCCTTTTTAAAAAAGAAGGCAGACAAAAAGCAGGAAACTACAGACCAGTTAGTCTAACATCTGTGGTTGGGAAAATGTTGGAGTCCATTATTAAAATAGCAGTTGTAGGACATTTGGAAAAGCAAAATTCAGTCAGGCAGAGTCAGCATGGATTTATGAAGGGAAGTCATTTTTGACAAATTTGCTGGAGTTATTTGGGGATGTAACAAACAGGGTGGATAAAGGGGAACCAGTGGATGTGGTGCATTTGAATTTCCAGAAGGCATTTGACAATGTGCCACTTAAACGGTTACTGCACAAGATAAAAGTTCACGGGGTTGGTGGTAATAATTTAGCATAGAGGATTGGCTAACGAACAGAAAACCGAGAGTCGGGATAAATGGTTCAATCTCTGGTTGGCAACCAGTAACTAATGGGGTGCCGCAGGGATCAGTGATGGGACCCCAACTATTTACAATCTATTAACGACTTGGAAGAAGGGACCGAGTGTAACGTTGCCAAGTTTGCTGATGATACAAAGATCGGAGGAAAAGCAATGTGTGAGGAGGACACACACAATCTGCAAAAGGACATAGACAGGCTAAGTGAGTGAGCAAACATTTGTCAGATGGTGTATAATGTTGGAAAGTGTGAGGTCCTGGACTTTGGCAGGAAACAATCGAAGAGCAAGTTATTATTTAAATGGAGAAAGATTGCAAAGTGCCACAGTACAACGGGATCTGGGGGTACTTGTGCATGAAAAAAGGATAGTATGCAGGTACAGCAAGTGATCAGGAAGGCCAATGGTATCTTGGCATTTATTGCAAAGGGGATGGAGTATAAAAGCAGGGAAGTCTTGCTGCAGCTATATAAGGAATCGGTGAGGCCACACCTGGAACACTGCGTGCAGTTTTGGTTTCCATATTTATGAAAGGATATACTTACTTTGCAGGCAGTTCAGAGAAGGTTCACTCGGTTGATTCCAGGGACGAGGGGGTTGACTTATGAGGAAAGATTGAGTAGGTTGGGCCTCTACTCATTTGAATTCCGAAGAATGAGAGGTGATCTTATTGAAATGTATAAGATTACGAGGGGGCTTGACAAGGTGGATGCAGAGAGGATGTTTCCACTGATGGGGGAGATTACAACTAGAGGGCATGATCTTAGAATAAGGGGCCGCCCATTTAAAACTGAGATGAGAAGGAATCTCTCTGAGGGTTGTAAATCTGTGGAATTCACTGCCTGAGAGAGCTGTGGAAGCTGGGACAATGAATACATTTAAGACAGAAATAGACAGTTTCTTAAATGATAAGGGGATAAGGGATTATGGGGAGCGGGCAGGGAAGTGGAACTGAGTTCATGATTGGATCAGCCATGATGGTGTTAAATGGCGGAGCAGGCTCGAGGGGCCGAATGGCCCACTGTTGCTCCTATTTCTGATGTTCTAACCATCCAAGATGGCGGCCAGTGACCCCGCTGACCCGGGCCTGTCACCATGGGGCAAACCCGGGGCCTCTGGGCTGTGATTGGGGCCTGGGGCCTACAGCAGGTGTTTGACGTTCACCCGCCCACTCGTGGCTCCAATTCCAGCCCCGCACCGACAGTCGACTGTCTCCTGTCCGACATCATCCGGGTTCCACCAACTGTGGCCGCCGCAGCTCATGCATGCTCAGTGCGGGAGATCCGGGCCCAGCCCCGCCCACTGGGGGGGCAAGCCCCGCCCCTCGCTCACTCCGATTGGTTGGAGGACCAACTGCACGCTCGATCCTCCAGCCCCGCCGCTCGCTCTTCCTATTGGCCCAGAGCTGGCCTTGCCAGTGACACCCATATCCCATGTCCCATGAACAAATAAAAAAACAGGTCAGCTTTGTTTCAAACGCACAGTTGAGTATTTGTTTCTAATTGATGTCCTGTTACCGACTGTTCAATTTTGGGACCTTTTCTCCTTTCTACCTCTGGATTATTTCACTTCTCAAACCTTCGGTTACTCTCAGGGACAAGTGCCAGTTCCCCATACCTTCCAGAGTCCCTCTCCGAGCTTTGGTATCAAGGGAATGTGTCTGCAACACACCCGGGATCACTAAACACAAAACCCAGTCTGTTAATCACTTTCAGATAGTGGACTTAGCGTGTGCCCCACAGCATCTCTCTCACCTTCGATGTGTGAATGGAGCAGCACGCCTGCAAACCTGGTTTTAAATTTAAATACACTCAGCAAATGTACTTAATGAAAGCCTGTCGGCCGATGAGATGCTGTAAAGGTGCTGGTGAGCTGCTGGATTGTTCTGCATTTTGCCTGAACAGAAAATAACTGAACATTTATCCCAGTTTAACCTTTGCTATTAGGAAATGTTTGTGTAGTTTAATGTGGCTCATGTCATTGCTCATGTCGGCTGTAATTGTGTAGAAAGGGGATGTGTGAAGTGATGGTGTTTGTATGGAGATGTGAAACAAGGAAACAGTATCTGTGTGTGACAGTGACACAGCCTGTGGTCACAGGCAGAACCATGCACCGATATCCTTGAGGTTATGGTTTGAGCAGGGTCAGATCTGGAATGTAGCAAACCAGTTCAGTATAAATATCGCCAGTGTAACCACAGCATGTTAGACACACCTGGGGAGAGGAGCCCTGGCAACCCACTCCATTATCCCTGTTCTCTGGATCCGGTAACTATACTGTCTGTATGTTTGCAGTGCTGTTAATAACGTCAGTAAAAGTCAGTCTGGTGTTCTGAGCTTGATTATCTGGTGTCTGAAACCACAAGACTCAATATTTAGAGTCCACAGGATGAACTAGTGAATACATCACGACTCAATACTCCAGCTCTATATTCACATCAGAAATTTGGTCATCTAACTCCTCAAGTTGGCAGAATAGAGAAAGATACTGACTCTTAGAACATCTCGAATCTGTTGTAAATATCGTTCAAATCCTGACCGGTTCCAATTGTCAGTTTCCATTACAGTGAAGGCAATTCAAGACACAAGAGGGGCTGGGAGTAGGGGTGAAGGAGGGGCTGGGGTGAGGAGTTGGGGAGTAGGGGTGAAGGAGGGTTTGGGTTGAGGGGTGTTGGAAGTAGGGGTGAGGGGGGTTGGAGAGTAGGGGTGAAGGAGGGGTTGGGGTAAGGGGTGTTGGGAGTAGGGGTGAAGGAGGGGTTGGGGTGAGGGGGGTTGGAGAGTAGGGGTGAAGGAGGGGTTGGGGTGAGGGTGGTTGAAGAGTAGGGGTGAAGGAGCGGTTGGGGTGCGGGGGTTTTGGGGAGGAGATGTAATGTAGGAAATGCAGCAGCCAATTTGTGCACAGCAAGATCCCACAGACAGCCATGTAATGATGACAAGACAATCCATTCTCAGTGATGTAAGTTGAGGGATACACATTGCCCAGGACACTGGGGTGAACTCTGCCTCTTCTCCCTCTGAATCGTGGCCGTGTGATCTTTTACATCCAACTTAAAATCTAGACAGGGCATCGGTTTAATATCTCACCTGAAAGACGGCACCTCTGACAGTGCAGCACTCCCTCTGTACTGGCACCTGGAGTCTGGGCCTAGATGATGTGCTCGGGCTCTGGATTGGGAATTGAACCCTCACTCGGCCGAGAGTGCTGCCATTGAGCCAAGGCTGACAGGGTCTGTTCCCTGTTCCCGTTACACTAGACCGTGCCGGTGTTATTACACTGACCCACACATTCATACTGCAGTGGGCCTTGACTCTGTTATCAGACATTCGGCAAACCATTTGTTACAACAAGAAAACAACCAGAACTTACATTAATATAGCGCCTTTAATGCAATGAAACATCTCACGGTGCTTAACACGATCGATATCAATAAGAAAACATTTTTGACACAGAGCCACAGAGAAAGATATCAGGACAGATTCCCAAAAGGTTGATTTGAAGAGGTAGTTTTTAAAAAGAACATTGAAAGAGGAGGTGGAGGTTTAGGGGGGAATTCCAGAGCTCAGAGCTTCGGCAGCTGAAGACACGGCCACCAATGGTGGGGCGATTAAAATCAGGGATGGGTAAGGACAGATTTGGAGGAGTACAGAAACTCGGAGGGTGGTGGGGCTGTAAGAGTTTACAGAGATAAGGAGGGGCGAGGCCATGGAGAGTTTTGAAACCAAAGATTAGAATTTTAAAATCGAGGCGTTGCTTAACCAGGAGCCAATGTAGGTCAGTGAGCACAGGGGGATGGGTGAATGACGTTATAGCAATAGGCCCTGACACTATTAGAGGAGACCCAATCTTTGTTTTGTTGCACTCGACACTACCTGTGTGACCATCACACTCGATCCAGCATTGTGTTCAGTATTACACTCGAGTCTGCCTCTGTTATTATTGGATCAAACACTGTCTTTGTTACTCTCAGTGCGCCATGCATTTGCTGTTATTACTCCAGACCCTGTCTCTGGAAATGTTACACGAGACCTGAAAATAACCTGCCCCTGTAGTTCCAGTTCTAGTGCACACCTCTATTATTATAACTGTAGATCGTGTCTCTGGTATATTCTTCGAGTATGTTTCTGGTATTGTTAAAGTGTTAAAGGCTTCTGTTAGTGTGACACTATCACCTCTTTCAATTATTATTGCCCAAAAATTATTTCAAGATTAAAGACTTGTTTCTAGTGTAAAACTAGGCTTTGTATCAGTTATTAATGCACCATACCCTGTCTCTGTTTATATTACACTGAGCCCTGACACTGTTTATATTACACTACACCCTGACACTGTTTATATTACACTGAGCCTTGTCTCTGTTTATATTACACTGGGCCCGGACACTGTTTATATTACACTGGGCCCTGTCTCTGTTTATATTACACTGGGCCCTGTCTCTGTTTATATTACACTGGGCCCGGACACTGTTTATATTACACTGGGCCCTGTCTCTGTTTATATTACACTGGGCCCGGACACTGTTTATATTACACTGGGCCCTGTCTCTGTTTATATTACACTGGGCCCTGACACTGTTTATATTACACTGGGCCCTGACACTGTTTATATTACACTACACCCTGTCTCTGTTTATATTACACTGGGCCCTGTCTCTCTTTATATTGCACTGGGCCATGACACTGTTTATATTGCACTGGGCCCTGACACTGTTTATATTACACTAGACCCTGTCTCTGTTTATATTACATTAGACCCTGTCTCTGTTTATATTACACTAGATCCTGTCTCTGTTTATATTACACTAGATCCTGTCTCTGGTTATATTACACTAGACCCTGTCTCTGTTTATATTACACTAGATCCTGTCTCTGTTTATATTACACTAGACCCTGTCTCTGTTTATATTACACTAGATCCTGTCTCTGTTTATATTACACTAGACCCTGTCTCGGTTTATACTGGGTCTTTTGTGCTGGCCCAATAGGGTGAGTCCAGGCTGGCCCAGAAGTGTATGCCGCGCCTGGAACCGAGGGGTGAATACGGGGCCTGCGTGCTGTGAGTCGTGGCCTGGGCCCGAGCCCGGGAGTGTGTGAAGCGGATGGTGCGGAGTGTCGTCACTCTGGCCTGGGCCCGCACTCGGGCTGTGTGACCCCCCCCCTCCCTCCCCGGGGTTTATTTAACCCAAGGGAACTATTGGTTCTGCACTTTGTGACCAACAGGCAACAAACCCCTCGCACTGTCTAGCCCCCGCTCCCACTGAATCATTCCATGCAGGTGGTGCTGAGAAACAGGACTGGGGTAAGGCACTTCAGCTGCGGGAGGCATGCACTGGGACTGGCGTAAGGCACTTTGGCTGGGGGAGTGCATTTCAAGAGATGGAACCCTGTGAGGTGCAGCAAACATTGCAGCGTTTGGGAATGACATGGATTCATTCAGGCCGGGCAGCGGGGATTATTTCAGGGAATAACAGTGGAGTTGTTTTTGTTTAAACAGATGAAACCCTGTCATTGTGGAACAACCACGCTTCTCGTGCCCTGGTCAAGTACATGTGCAAAGTGTCGTCATCTGGAGGAGCTCGATCTCCGAGTTTCGGAGCTTGAGCAGCAGCGAGTGTCGCTGCATCCGCGAGGCTGAGAGCTACGTGGATAGCACCTTTCAGGGGGTCGTCACCTCGCAGCATAAGAGTGTGCAGGCAGAGAGGGAATGGGTGACTGCCCAGACAGACATGGAGGACCAGGCAGGTAGTGCAGGACAACTCTCAGTGCATCTCACTCTCTGTACTGGTGGTTCCTCAGGGAGTACAGCCAGAGCCAAGTCCAAGGCATCATGGGTGGCTCAACTTTACGGAACGGGGGGAAGGGCAAGGTCAGGTAGGCAATAGTGAAAGGGGTTTCCATAGTTACAGGAACAGACAGGCCTTTCTGCGGCCACCGACATAACTCCAGGATGGTAGGTTGTCTTCCTGGTGCCAGGGTCAAGGATATCATTGAGAGGCTGCAGGACATTCTGAGGGGTGAGCGTGAACAGAAGATTCCTGAGGGGCTGGGGACTATACAAGCCGGATAAGGTCACAGCTCAACAGGGCACCGACCATTAACCTCCCGGGGGTTTTGCTAATGCTGTTGGGGAAGGTTTAAACTTGCTTGGCAGGGGGATGGGAACCTGAGCGTAGATTCAGGAGGGAGAGAAGCAAAGCTTGGAAATGGGAGCAGAAAATTCGTAAATGAGTTTGGAAGGCAGAGGAAACAAAGGCTAGAAAATCGAAAACAAAGGAGTTTGGCCGCGCTTAATGGTATATACTTCAATGCAAGAAGTCTAGTGGATAAGGCAGATAAGCTGAGGTGTTGTTACAGCAGTGAGGAGGGATGAGATGTTGGAAGGATCATCAAATGAGGCCATATGTGTTGAACTGATGAACAAAAGCGGGGCAATCACAATGTTGGGAGTGTACTATAAACAGTCAGAGGGAGATAGAAAAGCAAATATGGAGGAAGGTTTCTGAGAAGTCCAAACTCAATAGGGCAGCAATAGTCGGGGATTTCAACTACCACAGAATCATAGACATTTACAGCACAGAAGGAGGCCATTCGGCCCACTGTGTCTGTACCGGTCGATAAAGAGCTATCCAGCCTAATCCCACTTTCCAGCTCTTGCTCCACAGCCTTGTGGGTTATGACACTTCCAGTGCATATCCAAGTATGTTTCAAATGTGGTGAGGGTTTCTGCCTCTACCACCCTTTCAGGCAGTGAGTTCCAGACCCCCACCACCCTCTGGGTGAAAAGTTTCTGCTCAACTCCCCTCTAATCCTTCTCCCAATTACTTTAAATCTGTGCCCCCTGGTTATTGACCTGTCTGTGAATGGAAATAGTTCAGTTCAGAGAAGGTTCACAAGGTTGATTCCTGACATGAAGGGGTTGTCATATGAAGATAGGTTGAGCCTGTACTTATTGGGGTTTAGAAGACTGAGAGGTGATATTGAAATGTATAACATGCTGAGGGGGCTTGACAGGGTCGATGCAGAGAGGATGTTTCCCCCTCGTGAGGGAAACTAGAACTAGGATGCATAGTTTCAGAATAAGGGGTTGTCCATTTAAAATGGAAATGAGGAAGAATTTCTCTCCCAGAGGGTCGTGAATCTTTGGAATTCTCTGTCTCAGAGAACTCTGGAGGCTGGGTGATTGAACATATTTAAGGTGGAGATCGACAGATTTTTGATAGATAAAGAAGTCGACATTTTATGCGAATGGGCAGGGAAGTGGAGTTGGGACCAAGATCAGATCAGCCATGATCTTATTGAATGGCGGAGTGGGCTCGAGGGGTCCGATGGCCTACTCCTATTTATTTGTCCTCATGTTCTTGTGTCCTTCCTATCCACTCCATCTGGGACCCTCCATAATTTTGTATGCAGTTCTATCCTCAGTCTCCTCTATTCCAAAGAAAATAACACCAGCCCATCTAAAATTCTTCAGCTAAAATTCTTGAGTCCAGGCAATATCCTTGTAAATCTCATCTGTACCCTCTCCAGTGCAAAGACATATTTCCTGCACTGTGGTAACGAGAACTGTGCGAATACTCTAGCTGTGGTCGAACTAGTGTTTTACACAGTCCTAGCATAACCTCCAGAGTCTGGAACTTGCTGCCTGAAAGAACAGTCGAGGCAGAAACCCTCATCGCATTTACCGAAGTACTTGGATACGCACTGGAAGTGCAGTAACCTACAGGGCTCTGAACCAAGAGCTGGAAAGTGGGATTAGGCTGGATAGCTCTTTTTCAGCCACAGACACAGTGGACCAAATGGCTACCTTCTGTGTTGTAAACTGCTATGATTCCATGTCACCAATCCCCTCCTGTCTGATATAAACCCACTCCACAGTCACGGACACCAATCTTCTCCTGTCTGATATAAACCCACCCCACAGTCACTGACACCAATCCCCTCCTGTCTGATATAAACCAACCATCATCATAGGCAGTCCCTTGGAGTCGAGGATGACTTGCTTCCACATTACAAATGAGGTCTCAGATGTCTGTTAGGTCCAACGCGGGAGCTACAGTCTCTGTCGCAGTTTGGACAGACGGTGATTGAAAGTACGTTGGTTGAAGTGCCGGTTTGCTGAAGTGCTTGGGTTGTCGTGTGCTCCTTCCGCCATCAGCACTTGGTCTCCGCTTGCTCCAGGTGGAGAGACTCGAAGTGTTCGACGCCCTCACGGATTATTCTCTTCCACTCTGAGCGATCTTGTGCCAGTGATTCCCAGGTGTCGGTGGGGATGTTAAACTTCTTCAAGGAGGCCTTGAGGGTGTCCTTGACTTATGACTTAGGCGACCAAAGGCTGTGTTGACACACAGAAGGTGGTGTTGGCCCTAGTCATTGATATGTGCCCTTGTTGACAGTAGGCTCCCGAGTTATGAAAAATGGACCATTTTGCCAAAGACCTCATCATGGACTTTGATCATCCGGGGTGGGGTGGGGGTGAAGGACAGTGCTGTGTGGTGGGGATAGGTTGATAGAGCACCTTTCTTTTACGGAGATGTTTAGTGTAAGGCCTATACTCTCAGACACTACGGTGAATGTGTTGACGATGGTTTGGAGCTCATCCTCAGTGAGCGCAGACACAAGCATCATCTGCATATTGTAATTCGATGACAGAGGATGGCACGACCTTGGATCTGGTCTGAAGGTGATGGAGGTTGAACAGTTTCCCATTTATTCTGTAGATTATCTCCACTCCAGCGGGAAGCTTACTGACGGTGAGATGTAGCAATGCAGCAAGGAAGATGGAGAAGAGCGTGGGTGTAGTGACACAGCCTTGCTTCACCCCGGTCCGTACATGAATTGGGTCTGTGGTGGATCCATTGCTGAGGATCACAGCTTGCATGTTATCACCAAGCAAGTGGAGGATGGTGAAAAATTTTTGAGGACAGCCGAATTTGAAAAGTACACCCCATAATCCCTCACGGTTGATAGTGTCAAAGGCCTTGGTCAGGTCAAAGAAGGTTGAACCAATTCCACAGTCACTGACACCGATCTCCTCCCATGTGATATAAACCAACCCTTGTCACTGACACCAAGTGGACTGGGAAAATATGTTCAAGGGTAAGACTAGAAATGCATTGTGAAACATTTAAGGAGATATTTCATAATCTCAGCAGAGAAATAAAGATACTAAGAGAAGGATGAACCATCCCTGGCTAACGAAGGATGCAAAGGATGGTATCAAATTGAAAAAAGAGGCATACAATATTGCCAAGGACAGTGGAAAGGTAGAGGATTGGGAAATGTTTAGAAACCAGCAAAGGACGACTAAAAATAATGATAAAGACAGAGATGATAGCATATGAGATCAAACTAACAAGAAATATAAAAACAGGCAGTAAGAGCTTCTGCAGAGAGTAGCTAAAGTAAACGTTGGTCCTTTAGAGGATGGGACTGGAAAATTAATAATGGGACACACGGAAATGGCAGAGACTTTGAACAAATATTTTCCATCGGTCATCACGATAGAGGACACTAAAAACATCCCAATAGTTGATAAAAGAGTTATTGCTGGGGGCGGGGACCTTAGAAGAATCACTATCACTGGAGATAAAGTACTCAGCAAACTAATGGGATTAAAGGTGGACAAGTCCCCTGGACCTGATGGCATGCATCCCAGGGTCTTAAGAGAAGTGGCTGCAGAGATAGTGGATGCACTGGTTGTAATCTACCAAAATTCCCTGAATTCTGGAGCGGTCCCAGTGGACTTGAAACTGCAAATGTAACATCCTTGTTGAAGAAAGGAGGGAGACAGAAAGCAGTAAACTATAGACCAGTTAGCCTACCATCTGTCAATGGGAAAATACTGGGGTCCATCATTAAGGAAGTAGTAGCAGGACATTTAGAAAATCATATTGCAGTCAAGCAGAGTCAGCATGGTTTTATGAAAGGGAAATTATGTTTGACAAATTTGCTGGAGTTGTTTGAAGATGTAACGAGCAGAGTCGATAAAGGACAACCCGTTGATGTTGTATATTTGGATTTCCAGAAAGTATTCGATAAGCTGCCACACAAAAGGTTACTGCACAGGCTAAGAGCTCACGGGGTTGTCGATACTATTTCAGCATGGATCGAGGATTGGGTAACACACAAAACACAGAGTCGGGATAAATGGGTAATTTTCAGGTTGGCAAACTGTAACTAGTGGGGTGCCGCTGGGACTTCAACGATTTATAATTTATATCAATGACTTGGATGAAGGGACCCAGTGTAACGCAGTCAAATTTGCAGCTGATACAAAGATAGGTGGGAAAGCAAGTTGTGAGGAGGATGCAACAAATCTACAAAGGGATATAGACAGGCTCTGAGTGGGGAAAAATCTGGCAGATGGACTATAATGTGGTAAATGTCAGGTTATCTCCTTTTGGTAGGATAAATAAAAAAGCAAATTATTATTTAAATGGACGATTACAAAATACTGTTATACAGAGGGATCTGGGGTTTCTTGTACATGGAACTCAAAAAGTTAGTATGCAGGTTCAGCAAGTAATCAGGAAGGCAAATGGAATGCTGGCCTTTATTGCAAGGGGGACGGAGCATAAAAGTCGGGAAGTCCTGCTACAACTGGACAGGGCGTTGGTAAGACCACACCTAGAGTACTGCGTACAGTTTTGGTCTGCACTTGTCTCCATTCCCGTGCTGAGGGGATTGCTACAACAGACGGGAGGGCAACCAGGGAGTGAACCTGAAGGTACCTTCTGTGGCTGGGTTCAGTTCTATACTCCATGCTTCCCCTCCCTCACATCTCTCCCCTCCCCTGAAGGTGCTGACTCTGGCTGGGTTCAGTTCTACACTCACTGGTTCCCCTCCACTGAAGGTGCTGACTGTGGCTGGGTTCAGTTCCAAACTCAGAAGAACATAAATAGGAGTAGGAGTAGGCCATACGGTCCCTCGAGCCTACTGCGCCATTTAATACGATCATGGCTGATCTGACCATGGACTCAGGTCCACTTTCCTGCCCGCTATCCAGAACCCCTTATTCCCTTATCGGTTGATAAACTGTCTATTTCTATCTTAAATTTATTCAATGACCCAGCTTCCACAGCTCTCTGAGGCAGTGAATTCCACAGATTTACAACTCTGAGAAGAAATTCCTCCTCATGTCAGTTTTAAATGGGCGGCCATTTATTCTAAGATTATGCCCTCTAGTTCTACTCTCCCCCATCAGTGGAAACATTCTCTCTGCATCCACCTTGTCAAGCCCCCTCATAATCTTACACGTTTCGATGTGATCACCTCTCATTCTTCTGAACTTCAACCTCCTCAACCTTTCCTCATAAGCCAACCCCCTCATCTCCGGATCAACCTACTGAACCTTCTCTCAACTGCCTCCAAAGCAAGTATATCCTTTTGTAAATATGGAACCCAAAACTGCATGCAGTATTCCAGGTGTGGCCTCACCAATACCCTGTATAACTGTAGCAAGACTTCCCTGCTTTTATACTCCATCCCCTTTGTAATAAAGGCCAAGAGTCCATTGGCCTTCCTGATCACTTGCTATACCTGCGTACTAACATTTAGCGTGTCAGGCACAAGTTCCCCCAGGTACCGTGTACTGCAGCAGTTTGGAATTTTTTTCCATTAAATAATAACTTGCTCTTTCATTTTTTCTGCCAAAGAGCATGACCTCACACTTTCCAACATTATATACCATCTGCCAAATTTTTGCCCACTCACTTAGCCTGTCCATGCCCTTTTGCAGATATTTTGTGTCCTCCTCACACATTGCTTTTCCTCCGATCTTTGTTTCATCAGCAAACTTGGCTGCATTACATTCGGCCCCTTCTTCCAAGTTGTTGACATAGATTGTAAATAGTTGGGGTCCCAGCACTGATCCCTGCAGCACCCCACTAGTTACTGGTTGCCAACCTGAGAATGAACCATTTATCCCAATACTCTGTTTTCTGTTAGTTAGCCAATCCTTTGTACATGCTAAAAGATTGCCCCCAACCTCCAACATTTTCTCATAAGTCAACCCCCTCATTTATGGAATCAACCTTGTGAACCATCTCTGAACTGCCTCTTCTCCTCCACTGAAGATGCTGACTCTGTCTGGTTTCAGTTCTAAACTCACTTGTTCCCATCCCTCTCCTCCCCTGAAGGTGATTACTCTGGCTGGGTTCAGTTCGGCAATCACTGGTTTCCCATCCCCTGAATGTCCTGACTCTGGCTGGGGTCAGGTCTCCATTCACTGGTTCCCCTCTCTCTCGTCTCCTATAGGTGTAGACTCTGGCTGGGTTCAGTTCGACTCTCGGTTCCCTTCGCATTCCTCCTCTGAATGTGCTGACTCTGGCTGGGTTCAGTTCTACACTCACTGGTTCCCCTCCCCTGAAGGTACTGACTCTGGCTGGGTTCAGTTCTACACTAACTGGTTCCCCTCCCCTGAAGGTGCTGACTCTGGCTGGGTTCAGTTCTGCATTCACTGGTTCGAATCCTGAAGGTGTTGACTCTGGCTGGGTTCAGTTCTACACTCACTGGTTCCCCTCCCCTGAAGGTATTGACTCTGGCTGGGTTCAGTTCTACACTCACTGGTTCCCCTCCCCTGAAGGTGTTGACTCTGGCTGGGTTCAGTTCTACACTCACTGGTTCCCCTCCCCTGAAGGTACTGACTCTGGCTGGGTTCAGTTCTACACTCACTGGTTCCACTCCCCTGAAGGTACTGACTCTGTCTGGGTTCAGTTCTACACTCACTGGTTCCCCTCCCCTGAAGATACTAACTCTGTCTGGATTCAGTTCTACACTCACTGGTTCCCCTCCCCTGAAGGTGCTGACTCTGGCTGGGTTCAGTTCTACACTCACTGGTTACCCTCCCCTGAAGGTACTGACTCTGTCTGGATTCAGTTCTACACTCACTGGTTCCCCTCCCTCTCCTCCCCTAAAGGTGTCGGCTCTGGCTGGAACAAGTTCTACAATCACTGGTCCCCTCCCCTGAAGGTGCTGACTTTGGCTGGAATCAGTTCCATCTCACTGGCTCCCCTCTCATCGAATGCAGATGCTGAATCTGTCTGGTTCCAGTTCTGCACTCACGAGTTAACATAAGAACATAAGAAATAGGAGCAGGCATAGCCCATACGGCTCCTCGAGCCTGCTCCTCTATTTAATACGATCATGGCTGATCCGATCATGGACTAGAGTCCACTCCCCTGTCCGCTCCCCATAACCACTTATTCCCGAAGCGTTTATGAATCTCTGTTTCTGTCTTAAATTTATTCAATGTCCCGGCTTGCACAGCTCTCTGAGGCAGTGAATTCCACAGATCCACAACCCTCTGCGAGAAGAAATTTCTTCTTTTAAGTGGGCGGCCCCTTATTCTAAGATTATGCCCCATAGTTTTAGTCTCCCCATTATCAGTGGAAATTCCTCTCTTCATCCACCTTGTCAAAGCCCCTTCATAATCTTACACATTTCATTAAGACCACCGCTTATTCTTCTGAATTCCAATGAGTGGAGGCCCAACCTCAACCTTTTTTCATAAGTCAACCCCCTCATCCCTGGAATCAACCTTGTGAAAATTCTCTGAACTGCCTCCAAAACAAGTATATCCTTTCAGAAATATGGAAACCAAAACTGCACGCAATATTCCAGGTGTGGTCTCACCAATACCCTGTACAACTGTAGCAAGACTTCCCTGCTTTTATACTCCATCCCCTTTGCAATAAGGGCCAAGATTCCATTGGCCTTCCTGATCACTTGCTGTACCTGCATACTATTCTTTAATGTTTCATGTACAAGTACCTCCAGGTCTCGCTGTACTGCAGCACTTTGCACCTTTCAACATTTAAATAATAGCTTGCTGTTTAATTCTTTTCTTCCGAAGTGCATGACCTCACACTTTCCAACATTATACTCCATCTGCCAAATTTATGCTCACTCACTCAGCCTGCCTATGTCCTTTTGCAGAATTTGTGTCCCTGCTTCACACCTTGTTTTTCCTCCCATCATTGTATCATCAGCAAACTTGGCTTTGTTACACTCGGTCCCTTCTTCCAAGTCATTAATATGGATTGTAAATAGTTGGAGTCTCAGCACTGATCCCTGCGACACCCCACTAGTTACTGATTGTCAACCCAAGCAGCAACCATTTATCCTGACTCTCTGTTTTCTGTCAGTCAGCCAATCCTCCATCCATGCTGATATATTACCCCCAACCCTGTGAACTGTTATCCCCTCCCTGTCTCCCCCCCCCCCCCCGAAGGTACTGACTCTGGCTGGGTTCAGGTCTGCACTCACTGGTTCCCCTCCCCTGAAGGTACTGATTCTGGCTGGGTTCAGTTCTACACTCACTGGTTCCCCTCCCCTGAAGGTACTGACTCTGGCAGGGTTCAGTTCTACACTCACTGGTTCCCCTCCCCTGAAGGTACTGACTCTGGCTGGGTTCAGTTCTGCACTCACTGGTTCCCCTCCCCTGAAGGTACTGACTCTGGCTGGGTTCAGTTCGACACTCATTGGTTCCCCTCCCCTGAAGGTACTGACTCTGGCTGGGTTCAGTTCTACACTCACTGGTTCCCCTCCCCTGAAGGTACTGACTCTGGCTGGGTTCAGTTCTAAACTCACTGGTTCCCCTCCCCTGAAGGTACTGATTCTGGCTGGGTTCAGTTCCAGACATTGACATCATTCACTTTGTTCCTGCACCAAGATGGCCATACATGCGCTCTGCTACTCACTGAATCAAAATAGCGGAGCGCTGAACCTACCTTCCTGCACGAAGATGGCCGCCTTTAGCCTGGGCCTGTGACCGGGAGAAAACCTCGAAGCTGCAACCACCGATATTCCGGTTATTATTCCGGGCTTGCAGCGGGCACCGGTTGTTATGAAGCCTCCCTGGCTCCCCGCTGGTCCATTACTCTGCTTCGTCCCACTGAAAAGGACACTTCTGAGGAGCCTGTACAAAACGTTTGCCGCCACCATTACACGCACCGCGCATGCTCCAAACACAGCCAGGGCCCGCGCCTGTGCACTGAGCTCCTGTAGTCTGGGTGCAGCACATTCTCCCCCGCGGGGCATGCTGGGTACATACGACCATGAGAAATTGGAGCAGGAGTGGGCCACCCAGACCCCCGAGCATGCTCCCCATTCAATAAGGTCATGGCTGGTCTGATCATAGACTCAGCTCCACTTCCCTGCCCGCTCCCCAGAACCCTTCACTCCCTTACCACACCTGGAGTCCTGTGCACTGCTTTGGTCTCCTTCTCTCAGGAAGGATATCCTTGCCGTACTTAGATACAGAGCAAAGCTTCCTCAACACTATCCCACGAGACATTCCAAGGTGCGATATGGAGTTTCTCTCCCTCAACCTGTCCCATGCATTCCAGAATGGATACTGCATTGGTTAGATAATGAATAAAGCTCACTCTACACTATCCTATCAAACACTCCCAGGATAGGTACAGCACAAATTAAATATACAGTAAATCTGTGCCAAAGGAACTGTATCCCAGTGAGAGTCAGTGCCAAGGAAACTACAGCATGGGATAGATACTGAATAAAGCTCCCTCTACACTGTTCTGAACAATCCCAGGGCAGGTAAAGCACGGATTAGATGATCATAGCTGGCCCCTTGAACGAGGATGATTTGCTTCCACATGAGTTCACAGATGTTTCAATGAAGCACCCAATGTTCCAGTCCTGACCCACAATTGAGGAGGTGGAAGATGCCGATGGGTGGATTGTTTTTAACGTGTGGTGACCGTTGCACACCAGCCACGACACGGGCATGACAGAGCTAGGATTGGTCCAGTGGCAAGGGTTAATCAGGATTACTGGAGACCTGTTTTGCTGTACGGAGCTAGTGTGCACAAATATAACAGTGTGGGCTGGTCCGTGCTGCCCCTGGGCTCTCGCCTCTTTTGCACCCGGTACCCTCATTCGCCGCACCGCCGCCATGATCTCTCGCCACTCCTCCACCACAAACATTCACTGCACCTCCGCCATGATCCCTCTCCGCTCCCCCTCCAAAAAAACACTCGCCGCACCTCCGCCACAATCTCCTGCCCCATCTCTGCACCAAACATTCGCTAAACCTCCATCATGATCACCCACCAAATCACAGGCATGCTCCCTCATCACTCCTCTGCCCCGATCACTCGTCACAAGTCCAGCACAACCTTCCATTTTCCTCTGCTGTACCAGGGCCCTGCCGATGCTCCTGCTCACGCTCCAAATGGCAATCTGGGCCCTGATGATGTCACCCAGTCGTCTAACTCGAAGCCGTCACACATTTGTGTCAGCTCACACTGAAGCTGCAGTGGCTCGCTCCTGCTCTTTTTATAGCCCCAACCTGTGGAGATGTTCTCTTGCAGGTTGGGGTGGCCCATGATGTGATACATGGGTTAGATACAATGTAGAGCTCCCGCTACTCTACTCTGCCACATTAAATACTCTCAGGTGAAGTACAGCACGGTTTAAACAGAGAGTAAATCTCTCTCTACACGGTCCCATTAAACAGTCCCAGGGCAGGTACAGCATGGGTTATATCCAGAATAAAGCTCCCTCAACATTCTCGCAACAAACAGACGAGGGCTGGTACAGCACATATGGAGTACATGTACTACAAACACTCCAGGGCAGGTACAGCACGGGATAATTACAGTGTAATTTCTCCCTCTACACTGTTCCAATAAAAAAATCCCAGGGCAGGTATAGCACAACTATTTTGTTGTTGATCTGTAAATCAAGTGCCCCCTGATTAAAGCTGGGTCACTATAACCAACAAAATAAACCAATTAAACTTTGGACAGTAAACCTAAATCAAATTAAAATTTGGTTGCTGGGGGTGATGATGCACTCCAGTCACTTTGGCTGAGGAGCTCCTCCCGGAGTCACAGTGCACATTTCGTCCTCCAAGGGGTATAACGGATATGAATAGATACACAGTAAGGATCCCAATACACTGTCCGATCAAACTCTCCCAGATCAGGTACAGAATAGATTAAATACAGACCAAAGCTTCCGCTATACAGTTCCCAGGGCAAGTACAGTACAGGTTAGACACAGAGTACATCTCCCTCTAACATTCCAGGGCAGATACAGCATTTATTAGATATTGAGGAGATCTGCCTCTGTAATGTTCAACCAGACATTCCCAGGGCAGGTACAACACAGGTTAGATACAGAGGAAAGTTTCCTCGACACTGATCTATCAAACACTCCCATCACAGGTACAGCACGGGTTAGATACAGAGTAAAACTCCCTCTACACTGTCCATCAAACACTCCTTGGGCACGTACAGCACTGGGTACAAACAGAGTAACGTTCCCTCTACACTGTCCCAGCAAACATTCCCAGGGCAAGTACACAAATGATAGATACAGAGTAAATTCCCTCTACACTGTCCTATCAGCCACTCCATGGCAGGTACAGAAAGGGTTATAATGCAAAGTAAATATCCCTGTACATTGTCCCATTAACCATTCCCAGGGTAGGTAAAGCACGGGTTAGATACAGAGTAAATCTCCCTCTACACTGTCCCATCAAACACACCCAGGGCATGAACAACACGGGTTACATATTGAGTAAAAATCACTCTACACTGTCCCGTCCAACACTCTGAGCGAAGATACAGCACAGAGTAGATACAGAGAAAAACGTGCTCTACACTATCCCATCAAAAACTGCCAGGGCAGGTACAGCAGGGGTTAGACAGAAATGTTTAGGCTGGATGTTCCAGAATTGAGGCCTGGGCAACAGAAGGCACAGCCACAAAAGCCACCAATGGTTGAACAATTATAATCAGGGATACTCAGAAAGACTGATATCTCATGGGCGGGAGCGGCGGGGGTGGGGGTGTTGTGGGGGCAGTGTGAGCGGGAATTTTGAAATCAAGGCGTTGCTTCACTGTAGGTCAGCGAGCACAGGGGTGATGGGTAAGCTGGACTTGCTGCGAGTTAGAACATGGGCAGCCGAGTTTTGGACCAACACTAGTTTATGTAGGTCAGAATGTGGGAGGAGTGCATTGGAATAGTCAAGTCCAGAAGTAAAAAAAGGCATGGATGAGGCCTTCAGCAGTGGATGAGCTGAGGCATGAGCGGAGATGGGCGATGTTACAGAGGTGGAAATAGGCATTCTTAGTTATTTTGTGGATATGTGGTCAAAAACTTATTTCAGGGTTAAGTATGTCACCAAGGTTGTGAACAGTCTGGTTCAGGCTCAGACAGAAGTTGGGGAGAGGGATGGAGTCAGTCACTAGGGAACGGAGCTTGTGGTAATGATGATTACAAATATCAGAATATTTCACAGGCTATCACGTGCAAAATATGTGGATGAGTTTTTAATATTCAATTGGTTTCAAAAACAGGTTAACTGATCGAGAAAGTAATGGATTTCAAATCTTATGCAAGACAGTTAAATAAAGGGGTGGTTCAAAAGATTTCAGCTGAGTTTAAAGTGAGACACTGCAGTTAAGTCTACTACAACCACAACTCATGTATGCAAATGGAACAAGTTTGGAGTTTGATATGCTAGAAAGCGAACTAGGTGAGAAATGATATAAGTTAGATTAAGAAAAAGCCCGAAAAGGGAACAGTCCGTAACAGAACATCAATTAATCTCCTCTGATCATGAAGGAATCAAATATTCAACAAATTGTGTTTGAAACGAAGATAATTTATTCAACATTTATAGAGGGTATTAATCTTCAGCTTTACAATCTATATTAACGACTTGGAAAAAGGGACTGAGTGTAACATAGCCAAGTTTGCTGATGATACAAAGATCGAAGGAAATGCAATGTGTGAGGAGTACACAACAAATCTTCAAAAGGACATAGACAGGCTAAGTGAGTGAGCAAAAATTTGGCAGATGGACTATAATGTTGGAAAGTGTGAGGTCATGCACTTTGGCAGAAAAAATCAAAGAGCAACATATTGTTTAAATGGCGAAAGATTGCACAGTACAGCAGGACCTGGGGATACTTGTGCAAGAAATGCAACAGGATAGTATGTCGGTACAGCAAGTGATCAGGAAGGCAAATCGTATCTTGGCCTTTATTGCAAAAGGGATAGGGTACAAAAGCAGGAAAATCTTGCTACAGCTATATGTGAGGCCACACCTGGAATACTGCGTGCAGTTTTGGTTTCCATATTTATGAAAGGATATACTTGCTTTGGAGGCAGCTCAGAGAAGGTTCACGAGGTTGATTCTGGGCATGAGGGGTTTGACCTATGAGGAACAATTAAGTAGGTTGGGCCTCTACTCACTGGAATTCAGAAGAATGAAAGGTGATCTTATCAAAACGTATAAGATTATGAGGGGGCTTGATAAGGTGGATGCAGAGAGGATGTTTCCACTGATAATGGGGAGTCTAGAATTAGAGTGCATGATCTTAGAATAAGGGGCCGCCCATTTAAAAGAGATGAGGAGCAATTTCTTCTCTCCGAGGGTTGTTAATCAATGGAATTCACTGCCTCAGAGAGCTGTGGAAGTTGGGCCATTGAATAAATTTAAGACAGAAATAGACAGTTTCTTAAAAGATATGGAAATATGGGGGCATGGGGAGCAGGCGGGGAAGTGGAACTGAGTCCATGATCAGATCAGCCATGATCTTATTGAATGGTGGAGCATGCTCGAGGGGCCATATGGCCTACTCCTGTTGCTATTTCTTATGTTTTATGTTCAGGTATAGAGGTTATTAAGATAACCAGAAACAAACAAGAGCTGCCAGAATGAACATGGTTCAGTGCCCAATGCAATCACAGTAAATCGTGTGCTAGTCACAAATGCAATCTTTCTCCTCAACCTATTTAAAACTGAGATGAGGAGGCATTTCTTCTCTAAGGGTTGTAAATCTGTGGAATTCTCTGCACCAGAGAGCAGTGGAGGCTGGGTCATTGTATATATTTAAGGCGGAGATAGCCAGATTTTTGAGCGATAAGGGAGTAAATGGTTCTGGGGAGTGGGCAGGGAAGTGGAACTGAGTCTGTGATCAGACCAGCCATGAACTTATTGAATGGGGAGCTGGCCCGGGGGTCTGGGTGGCCCACTCCTGCTCCTATTTCTCATGGTCATATGTACCCAGCATGCCCCGCAGGGGAGAATGAGTCGCACCCAGACGACAGGAGCTCAGTGCGCAGGCGCGGGTCCTGGCTGTGTTTGGAGCATGCACGGTGCATGTAATGGCGGAGGAGACACGTTTTGTACAGGCTCCTAAGAAGTGTCCTTTTCAGTGGGACGGAGCAGAGTAATAGAAACATAGAAAATAGGTGCAGGAGTAGGACATTCAGCCCTTCCAGCCTGCACCGCCATTCAATGAGTTCATGGCTGACCATGCACTTCAGTACCCCCTTCCTGCTTTCTCGCCATACCCCTTGATCCCCCGAGTAGGAAGGACTTCATCTAACTCCCTTTTGAATATATTTAGTAAATTGCCATCAACTACTTTCTGTGTTGGAGAATTCCACAAGTTCACCACTCTCTGGGTGAAGAAGTTTCTCCTCATCTCGGTCCTAAATGGCTTACCCCTTATCATTAAACTGTGTGCCCTGGTTCTGGACTTCCCCAAAATTGGGAACATTTTTCCTGCATCTAACCTGTCTAAACCCGTCAGAATTTTAAACGTTTCTATGAGGACCCCTCTCATTCTTCTGAACTACAGTGAATACAAGGCCAGTTGATCCAGTCTTTCTTGATAGGTAAGTCCCACCATCCCGGGAATCAGTCTGGTGAATCTTCGCTGCACTCCCTCAATAGCAAGAATGTCCTTCCTCAAGTTAGGAGACCAAAACTGTACACAATACTCCAGGTGTGGCCTTACCAAGGCCCTCTACAACTGCAGCAACACCTCCCTGCCCCTGTACTCAAATTCCCTCGCTATGAAGGCCAACATGCCATTTGCTTTCTTAACCGCCTGCTGTACCTGCATGCCAACCTTCAATGACTGATGTACCATGACACCCAGGTCTCGTTGCACGTCCCCTTTTCCTAATCTGTCACCATTCAGATAATAGTCTGTCTCTCTTTTTTTACCACCAAAGTGGATAACCTCACATTTATCCACATTATACTTCATCTGCCATGCATTTGCCCACTCACCTAACCTATCCAAGTCACTCTGCAGCCTAATAGCATCCTCCTCGCAGCTCACACTGCCACCCAACTTAGTGCCATCTGCAAATTTGGAGATACTACATTTAGTCCCCTCGTCTAAATCATTAATGTACAATGTAAAAAGCTGGGGCCCCAGCACAGAACCTTGCGGTACCCCACTAGTCACTGCCTGCCATTCTGAAAAGTACCCATTTACTCCTATTCTCTGCTTCCTGTCTGACAACCAGTTCTCAATCCACGTCAGCACACTACCCCCAATCCCATGTGCTTTAACTTTGCACATTAATCTCTTGTGTGGGACCTTGTCCATAGCCTTCTGACAGTCCAAATATACCACATCAACTGGTTCTCCCTTGTTCACTTTACTGGAAAAAGCCTCAAAAAATTCCAGAAGGTTTGTCAAGCATGATTTCCCTTTCACAAATCCATGCTGACTTGGACCTATCATGTAACCATTTTCCAAAATGCACTGCTATGACATCCTTAATAATTGATTCCATCATTTTACCCACTACTGAGGTCAGGCTGACCCATCTATAATTCCCTGTTTTCTCTCTCCCTTTTTTTAAAAAGTGGGGTTACATTGGCTACCCTCCACTCCATAGGAACTGATCCAGAGTCAATGGAATGTTGGAAAATGACTGTCAATCCATCCGCTATTTCCAAGGCCACCTCCTTAAGTACTCTGGGATGCAGTCCATCAGGCGCTGGGGATTTATCGGCCTTCAATCCCATCAATTTCCCCAACACAATTTCCTGACTAATAAGGATTTCCATCAGTTCCTCCTCCTTACTAGACCCTCTGACCCCTTTTATATCCGGAAGGTTGTTGGTGTCCTCCTTCGTGAATACCGAACCAAAGTACTTGTTCAATTGGTCTGCCATTTCTTTGTTCCCAGTTATGACTTCCCCTGATTCTGACTGCAGGGGACCTACGTTTGTCTTTACTAACCTTTTTCTCTTTACATACCTATAGAAACTAATGGACCAGCGGGGAGCTGGGGAGGCTTCATAAACAATCGGTGCTCACTGCAAGCGCGGAATAATAACCGGAATATCGGCGGTTGCAGCTTTGGGGCTTTCTCCCGGTCACAGGCCCAGGCCAATGGCGGCCATCTTGGTGCAGGAAGGCATGTTCACGCTGCCAATTTGATTCACTGAGCAGCACAGCGCAGGCATGGCCATCTTGGTGCAGGAACAAAGTGAATGATGTCAGTGTCTGGAACTGAACCCAGCCAGAGTCAGTACCTTCAGGGGAGGGGACCCAGTGAGTGTAGAACTGAACCCAGCCAGAGTCAGCACTTTCAGGGGAGGGGAACGAGTGAGTGTAGAATTGAACCCAGCCAGAGTCAGCACCTTCAGGGGAGGGGAACCAATGAGTGTAGAACTGAACCCAGCCATAGTCAGTACCTTCAGGGGAGGGGAACCAGTGACTGTAGAAATAAACCCATCCATAGTCAGTACCTTCAAGGGAGAGGAACCAGTGACAGTAGAAGTAAACCCAGCCAGAGTCAGCATCTTCAGTTGTGGGGAAAGAGGGGAGGGACGGAGCGGACCCAGTGATTGCAGAAATGACCCCAGCCAGAGACCGCACCATCAGGGGAGCAGAGGTAGGGAACCAGTGAGTCCGGAACTGAACACAACCAGACTCAGCATCTTCAGGGGAGGTGGGGAACCAGTGAGTGTCGACCTGAACCCAGCCACAGTCAGAACATTCAGGGGAGGAGAGGGGCGGGAACCAGTGAGTGTAGAACTGAACCCAACCAGAATTGGTGGTGAAAACTGGGAGTAGAGGAGAAACAGGCTAGAAATGTGTGTTGATTTGGATTTCAGCGCTGCAGGAGGAACAATGTGTGGGATAGGGATTTACAGCTTTGGAAGAACAAGAGAGAAAAGAATGTTCCATGGAAACTAGATGTGTCTATCCTGAATTTGTGTCTTGTACTGACAGTGATGAGTTTTGTTATCGCCTTTTACAGCGTATTAGAAGGGGAGATTTTCAGACAGGAAACACAAACCAAACATCGTGTCAAGATCTGACGGAGTCAATCGATTCATCAGGACCTGAATATCATCGGCCTTTGAAAGTGGAAGGAGAAATGTTTGTCTGTTCTGTCTGTGCGAAAAGATTTCAAATATCTGTGGAAAGAGCTTTAACCAGTGACACAGCCTGAAGAAACATTGCACCATTCACAGCGGGGAGAAACTGTAAACGTGTTGTGTGTGTGGGTGAGGCTTCAACTGATCGTCCAACCTGGAGAGTCACAAGGATACCCGCACCATGGAGAAACCGTGGAAATGTGGGGACTGTGGGAAGGGATTCAGATCACCATCTGTCCTGGAAATTCATCAACACAGTCATACTGGGGAGAGGCCGTTCACCTGCTCTGAGTGTGGGAAGCGATTCACTCAGTCATCCGACCTGCTGAAACACCAGCGAGTTCACACTGGGGGAGAGGCCGTTCACCTGCTCGGAGTGTGGGAAGGGATTCACTGCATCATCCAACCTGCTGAAACACCAGCGAGTTCACACTGGGGAGAGGCCTATCACCTGCTCGGAGTGTGGGAAGGGATTCACTTGTTCATCCAACCTGCTGAAACACCAGCGATTTCACACTGGGGAGAGGCCGTTCACCTGCTGTGAGTGTGGGAAGGGATTCACTTGTTCATCCAACCTGCTGACACACCAGCGAGTACACACTGGGGTGAGGCCGTTCACCTGCTCTGAGTGTGGGAAGGGATTCACTCAGCCATCCATCCTGCTGACACACCAGCGGGTTCACACTGGGGAGAGGTCGTTCATTTGCTCTGAGTGTGGGAAGGGATTCACTCCGTCATCCCACCTGCAGTCACACCAGCGAGTACACACTGGGGAGAGTCCGTTCACCTGCTTGGAGTGTGGGAAGGGATTCACTTGTTCATCCAACCTGCTGGCACACCAGCGAGTTCACACTGGGGAGAGGCCATTCACCTGCTATGAGTGTGGGAAGGGATTCACTTGTTCATCCCACCTGCTGACACACCAGGGAGTTCACACTGGGGAGAGGCCATTCACTTGCTCTGAATGTGGGAAGGGATTTACTCAGTCATCCAACCTGCTAACACACCAGCGAGTACACACTGGGGAGAGGCCGTTCACCTGCTCGGAGTGTGGGAAGGCATTCACTCAGGCATCCCACCTGCTGACACACCAGCGAGTTCACACTGGGGAGAGGCCATTCACCTGCTCGGAGTGCGGGAAGGGATTCACTCAGTCATCCACCCTGCTGAAACATCAGCGAGTGCACAAGTGACTACAGGAGTTGGATTCTGCTGTTACTTAGGCTGTTAATCACATCCCAACTGAACCATGTTCATTCTGACAGTTGGGGTTTGTCTCTGTTGATGTTAATAACCTGATAACTGGGCTGGACTTTAATATTCTGGATATATTGCTGATTGTGTTCTCGGGGCTGCAGTGTCCATTTCAGAAACACTGTGGGTTATCTTTCCCCTTAATTCAGCAATTCTCAACAGAAATTTAGTTTGCAATAAAATTATGAACTTTTACTTTAATCCTAAATTGATCTTTGGTACAAAATCTACAATAGTGTGTGAAAGTTTCCACTGAATAAAATCTCCAATTGGAAAGAGCTTGCTGACAATTCTTAATGACTTGCTCATTGCACACAGTGGCCCCTCCATATCCACCAGAAAGAAGGGGAATGGGAATTAGTGGGGAATCAGTGTACCCAAATGTCGTCCTTCCCATCTGGGTGTGTCAATCCTCTCGGCACGAGAATGGAGACAAGTCCAGACCAAAACTGTGCGCAGTAGCCCAGGTGTGGTCTTACAGTTGTTGCAGGACTTCCTTACTTTTAGACTCCATCCCCTTTGCAATAAAGGCCAGCTATAGCTGGCGAGAGGCATATAAAGGTCAGCGGGAGCTCGGAGCAGTCAGTCGAGGAGGCGGGAGCTCGGAGCAGCGCGAGTCCGGGGTTGGCGAGAGGCCTATAAAGGCCAGCGGGAGCTCGGAGCAGTCAGTCGAGGAGGCGGGAGCTCGGAGCAGCGCGAGTCCGGGGTTGGCGAGAGGCGTACCGGTGCAGCTACAGGGAGAAGGCAAAAAAACAAAGGTGACGTCACAGCCTAGGGGGTAAGTGATTGGCTGGTGATTGGTGAGTAGTTTTTCTTTTTCTTCTTATATTGGTCAGTAACTTTTAACATTGTTATTACCAGTTTAAGTGTATCTAAGGGTTAAGACATGGCAGGAGAGCTCGGTCGGGTGTTATGCTCCTCCTGTACCATGTGGGAACTCAGGGACGCTTCCGGTGTCCCTGACGACTACGTGTGCGGGAAGTGTATCCGCCTCCAGCTCCTGACGGTCCGCGTTACGGAGTTGGAGCTGAAGGTGGATTCACTCTGGAGCATCCACGATGCTGAGAATGACGTGAGTATCACGTGTAGTGAGTTGGTCTTACCGCAGGGAAAGGGTCCACAGCCAGATAGGGAATGGAAGACCAGCAGGAAGAGCAGTGCAAGGAAGGTAGTGCAGGGGTCCCCTGTGGTCATCCCCCTGCAAAACAGATACACCGCTTTGGGTACTGTTGAGGGGAATAACTCATCAGGGGAGGGCAGCAGCAGCCAAGTTCATGGCACCGTGGCTGGCTCTGCTGCACAGGAGGGCAAGAAAAAGAGTGGGAGAGCGATAGTGATAGGGGATTCAATTGTAAGGGGAATAGATAGGCGTTTCTGCGGCCGCAACCGAGACTCCAGGATGGTATGTTGCCTCCCTGGTGCAAGGGTCAAGGATGTCTCGGAGCGGGTGCAGGACATTCTGAAATGGGAGGGAGAACAGCCAGTTGTCGTGGTGCACATTGGTACCAACGACATAGGCAAAAAAAGGGATGAGGTCCTACGAAACGAATTTAAGGAGCTAGGAGCTAAATTAAAAAGTAGGACCTCAAAAGTAGTAATCTCGGGATTGCTACCAGTGCCACGTGATAGTCAGAGTAGGAATCGCAGGATAGCGCAGATGAATACGTGGCTTGAGCAGTGGTGCAGCAGGGAGGGATTCAAATTCCTGGGGCATTGGGACCGGTTCTGGGGGAGGTGGGACCAGTACAAACCGGACGGTCTGCACCTGGGCAGGACTGGAACCAATGTCCTCGGGGGAGTGTTTGCTAGTGCTGTTGGGGAGGATTTAAACTAATATGGCAGGGGGATGGGAACCAATGCAGGGAGACAGAGGGAAACAAAAAGGAGCCAAAAGCAAAAGACAGAAAGGAGATGAGGAAAAGTGTAGGGCAGAGAAACCCAAGGCAAAGAACAAAAAGGGCCACTGTACAGCAAAATTCTAAAAGGACAAAGGGTGTTAATAAAACAAGCCTGAAGGCTTTGTGTCTTAATGCAAGGAGTATCCGCAATAAGGTGGATGAATTAATTGTGCAAATAGATGTTAACAAATATGATGTGATTGGGATTACGGAGACGTGGCTCCAGGATGATCAGGGCTGGGAACTCAACATTCAGGGGTATTCAACATTCAGGAAGGATAGAATAAAAGGAAAAGGAGGTGGGGTAGCATTGCTGGTTAAAGAGGAGATTAATGCAATAGTTAGGAAAGACATTAGCTTGGATGATGTGGAATCTATATGGGTAGAGCTGCAGAACACCAAAGGGCAAAAAACGTTAGTAGGAGTTGTGTACAGACCTCCAAACAGTAATAGGGATGTTGGGGAGGGCATCAAACAGGAAATTAGGGGTGCATGCAATAAAGGTGTAGCAGTTATAATGGGTGACTTTAATATGCACATAGATTGGGCTAGCCAAACTGGAAGCAATACGGTGGAGGAGGATTTCCTGGAGTGCATAAGGGATGGTTTTCTAGACCAATATGTTGAGGAACCAACTAGGGGGGAGGCCATCTTAGACTGGGTGTTGTGTAATGAGAGAGGATTAATTAGCAATCTCATTGTGCGAGGCCCCTTGGGGAAGAGTGACCATAATATGGTGGAATTCTGCATTAGGATGGAGAATGAAACAGTAAATTCAAAGACCATGGTCCAGAACTTAAAGAAGGGTAACTTTGAAGGTATGAGGCGAGAATTGGCTAGGATAGATTGGCGAATGATACTTAGGGGGTTGACTGTGGATGGGCAATGGCAGACATTTAGAGACCGCATGGATGAAGTACAACAATTGTACATTCCTGTCTGGCGTAAAAATAAAAAGGGGAAGGTGGCTCAACCGTGGCTATCTAGGGAAATCAGGGATAGTATTAAAGCCAAGGAAGTGGCATACAAATTGGCCAGAAATAGCAGCGAACCTGGGGACTGGGAGAAATTTAGAACTCAGCAGAGGAGGACAAAGGGTTTGATTAGGACAGGGAAAATGGAGTACGAGAAGAAGCTTGCAGGGAACATTAAGGCGGATTGCAAAAGTTTCTATAGGTATGTAAAGAGAAAAAGGTTGGTGAAGACAAACGTAGGTCCCCTGCAGTCAGAATCAGGGGAAGTCATAACGGGGAACAAAGAAATGGCGGATCAATTGAACAAGTACTTTGGTTCGGTATTCACTAAGGAGGATACAAACAACCTTCCGGATATAAAAGGGGTCAGAGGGTCTAGTAAGGAAGAGGAACTGAGGGAAATCTTTATTAGTCGGGAAATTGTGTTGGGGAAATTGATGGGATTGAAGGCAGATAAATCCCCAGGGCCTGATGGCCTGCATCCTAGAGTACTTAAGGAGGTGGCCTTGGAAATAGCGGATGCATTGACAGTCATTTTCCAACATTCCATTGACTCTGGATCAGTTCCTATGGAGTGGAGGGTAGCCAATGTAACCCCACTTTTTAAAAAAGGAGGGAGAGAGAAAACAGGGAATTATAGACCGGTCAGCCTGACCTCAGTAGTGGGTAAAATGATGGAATCAATTATTAAGGATGTCATAGCAGTGCATCTGGAAAATGGTGACATGATAGGTCCAAGTCAGCATGGATTTGTGAAAGGGAAATCATGCTTGACAAATCTTCTGGAATTTTTTGAGGATGTTTCCAGTAAAGTGGACAAAGGAGAACCAGTTGATGTGGTATATTTGGACTTTCAGAAGGCTTTCGACAAGGTCCCACACAAGAGATTAATGTGCAAAGTTAAAGCACATGGGATTGGGGGTAGTGTGCTGACGTGGATTGAGAACTGGTTGTCAGACAGGAAGCAAAGAGTAGGAGTAAACGGGTACTTTTCAGAATGGCAGGCAGTGACTAGTGGAGTGCCGCAAGGTTCTGTGCTGGGGCCCCAGCTGTTTAAATTGTACATTAATGATTTAGACGAGGGGATTAAATGCAGTATCTCCAAATTTGCGGATGATACTAAGTTGGGTGGCAGTGTGAGCTGCGAGGAGGATGCTATTAGGCTGCAGAGTGACTTGGATAGGTTAGGTGAGTGGGCAAATGCATGGCAGATGAAGTATAATGTGGATAAATGTGAGGTTATCCACTTTGGTGGTAAAAACAGAGAGACAGACTATTATCTGAATGGTGACAGATTAGGAAAAGGGAAGGTGCAACGAGACCTGGGTGTCATGGTACATCAGTCATTGAAGGTTGGCATGCAGGTACAGCAGGCGGTTAAGAAAGCAAATGGCATGTTGGCCTTCATAGCGAGGGGATTTGAATACAGGGGCAGGGAGGTGTTGCTACAGTTGTACAGGGCCTTGGTGAGGCCACACCTGGAGTATTGTGTACAGTTTTGGTCTCCTAACTTGAGGAAGGACATTCTTGCTATTGAGGGAGTGCAGCGAAGGTTCACCAGACTGATTCCCGGGATGGCGGGACTGACCTATCAAGAAAGATTGGATCAATTGGGCTTGTATTCACTGGAGTTCAGAAGAATGAGAGGGGACCTCATAGGAACGTTTAAAATTCTGACGGGTTTAGACAGGTTAGATGCAGAAAGAATGTTCCCAATGTTGGGGAAGTCCAGAACCAGGGGTCACAGTCTGAGGATAAGGGGTAAGCCATTTAGGACCGAGATGAGGAGAAACTTCTTCACCCAGAGAGTGGTGAACCTGTGGAATTCTCTACCACAGAAAGTAGTTGAGGCCAATTCACTAAATATATTCAAAAGGGAGTTAGATGAAGTCCTTACTACTCGGGGGATCAAGGGTTATGGCGAGAAAGCAGGAAGGGGGTACTGAAGTTTCATGTTCAGCCATGAACTCATTGAATGGCGGTGCAGGCTAGAAGGGCTGAATGGCCTGCTCCTGCACCTATTTTCTATGTTTCTATGTTTCTATACCTGCATGCAAACATTTTGAGTTTCATGTACAAGAATCCCCAGATCTCTCTGTATAACAGCATTTTATAATCGTCCACATCTAAATAATTTGCTTTTTTTTTCCCACCAAAGGAAATCACCTGATATTTTACCACATTATAGTCCATCTGCCAGATTTTTCCCCACTCATTGAACCTATCCATATCGCTTTGTAGATTCTTTGCGTCCTCCTCACAACTTGCTTTCCCACCTATCTTTGTACCATTGGCAAATTTGGCTGCGTTACACTCGGTCCCTTCATCCAAGTCATTCATATAAATTGTAATCAGTTGAGGCCCCAGTACTTATCACTGCGGCACCCCACTAGTTACTGTTTGCCAACCTGAAAATGACCCATGTATCCGGACTCTCTGTTTTCTGTTAGTTCGGCAATTCTCTATCCATGCTGATATATTATCCCCAACCCCATGAGCACTTAGCATGTGCAGTAATATTTTGTCTGGCACCTTATCGAATGCTTTCTGGAAATTAAAATATACAACATCAAGTGGTTCTCCCTTATCCACTCTGCTCGTTACATCCTCAAACAACTACAGCAAATTTGTCAAACATGATTTCCCTTTCATAAAACCATGCTAACTCTGCCTAACTGCAGTATGATTTTCTAAATGTCCTGCTAGTACTTCCTTAATGATGAACTCGATTATTTTCCCACTGACAGATGGTAAGCTAACTGATGTATAGTTTCCTGCTCCCTGTCTCCCTCCTTACTTGAATAGGCGTGTTACATTTGCAGTTTTCTAGTCTACTGGGACCTCTCCAGAATTCAGGGAATTTTGGTGGATTATAACCAATGCATGCATTATTTCTGCAACTAATTATTTTAAGACCCGAGGATGCATGCCGTCAGGTCCAGAGGACTTGTCCACCTTTAGTCACATTAGTTTGATTAGCACTTTATCTGTAGTGATAGTGATTGTTTTAAGTCATCCCCCCCACTCCCCCTCCGCAATAGCTCCTTGGTTATCAACTGTTGGTATGTTTTTAGTGTCCTCTACCGTGAAGCCTAATACAAAATATTCGTTCAAAATCTCTGCCATTTCCGTGTTTCCCATTGGTAATTCTCCAATGTCATCCTCTAAGCGAGCAATGTTTACTTTAGATAATCGTTTCCTTTTTATGTCCCTGTAGAAGCTCTTACTGTCTGTTTTTATATTTCTTGCTAGTTTGCTCTCATCTGCTATCTTCTCTGTCTTTTTCATTTTTTAGTCGTCCTTTGCAGGTTTCTAAAAATTCCCAATCCTCTGGCCTTCCACTGTCCTTCACAACATTATCTGCCATTTTTTCCAATTTGATACCATCCTTTACTTCCATGACGACACTTGTTGCACACGTGATTGACCAGGACACGAGAAGTGTGGTTGCTCCACAACAACAGGGTTTCATCTGTTTCAACAGAAACAACTACACTGTGTTATTTCCTGAAATAATCCCCGCTGTCTGGCCTGAATGAATCCATGTCACTACCAAATGCTGCAATGTTTCCTCCACCCCACAGAGTTCCAGCTGTTTAAAGCCACGACAGAAATGTCCCATTTCCTCCTGGAGTTTGACAATGGGGCAGAGTTTCAGCCAATGAGCGAGATCCAGACCCAGCCCCGCCCACTGGGGGCTGCAAGCCCCACCTCTCGCACACTGTGATTGGTTGGAGGACCAACCGCCTGCCTGGTCCTCCAGCCCCGCCCCCACTCTCCCTATTGGTCGGGAGCTGCCGTCAATCAGCCGGGCAGTGTGAGCTGAGCATGCACAGTGGGTGAGTCAGCAAGTGAGAGATGGGCGGAGGGAGGGAGCGGGTTAATAAAGTACGCGCTTATTTGTACTGCCAAAATGGCCGCCACGCCGCACGCTTTGTCTATGATTGGTCCCTTGGAGGATAAGCCACACCCTGAGATTTCACTGGAATGTGTAACTTGAACCGCCCATCCCAAGGTCTCACTGACTTTGCAAATTGTAACTTGATCCACTTTGACTTCCTGAAGCGACAGAGGACAGAGCTCCCCATAAGATAGCAAGGGCCAGCCAAAGTACCTTGCCCCCATCCCAATGCATGCCTCCCCCAGCCGAAGTGCATTACCCCAGTCCCAGTGCATGCCTCCCCCATCTGAAGTGCTTTATCCCAGTCCCAATACATGCCTCCCCCAGCCGAAGTGCTTTACCCCAGTCTCAATACATGCCTCCCCCAGCCGAAGTGCTTTACCCCAGTCCCAATACATGCCTCCCCCAGCCGAAATGCCTTACCCCAGTCACAGTGCATGCCTCCCCCAGCCGAAGTGCCTTACCCCAGTCCCAGTGCAACCCTCCCCCAGCTGAAGTGCCTTACCCCAGTCCCAGTGCATGCCTCCTCCAGCCGAAGTGCCTTCACAAAGTCACAATATATGCCTCCCCCAGCCGAAGTAGCGTTTCTCAGTGCAAATGCATGCCTCCGTCAGCCAAAATACCCGACCCCAGTCCCAGTATATGCCTCGCCCAGCCAAAGTACCCTACCCCAGTCCCAGTATATGCCTCGCCCAGCCAAAGTGCCTTAAACCAGTCCCAGTGAATGCCTCCCCCGGCCGATGTACCTTACCCCAGTCCCAGTTTATCCCTCCCTCAGTTGACGTGCCTTATCCCAGTCCCAGTGAATGCCTCCCCAAGCCAAAGTGCCTTACCCCAGTCCCAGTGAATGCCTCCCCAAGCCAAAGTGCCTTATCACAGTTCCAGTGTAGCCCTCCACCAGTTGAAGTACTTTACACAAGTCCCAGATATCCCTCTCCGTGTTGAAGTGCGTTACCCTAGACCCAGTGTATCCCTCCCCCAGCCGAAGTGCCTTACCCAAGTCCCACTGTATCCCTCCCCAGATGAAGTGCCTTAAACCAGTCGCAGTTTATGCCTATCCCAGCCAAAGTGCCTTACCCCAGTCCCAGTGCACACCTCCCCCAACCAAAGTGCTTTACCCCAGTCCCAGTGCATGCCTCCCCCAGCCGAAGTGCCTTGTCACAGTGTAAGTGCATGCCACCCCCAGCCAATGTATTTTACCCCAGTCGCAGTGCATGCCTTGCCCAGCCGAAATGCCTTGCCTACATCCCAGTGCATGCCTCCCCCAGCCGAAGTGCCTTGCCACAGTGTGAGTGCATGCCACCCCCAGCCAAAGTATTTTACCCCAGTCGCAGTGCATGCCTTGCCCAGCCGAAATGCCTTACCTACATCCCAGTGCATGCCTCCCCCAGCCGAAGTACCCTACCCCAGTCCCAGTATATTCTCCACCAGCCGAAGTGCCTTACCCTAGTCCCAGTGCATGCCTCCCCCAGTTGATGTGCCCTTAGCCCAGTCTCAGTTTATGCCTCCCCCATTTGAAGTTTCTTATTCCAGACATTGTGTAGCCCTACCCCAGTTGAAGTGCTTTACCCCAGTGCCAGTGTATCCCTCCCTCAGTTGAAATGCCTTATCCCAGCCCCAGTATATGCATCCCCCAGCCTTAGTGTCTTACCCCAGTCCCAGGGTATCCCTCCCAGCTCAAGTGCCTTAGCCCAGTCCCGGTGTAAGCCTCCTGCAGTTGAAGTGCCTTATTCCAGACCCAGTATATCCCTCCCACAGTTGAAGTGCCTTACCACAGTCCCAGTATTTCCCTCCCCCAGCCGTAGTGCCTTACCCCAGTCCCAGTGCATGCATCCTCAGCCAAAGTGCCCTACCCAATCCCAGTGCATGCCTCCCCCAGCTGTAGTGCCTTACCTCAGTCCCAGTGTAACCCTCCCTCTGTTGAAGTGCCTTACCCCAGTCCCAGTGTAACCCTCCCTCTGTTGAAGTGCCTTACCCCAGTCCCAGTGTATGTCTCCCCCAGTTGAAGTACCTTGTTCCTGTCCCAATATATCCCTCCCACATTTGAAGTGCCTTACCCCAGTCCCAGTGTATCCCTCCCCAGCCGAAGTGCCTTACCCCAGTCCAAGTGTATCTCTCCCCCAGTTGAAGTGCCTTACCCCAGTCCCTGTGCATGCCTCCCTTAGCCGAAGTGCCTTGCCACAGTGTGAGTGCATGCCACCCCCAGCCAAAGTATTTTACCCCAGTCGCAGTGCATGCCTTTCCCAGCTGAAATGCCTTACCCCCATCCCAGTGCATGCCTCCCCCAGCCGAAGTATCCGACCCCAGTCCCAGTATATTCTCCACCAGCCGAAGTGCCTTACCGTAGTCCCAGTGTATCCCTCCCCCAGTTGCAGTGCCCTTAGCCCAGTCTCAGTTTATCCCTCCCCCATTTGAAGTGTCTTATTCCAGACCCAGTGTAGCCCTCCCACAGTTGAAGTGCCTTACCCCAGTGCCAGTGTATCCCTCCCCCAGCCGTAGTGCCTTACCCCAGTCCCAGGGTATCCCTCCCAGCTCAAATGCCTTAGCTCAGTCCCGGTGTAAGCCTCCCACAGTTGAAGTGCCTTATTCCAGACCCAGAATATCCCTCCCACAGTTGAAGTGCCTTTCCTCCAGTCACAGTGTTTCGCTCCCCAGCCAAAGTTTCTTACTCCAGTCCCAGTGTATGCCTCCCCCAGTTGAAGTGCCTTACCCCAGTGCCAGTTTATCCCTCCCCCAGCCGTAGTGCCTTACCCCAGTCCCAGTGCATGCCTCCTCAGCCAAAGTGCCCAACCCCAATCCCAGTGTAACCCTCCCCCAGCTGTAGTGCCTTACCTCAGTCCCAGTGTAACCCTCCCCCAGTTGAAGTACCTTGTTCCTGTCGCAATGTATTCCTCCCACATTTGAAGTGCCTTACCCCAGTCCCAGTGTATCCCTCCCCAGCCGAAGTGCCTTACCCCAGTCCAAGTGTATCCCTCCCCAGCCGAAGTGCCTTATCCCAGTCGAAGTGTATCCCTCCCCCAGTTGAAGTGCCTTCCTCCAGTCCCAGTGCATGCCTCCCCCAGTTGGTGCATTGTTCCAGTCCCAGTGTGTCCCTCCCCAGCCGAAGTGCCTTACCCCAGTCCCACTGTGTCCCTCCCCAGATTAAGTGCCTTACCCCAGTCCCAGTGCATGCCTCTCCCAGTTGAAATGCTTAACCGCAGTCCCAATATATGCCTCCACCAGTTGAAGTGCCTTACTCCAGTCCGAGTGCACACCTCTGCCAGCCGAAGTCCCTTACACCCGTGCCAGTGCATGCCTCTCCCAGCCAAAATGCCTTACCTCAGTCCTAGTGCACACCTCCCCCAACCGAAGTGCCTTAACCCAGTCGCAGTGCATGCCTCCCCCAGCCGAAGTGCCTTGCCACAGAGTGAGTGCATGCCACCCCCAGCCAAATTAATTTACCCCAGTCGCAGTGCATGCCTTGCCCAGCCGAAATGCCTTACCCCCATCCCAGTGCTTGCCTCCCCAAGCCGAAGTACCCTACACCAGTGCCAGTATATACTCCACCAGCTGAAGTGCCTTACCCTAGTCCCAGTGCATGCCTCCCCCAGTTGAAATGGCTTAGCCCAGTCCCTGTTTATGCCTCCCCCATTTGAAGTGTCTTATTCCAGACCCAGTGTAGCCCTCCCACAGTTGAAGTGCCTTACCCCAGTCCCAGTGTATCCCTCCACCAGGTGAAGTGTCTTACTCCAGTCCCAGTGTTAGCATCCCCCAGTTGAAGTGCCTTAGCCCAGTGCCAGTGTATCCCTCCCTCAGTTGAAGTGCCTTACCCCGGTCCAGTGTATCCCTGCACAGTTGAAGTGCCTTACCCCAGTCCCAGTATATGCGTTCCCCAGCCGTAGTGCCTTACCCCAGTCCAAGGGTATCCCCCCCGGCTGAAGTGCCTTAGCCCAGTCCCGGTGTAAGCCTCCCGCAGTTGAAGTGCCTTATTCCAGACCCAGTATATCCATCCCACAGTTGAAGTGCCTTTCCTCCAGTAACAGTGTATCGCTCCCCAGCCGAAGTTTCTTACTCCAGTCCCAGTATATGCCTCCCCAGTTGAAGTGCCTTACCCCAGTGCCAGTATATGCCTGCCCCAGCCGTAGTGCATTACCCCAGTCCCAGTGTAACCCTCCCTTTGTTGAAGTGCCTTACCCCAGTTCAAGTGCCTCGTTCCTGTCCCAATGCATCCCTCCCACATTTGAAGTGCCTTACCCCAGTCCCAGTGTATCCCTCCCCAGCCGAGGTGCCTTACCCCAGTCCAAGTGTATCCCTGCCCCAGTTGAATTGCCTCCCCCAGTTGAAGTGCATCGTTCCAGTCCCAGTGTATCCCTCCCACAATTGAAGTGCGCTACCCCAGTCCCAGTGTATCCCTCCACGGCCAAAGTATCTTACCACAGTCCCAGTGTCTGCCTTCCCCAGTTGAAGTGCCTTACTCCAGTGCCAGTGTATCCCTCCCACAGTTGAAGTGCCTTACCCCAGTCCCAGTGTATGCCTCCCCCTGGTGAAGTGCCTTACACCAGTCTAAGTGTATCCCTCCCCAGCCGAAGTGCCTTACCCCAGTCCCAATGTATGCCTCCCACAGTTGAAGTGCCTTGTTCCAGTCCCAGTGCATCCCTCCCACAGGTTAAGTGCCTTACCCCAGTCCAAGTCTATCCCTCCTCAGCCGAAGTGCCTTACCTCAGTCCCAGTGTATCCCTCCCCCAGTTGAAGTGCTTTACCCCACTCCCAGTGCATGCCTACTCTAGTTGAAGTGCCTTACCCCAGTCCCAGTATATGCCTCCCCCAGTTGAAGTGCCTTACTCCAGTGTCAGTGCATCCCTCCCCCAGTTGAAATGCCTTACCCAGTCTCAGTCTATGCCCCCTGCAGTTGAAGTACCTTACCCCCGTTGCAGTGTATGCCTCCCCCAGTTGAAGTGCCTTACCCCAGTCTGAGTGTATCCCTCCCCAGCCGAAGTGCCTTACCCCGGTTCAAGTGTATCCCTCCCCCAGTGCAAGCCTTCCCCAGTTGGAGTGCCTTACACCCGTCCCAGTATATGCCTCCCCCAGTTGAAGTGCCTTACCCCAGTCCCAATGTATCCCTCCCCCTGTTGAAGTGCCTTACACCAGTCTAAGTGTATCCCTCCCCAGCCGAATTGCCTTACCCCAGTCCCAATGTATGCCTCCCACAGTTGAAGTGCCTTGTTCCAGTCCCAGTGCATCCCTCCCACAGGTTAAGTGCCTTACCCCAGTCCAAGTCTATCCCTCCTCAGCCGAAGTGCCTTACCTCAGACCCAGTGTATCCCTCCCCCAGTTGAAGTGCTTTACCCCAGTCCCAGTGCATGCCTACTCTAGTTGAAGTGCCTTAGCCCAGTCCCAGTATATGCCTCCCCCAGTTGAAGTGCCTTACTCCAGTGTCAGTGCATCCCTCCCCCAGTTGAAATGCCTTACCCAGTCTCAGTCTATGCCCCCTGCAGTTGAAGTACCTTACCCCCGTTGCAGTGTATGCCTCCCCCAGTTGAAGTGCCTTACCCCAGTCTGAGTGTATCCCTCCCCAGCCGAAGTGTCTTACCCCAGTCCAAGTGTATCCCTCCCCCAGTGCAAGCCTTCCCCAGTTGGAGTGCCTTACACCCGTCCCAGTATATGCCTCCCCCAGTTGAAGTGCCTTACCCCAGTCCCAATGTATCCCTCCCCCTGTTGAAGTGCCTTACACCAGTCTAAGTGAATCCCTCCCCAGCCGAAGTGCCTTACCCCAGTCCCAATGTATGCCTCCCACAGTTGAAGTGCCTTGTTCCAGTCCCAGTGCATCCCTCCCACAGGTTAAGTGCCTTACCCCAGTCCAAGTCTATCCCTCCTCAGCCGAAGTGCCTTACCTCAGTCCCAGTGTATCCCTCCCCCAGTTGAAGTGCTTTACCCCAGTCCTAGTGCATGCCTACTCTAGTTGAAATGCCTTACCCCAGTCCCAGTATATGCCTCCCCCAGTTGAAGTGCCTTACTCCAGTGTCAGTGCATCCCTCCCCCAGTTGAAATGCCTTACCCAGTCTCAGTCTATGCCCCCTGCAGTTGAAGTACCTTACCCCCGTTGCAGTGTATGCCTCCCCCAGTTGAAGTGCCTTACCCCAGTCTGAGTGTATCCCTCCCCAGCCGAAGTGCCTTACCCCAGTCCAAGTGTATCCCTCCCCCAGTGCAAGCCTTCCCCAGTTGGAGTGCCTTACACCCGTCCCAGTATATGCCTCCCCCAGTTGAAGTGCCTTACCCCAGTCCCAATGTATCCCTCCCCCAGTCCCAGTGCATGTCTCCCCCAGCCGAAGTGCCTTACCCAAGTCCTATTTCCCTGCACCACCTGCATGGAATGATTCGGGCCAGGAGGGGGCGGGGCTTGCCGCTTGTCAATCACAAAGTGCAGAACCAATAGTTTCCAGGGTTAATAAACCCGTGGAGTGAGAGGGGTCTCACAGCCCGAGTGTGGGCCCAGGCCCGAGAGACAACACTCCGCACCATCCGCTTCAAACACGCCCGTGCTCGTCCCCAGGCCCCGAATCACAGCCTGTAGACCCCGTGTTTACCCACCGGTTACAGGCACGGTCAATGAGCGTCCGGGGGGGCCGCCATATTGGTCTGGTCGGGTCTTGCGGTGCATGCGTGCCTTTTTCAGCAGGTGCAATGGGTGGGCGGGGCTTCAGGTTGTCTGTCAGTTAGATTGGACCACATGTTTGTGACCAGGTCAGTGGGCCCTGAAAGGGAGTCTTCTTGTGCTGATTGTTGCCTGGGAACTCTGGGCCAGCCCGACTCACCTTATTGGGCCAGCCTGGGCTCACCCTATTGGGCCAGCCTGGGCTCACCCTATTGGTCCAGCCCAGGATCTTACTATTGGGCCAGCATAGGCTCATCTAATTGGGCAAGCATGGGCTGACCCTATTGGGCCAGCACGGCCTCACCCTATTGGGCCACTCAATTGCACTCTTTTGGGCCAGCCCAGACTCAGCCTACTGGCCAGCCCGGGCTCACCTTATTGGGGCAGCATGGGCTCACCCTATTGGACCAGCACAAAAGACGCAGTGTCCAGCAGAGGGAATCAGCAGCTCATTGATTTTATTCTCACTCTGTGCACAGCGGGTGCAGAACTGAACCCAACCTTGTAAACTGGAAATGCATCATCACAGTCACATTGGAGAGAGGACGTTCACCTGCTCTGAGTGTTGGAAGTGATTCACTCAGTCATCCAACCTGCTGACACACCAGCTAGTTCACAAGTGACTGCAGGGGTTAGATTCTGCTGTTATTGCTGGTGTTAATAGCTTCCTGACTGAATCTTGTTTCTTGTGTTGGTTGGAATTTGTTTCTGCTGATGTGAATAACCCCTATAACTGGGCTGGAGTTTAATAATTTGATATTTTAAATAACAGAGTGTGTCGCTATTTGATGTCTCCAAGATAAGAGGGGACTAAGTTGTTTACTTTTACCGACTGCACCATTTTGTGCATTTTCTACTTTCTAACTCTACATTATTTCAGTCTCATATCTTTGGTTACTCTCAGGGACAAGTCCCAGTTCCTTTTACCTTCCAGAGTACCTCTCCTTGCCTTGGTATCGAGCAAACGTGTCAGAAACACGCCCGGGATCACTAAACTCAAAACCCAGTCTCTTAATCACTTTCAGATACTGGACTGAGTGTGTGCCCCTGTTGGAGCAGATTTTTGGACATATACTTGACTATATACGGGACCAAACATTTGTTTTTATTTACCTCTTGAATGAATTTTGTAAGGGACAATAGTGATGCATTATGCTTTATATAAAAAAACACAGTTAGACTTCAAGGTATGCTGGCCTTGAGTTATGGAGATAGGAAAGTGAGATAATGATCGACTGGAGAGATAAGTGGGGGTATGTTTGTCTATACCGGTGCCAAAAAGCCCGCCACTTGTTTTTTTGTTGATAAAAGGGGAACTAGTCCTCTTGGATGTATACAATTCCTGTCACAATGCGAGGCTGGTTTATATCAAGAGCTCAGCCTTGGACAGTAATTGTATGAAAAGCTTTGTAAACATTGTAATGCAATGATTGGACGTAAGGACTAGTGCTAAAGCACGTAATGTAAAGTGACATAATTTGTAAGATAAAAAACCTCACAGGGGTCTCTAACACTTCTCCCAAAGCATTGTCTCCGATTTAATAAACCTCTCTTTATATATTATACAGTCTCGGAAATATTTTTCCACAACAAAATGGCATCACGAACAGGATACTGTCCGATCAGACGTGACCACTTAAGACCGTATCTGGAATCTGGTGTTAGAGACTGAGAGAGAGGTGTACGAGCACGACGGGATAGTGTATAAGATACGAGTAAGTAGATAGCAGGAGGAGGCTGACTAACCAGTTTGAGTTGTCCCTTTAGTAAATAAGGTCGGTGCAGAAGGGAGCTGATCACTCCAACCTAGAGCTGAAACTCCGGTAGTAAGGAAACACGCTAGCTTTGTTGCGAAGACAAAGGGTCTCCACAGAATAGTCGTGGCCCTGTGTATTACAGAAACAAAGGGAAACGTCCGAGACTGGCGAACATGGAAGGTAAGGAAGACAATGTAAAACGCGGGCTGCCCGGGTCATTAATTAATTCCTATCATTAATTATAACTTGCGTAATTACATAATGCCATAAGAAAGCTGATAGTGACTATCTTAAGTGACATATGGATCCAAAAATAGAACTGGCCAGACTTAAGCTTTGTTGAATGAAGAGAGACTTTTGTGAATGGCTATTTTGAATGAGAATCCTTGAGTGATTTTGACGGAGGAATGAATGAAAAGCCTGTTTGGGAAGGTATGGAGTGGCTGCCTGTTTTAGCTCCACCCACCTTTTCCAAACAGAGTGAAAGTTTTTTTTAACCCTTCGCAGCTTTGTCCTGTATGTGGGAAGTTTAAGAAAGTGTGAACCTTCTGGTATTACATTTTAAGTGAGAAACGCAGGTGTGGATATATTCGGATGATAAGTTACGGAGCTAGGAAATGCACAAAGGATAGGTTTGTTGAATAAAAGATTAAAAAATACATGGTCCTGGTAGTAAAAAAAAAAAGAATGTATTTGACACGCTCACTTACTTGTCGAAAGAAAACATGCAATTGGGTTGAAAGACATACATTTAGTCGAGGAATGAGATAAAGAATGCCTTTTAAAACGCTCCCATTTTCCTTTGTGTAAAACCTTGACACAAAAGCTTCTAGCTCAGTAAAAAAAAAAGTTTTAAATCTAGAAATACCTTCAGGGATCAGGCCAAACTCCTGGGCGAGTGGTGAGCTATCTGTGAAGGTGTAAAAGGGATTTTGAAAAAGGCTAAAACAGTAAGCTTTAGCAGTTTAGAAAAGAAAAAGATAAAGACGCAACTTTGAAAATGAACAAATTGAACGATTGGAAAGAAAAAGTGTCTTCGATTGTCTGATGATTTTAAATACAAAACCTAATTTGAAGAAAGGTGATCTAAAAAAAAAAGACGTAATGCACTAATTAGGTGCTGGAAAAAAAAAGGGTGTTTGCGATGGATAAAGACATAACTTACTAAATACCAATTGATATCAGCTGTGAAAAAGAATTTGAAGAGATAAAAAACACTTTCCATTGATAATGATTTTAAATTATTAAAATTAAGTCAGTGCCGCTGGGGCCCGAGACGAACAGATAAGTATTGAGAAACTACACCAGGACACTTCTGAGGAGGAAATAGGTATGTGGACAAAGCAGGGCGCAACGCAAGGGAAGGATAACGTTTGGAGACGAAACGACAAGGTAATGGCGCCTGAATGCATACAGAATACCTTATTGGAGTTGCATCATGGCCTGTCTCATTCAGGATGAGAGGCCATGACCGGGTGTCTTGGGAGAGTTGGTGGTGGAAAGGGATGGGGAGAGATATCACCAAACATTGCCATCGATGCGTTACATGCGCACAATATAATCCAGGCTGGCCCATTAAAATTAAAATGGGACACCAGCCCCGTCAACGGAGGCCATGGGAACACGTAACAAATTGATTTCACAGGTCCTTTGCCCCCATCCCATGGAAAAAAGATATTGCCTAGTGATTATAGATCAATTTACCCGGTGGGTAGAAGCTGTCCCCACACGTGATTGCACTGTCTCAACAGTGGTAAGGATATTCTGACCAAGGCACCCACTTCACCATGAAGATTGTAAAAACAATATGCCTGCTGATGGGCTTAAATCAAAAATTGCACATCCCTTACCACCCGCAGAGTTCTGGGATGGTAGAGCGCATGAACCATACCCTTAAGAACGCCCTGGCAAAGGCCATGCAAACGTCAGGAAAAACGTGGACGGAAGTATTACCCATTATATTGATGAAGTTAAGAGCCACGACAAACCGGACAACCGGATTAACCCCTTATGAACTAATGACAAGAAGGGCGATGCAATTACCAGAGAACATCATAACAGGTGGGGCCGATGTAGGCCCATTAAAAGACAAAATAAAACGGTATGTTTTGGAACTAAGTACTCAATTAAAAGGGATGCGTAAATTAGTTAGGGACAATCAGGAAGAAAGAGAAGCGGAAGCAGAGCTTACAAAGCTCCCTGAAGTCCCGTTGGCGGGAAGTCGCATTGTGGTAAGGGTCCTCCCAGGAAAACTGGGGTTTGCCCCAAAATAGATAGGACCATATGAGGTTATAATCAGCGGGGACACTTGTGCCTGCATCGATGTTAAAGGGAACGGACAATGGAAGCATTGGACCCAGCTTAAGGTTTTTGAACCAGCCGTTTAGCACACGTATTAGTTGTTGTTGTTTGTCTATTGACAGATTAACAGCGAGAGATTCTTCAAGCAAGCCATACGGCCATTTTGTCTTTGACTATTTGTTAATTATAGAGTAATAAGATGAAACTATATATTGCGATTGGTGCGATTATCATAGTTCGTGTTATGTCTGGCCTGCTAGCTAGACCGAAACGAGAGTTACATGTGAATACCTTTTTGTACATGTCTTATGTTTATGCGCAAAATGGGAACTTTTCGCATAAACATAAGACATGTTCGCACATCCCCATACATAGCAAAGGAGGCATCCCTTTGAGGTCAATCTCCCTCAACATTTCGGAAGTAGCGGAGTGGGTAATAAAGAAACGTGGAGATGGGGTGTTACCTTTTGGATGCATTGACGGATGGTACCAGCCGGAATACAATAGGTCGGTACGACCCCCATTCATGGTTTTGACCAACACCTCAGGAGTTGGAAAGCTCACCGCTGACATTTGTTTCACTAGAAACCTGACTGGTGAGGTAACAGGTTTTGAGCAGGATATAGCAATTGTACGCAATACTTTAACCTCACCAGGTGGATCATAGCATACAGCGAAACAATAAACCAGGGGTTCCTTGAAATGGAGGGTTTCAAGAATCAGACAAGTAGCCAGGACTGGGACCCTAAGATTAGGTGGCGACGGGGGCTGAGAGAGAGAGATTGGGATCGAATCTAACAGCATACAATGGCACTTATTTTGTGTGCGGGCACAAGACCTACCCCTGGTTGTCACAGGACTGGAGGGGGTCCTGTTATTTGGGATATGTGGTCTCCTTTGTCAGACGGGTACATACTTTAGCAGAAGTACAGATACCAGGTCGAATAAGACGAGCTCTTACCCCGGTAGAGAGGTTATTTAGGGTCATGATGCTCCCATTCGGGATAGGACGCACCATGGATGAATTACGTAACCTAGAGAGGGTACTGGAACAGATAGTTAACGACACTGCTGAAGCAATGGAGGGCATAACGGCTGAAATGGTAGCCATACGCACAATGGTACTCCAGAACCGAATGGCCCTAGATACGAGCACAAAGTGGGGGCACATGTGCCTTAATTGGAGCTGAATGTTGCACTTACATTCCCGATAATTCAGAAAACATAACCAACCTCGCTGATCACATAAGAAGGGAGGTAAAGAAGTTATCCACGACAGCAGGAGGATCTGGCTGATTTGACAGGCTGTTAGGAGAATCCTGTGGGGCCTATCTTATGCATGGAGTAATTATTCTGGTTGTAATAATAATTACTTGCTGTATGATTATCGGGTGTTTTAATATCTGCTGTAAAGTTATGATGGCCCGACTGATCCAGTAGCCAGTGTAATCGCCGAAGAAGCAGCAGCACAACTGATGGAAATACCTGAAGACAGCAAGGATGAAGAAACAGATGACGTTGACACCGACCACTATTTTTGAAGGGTAGCCTAGAGCTACAGGCAAGGTGGACATACGGAACATCAGGGAAGTAACATACCGCAAAGGACGAATATATGACACCATGCTACTATCATTGTGGTCATCTGGATTTCGTGAACATCCTCCAGGACCAAAAGGGGGAATATTGTTGGAGCGGATATTTGGACATATACTTGACTAGTATACGGGACCAAACATTTGTTTTTATTTTCCCCTTGAATGAATTTTGTAAGGGACAATACTGATGCAATATGCTTTATACAAATAAAAACACAGTTAGACTTCAAGGTATGCTGGCCTTGAGTTATGGAGATAGGAAAGTGAGATAATGAACGACTGGAGAGATAAGTGGGGGTATGTTTGTCTATACCGGTGCCAAAAAGCCTGCCACTTGTTTTTTTGTTGATAAAAGTGTAACTAGTCCTCTTGGATGTATATAATTCCAGTCACAATGTGAGGCTGGTTTATATCAAGAGCTCAGCCTTCGACAGTAATTGTATGAACAGCTTTGTAAACCTTGCAATGCGATGATTGGACTTAAGGACTAGTGCTAAAGCACATGATGTAAAGTGACGTAATTTTTAAGGTAAAAGAACCTCACTGGAGATATCAAATTGCGAAGCTGGTTCAGAGACAGGGGTATCTAACACTTCTCCCAAAGCTTTGTCTCCGATTTAATAAACATCTCTTAATATATTATAAAATCTCGGAAATAATTTTCCACAACACCTCACAGTATCTCTCTCTAAACCAATCACATCAAATAATTGGCAAAGGTTTAGAATCAACGAGATGAATAAGTAAACACATCACAGCCTAATAAGCTAGCTCTATATTCACAGGAGAAAGTCTGTTATCTAACGCCTCGAATGTCAATTGGTCAGATGAGCGACTGAATCACTTTCCACGTGCAACAGCATCCATTCCCACTGTCCCCACATTTACAGTGTTGAGTCAGTTGGGCGCACGAGTCTCACAGGCTGAACGATTGGTTGAAGGTACATTCACACACAGAACATGTGTCCTGTTTCTCCCCGCTGTGATTGGTGTTTTTACAAAGGCTGATGATAAGGTGATCCTGATTAATCCAGGGAATCTGTCAAATCTTGACGTGATGTCCGGTTTGAGTTTCCCTGGTACAGATCCTCCTCTTCTAATACCCTGCAAATGGTGGTTACAAACGTTGTTACTTTAAATAAAGGATTGAAATTCAGAACACACTGTTCCAGATTCTACAAAACATCCTGTCCTTTCCTGTCCCCCATAAGCTGTAAATTCCTTATTCAAGACTCTCCCCTCCATCCTCACTCTCGAAAATCAACATTCCTTTCATCGCCTGAGATGTATTATCTCCAGAAAGTGCTGAATCTGGCTGGGTGCAATTCCACAGACATTAGAAAACCTCTCGTGCCTCACCGTCAGTCGACACCGTGAGTGCCAGCAGGATTCCCACTTTGGTAGGCATCACAGCCTCAAATCCTGTCCTCAAATGACATCCACACACTTCCCAGTTGACGTCACTTGATCGGTCTGAAGAGCAGGGGCAGTGTCTGATTTTTACTCTTATTTAGCCCAATGGTATTGAGGACAATTATAATCCCTGACCTGCTGCCTTGGCTCAGGTCAAAAACAGCCCAGATCAAGGATTGAACTTGGGACCTTCCCAGTCAGTATTGTACTGTTCTAAAATTTGGGGGGTTGGGGCAGGGTTAGAACAGAATATTTTGAAACAAATTTTACTCCACCTTTCAATGAAATCTTCGTCACACTGCACAATTCTGGACTCTTTCTAAATTATACAATTGGATCATCAAAATCAGTGAGACATTTTAGAAATGCTCAAGTCACTGAAATGGACAGCTTTACAATCACTGCACAGTATAGAAGGGAGCGACTGTCAATGGGAGCTCGGTTAGTGAAGTCCTCCGACACCCCAAGATAAACTGGACTGTCCCTTTAACTATAATGTAGCAGAGAAAGGGGAGTCCCTGGCCCTTTAAATATCTGCCCCATTCCCCCAGGCAGTGGGAGGAGGAACAGCGCACGGTCTCTTGAAATCCTGACCCAGCAAGCCCCGCCGGATGGGCTGCCGCAGGGTCCTAAAATCCACACATAAATAAGGACGTTTGGCAGAACAACTGAAAAGGGCACACACAGAGTCTTTACTATATATATATATTAATGTGTGTGTGTAAACAAAACACGACACTCTTAATGTTTGCTGGTCAATTGCACAGAGATAAATAATTATCTTCACCAATTATTTTCCAACAATTTATTTCCATTTTGTTTACAATGCAATTGCGGGGTGTTTAATAACTTTACCATTTATTGATAACACATTGTCTTGTGTGCTCTTGTTCAAAAAGTGACGTCACACTGACCATTCTGTTACAAGGTGACCATGTCTGTCTGCAGTATTCAGTGGGAAAGCGGATTAAATCACATCGCGGATAATGAGCAGCCCCTCCCCGCCTCCCCGCCGTCTCTGCGCTTTATTGTCCAGTGATCATCGCACCGTCACACAGAAGCTCCTGAGAATTACCTCCAATGTGGATCATTGCTGTAAGTGACGGTAAAAATGAAATTGTATGGGTGAAAGAGGAGCTGGGGTGAGGAGTTGCATTTAGAGAGGGAGTTGAAGAGTCGAAATGAAGGATGTGTATGAGTGAGGGGGATTTACTGAAATTAATCACCTCTGTTGTGCTATGATGCGGTTCATTTTTATTTAAAATGTTTAGAATTGCGTGTTTCACTGAAGTTAAATGTGGGGCAGCAGTTACTTGTGGGCACTGGATTGTTTCTTTTGAATTAATGTGCACCATGTTAATTGGGAATAGACTGAGTGGTATCATTCTGTGCTGAATGCAATGCTGGGCTGCGGGTTTGCACTCAGTCCCAGTGACGAGGTGCTTTCGACAACAAATCCAAAAGCTACTCGCATTGTGACACCAAATCCAGGGACCACTTACACTGAGACACCAAATCCAGGGACCACTTACACTGCGACACGAGATCCTTGGACCTGTTACACTGAGGCACCAAATCCAGGGACCACTTACACTGCGACACGAGATCCTTGGACCAGTTACACTGAGGCACCAATTCCAGGGACCACTTACACTGAGACTACAAAATTACACAGAATATACAGCACACAAATGGGCCATTCGGAATAACCAGTCCATGCTGGCGTTTGTGCACCATTCGGGAATTAGAGAGTCTTAGTGTGGGCAATGGTCATGATGGTGAAACCACCTCTAGTGAGGGCAAAAGGTGAGTAATGGATGAAGATATCACGGTGGAATCACATGCTGACTGGTGAGGCCTGGTACAGGAACATAAGAAGTAGGAACAGGCGTCGGTCTCATGGCCGATGTGATCATGGACTCAGCTCCACTTTCCTGCCCGTTCCCCATAACCCTTTATTCCCTTAATGCTGAAAAATCAATGTATCTCCGCCTTAAATATATTCAATCACCGAGGCTCCACAGCTCTCTGGGGCAGAGAATTCCACAGATTTACAACCCGCTGAGGGAAGAAATACCTACTCATCTCAGTTTTAAATTGGCGGCTCCTTATTCTGAGACTTTGCCCCCTAGTTTTAGTTTCCCCTGTTGGTGGAAATATCCTCTTTGCAAGCACATTGTCGAGCTTCCTCATTATCCTATATATTTCAATAAGATCACCTCTCATTCTTCTGAACTCCAATGAGTATAGGCCCAACCTACTCAACCTATCTTCATAAGTTAATCACTTCCTCACTGGAATCAACCAAGTGAACTTTCTCTGAACCACCTCCAATGCAAGCATATTCCTCCTTAAATACGGAGATGAAAACTGTATGCAGTACTCTTGGTTTGGATTCACCAATACCTTGTGCAGTTGTAGCAGGACTTCTCAGCTTTTATAATCCATCCCCCTTGCAAGAAAGGTCATCATTCCATTTGCCTTTCTGTTTACTTGCTGTACCTGCATACTAACGTTTTGTGTTTCATGCACAAGGACCCCCAACTCCCTCTGTATTGCAGCACTTTGCAATTTTTCTCCATTTAAATTATAATATGCTTTTCTATTTTTTTCAATTTTGTAACAGGTTATTGTCAGAAGAACTTTTCAGACAGGCTGATAATTTCATGTAACCAGCACAACAAATGTATCCGTCTGTTCTTGTTCCAAAATACCAAAATCTAATGTCACTAATTAAACGTTCGGTGAGATTTGTAGAAATGTGGAAGAAGGGATGAAATGAGGATTGCAGGAAAGAAGGTTCTTTGAATGAACAGTTTGTGAGGCAGTTTTGTGACTCGTCTGCATGAGGTTAAAGGCATGAAATGGAAAAGGGCAAGTCCAGTGACACTTATATTGTCCATAATGATTTCTAAGTTAATTACTCATCATCATAAGCAGTTCCTTGAAATCAAGGAAGAGTTGCTTCCACTCCTGTAGTGAGTTCTTTGGTGGCTGAACAGTCCGATACGAGAGCCACTGATTTGTCACAGATGGGACAGATAGTTGTTGAGGGAACGGCTGGGTGGGACTGTTTTGGATACGCTCTTTCTGCTGCCTGCACTTGATTTCTGCATGCTCTCGGCGTTGAGACTCGAGGTGTTCAGAGAATTACTACCTCCTAAGCCTCATCATCATTATCATAGACAATCCCTCGAAATTGAGGAAGAATTGCTTCCACTCTAAAAGTGCGTTCTCAGGTGATTGTACAGTGCAATATTGAAATTATAGTCACTGTCACTGGTGGGACAGACAGTCATTGATGGAAAGTCATGGTGTGGAGTCTGGTGTGCCAGATGCTCCTTCCGCTACCTTCGCTTGTTTTCTGCATACTCTCGGCGATGAGACTCGAGGTGTTCAGCGCCCTCCTGGATGCTCTTCCTTCACTTACGGTGGTCTTTGGCCAAGGATTCCAAGATGCCTAATATCCGACTGACTATCCCAACCACTAACCCCAATCCTAACAAATAACCACAACCACTAAACCCTAAACCCGCAACCAAACCCAGTCCCGAACCAAAGGTTGTTCACAGGGTTCAGTGGAGGAGCTAAAGACCCGATAATGGAAATATTTAAACAATTATCATGATGCAAACAATTCTGCAAGCTATGTAAGTAACAAGAAATTATATGAACAAAACTTTCAAAATCAGCAAAGACAGTTACAAAGATCACACATTTCAAAGACTATTGCATATAGTAACCACATTCAAAAATCGTTAAACAATGTACAAAATAATAGATTTCAAGTTTAAAGCATCATAGTTCTATCAAAAGGTGGCTGAAAGGAACGTCATATGAGTGTAACGTGAGACACTCCGGTTCAGTTTATGACACCCACAATCCGTATGCTCAAATAGAACAACCTTGGGATTTGATGTCATAAAAGATGAACTGGGTGAGAAGTTAAATAATCTACAGTAAGAAAAGGCCCAAAATGGAGCAGTCGGTAACAGAACATTAAGTAGATATTATTATGGAGAAATCAAACATTTGACACACTGTGTTTGAACCAAGCTGATTTATTCAATATTTATATAGAGCATTAATCTCCAGCTCAGGTATAGGGGTTAATAAGATCAGCAGAAACAGACAATATCTGCCAGAATGAATATCGTACAATGCTCAATGCAATCCCAGAAAATCCTGTTCTATTCACCAATGCAGCTTTTAAATGGCGGGTTATTTACCCAGTATGCACCACGGGCGAGAAGGTGCCGAACCCAAACTACAGGAGTTCAGTGCGCAGGCGCACGTCGTGGCTAGTTTGGAGCAGGTGCGGCGAATGTAGTGGTGAAGGAGAAACGGGCAACATGACCTCCGCAGAAGGGCTCCATTTGAGCGGGTGGATGGGAGCAATGGACCAGCGGGTCGCGTGGGAGGCTTCATAAAGCACCGGTGCCAGCCGCAAGCCCGGAATAATAACCGGCATATCGCCGGTTGCAGTTTTGGGGCTTTCTCTCGGTCACAGGCCCAGGCTAACGGCGGCCATCTTCGTGCAGGAAGGCGGGCTCAGCGCTCGGCCAGCTTGATTCGCTGAGTCGCACCGCGCGTGCGCGGCCATCTTGGTTCAGGAACAAAGTGAGCGATGTCAGTGTCTGTTTCCAACCGGGTTCCAGTGGGTAAAGGAGTATATCAGATATTTTATTCTCACTCTCCACACCTCGAATTTCTCACCATCTCCCCTAAAGGCGATGCTTAGTACCGACCTTATAGTTTAAGTCCTACATAATTGTAACAGAGAAGGGCCATAAATATTCACTCCTTGTGTTAGAATCCCCATGTTCAGTCCCAGGGTTAGAATCCCCATTTCATCATTATCATAGGCAGTCCCTCGGAATCGAGGAAGACTTGCTTCCACTCCTGAACTGAGTTTATTGGCGACTGTCCAGTCGAACACGAGAGCCACAGATTCTGTCACAGGTGGGACAGATAGTCGTTGAGGGAAGGGGTGGGTGGGACTGGTTTGCCGCACGCTCTTTCCGCTGCCTGCGCTTGATTTCTGCATGCTCTCTGCATTGAGACTCGAGGTGCTCAGTGCCCTCCCGGATGCACTTCCTCCACTTAGGGCGGTCTTTGGCCAGGGACTCCCAGGTGTCAGTGGGGATGTCGCACTCTATCAGGGAGGCTTTGAGGGTGTCCTTGTAACGTTGCCGCTGCCCACGTTTGGCTCGTTTGCCATGAAGGACCTCCACAAAGAGCACTTGCTTCGGGAGTCTCATGTCTGGCATGCAAACTGTGTAGCCTGCCCAGCGGAGCTGATCGAGTGTGGTCAGTGCTTCAATGCTGGAGATGTTAGCCTAGACGAGCACACTGATGTTGGTGCGCCTGTCATTCCAGGGGATTTGTGGGATCTTGTGGAGACATCATTGGTGATATATCTCCAACGACTTGAGGTGTCTACTGTACATGGTCCGTGCCTCTGAGCCATTCAGGATGTGGGTATTACTACAGCCCTGTAGACCATGAGCTTGATGTTAGCTTTGAGGGCCTGGTCTTTGAGCACTCTTTTCCTCCGCCGGCTGAAGGCTGCACTGCCGCACTGGAGGTGGTGTTGAATCTACTCATCAATGTCTGCTTTTGTTGATAAGATGCTCCCGCGGTATGGGAAATGGTCCATGTTGTCGAGGGCTGCGCCGTGGATCTTGATGACTGGGTGGCAGTGTTGTACGTTGAGTACTGGCTGGTGGAGGATCTTTGTCTTACGGATATTTAGCGTAAGGCCCATGCTTTCGTGTTCCTCAGTAAATACGTCGACTATATCCTGGAGTTCAGTCTCAGAATGTGCGCAGACACAGGCGTTGTCCACGTACTGTAGCTCAACGACAGAGGTTGGGGTTATCTTGGAATTTGTCCCGCAGGCGGCGAAGATTAAACAGCTTCCTGCTGAATCTGTAGTTTTGTTCCACTCCAGCAGGGAATTTGTTGACTGTGAGGTAGAGCATGGCAACGAGGAAGATTGAGAAGAGGGTGGGAGCAATTACGCAGCCCTGTTTGACCCTGGTCCGGACGTGGATTGGATCTGTAATGGATCCGTTGGTAAGGATTATCACCTGCATGTCGTCGTGGAGCAGGCGAAGGATGTTGACATATTATTGAGGGCATCCAAAATGGAGGAGGACGCTCCATAGAGCCTCATGGTTCACAGTGTCAAATCCCTTTGTAAGGTTGAAAAAACCCAAGTATCACGGCTGGCGCTGGTCCCTGCATTTTTCCTGCAGCTGTCGCGCTGCAAAGATCATGTCTGATGTGCCCCGTGGGGCACTGTGACTCCAGGAGGAGCTTCTCGGCCACAGGGAGAAGACGGTTGTAGAGGACTCTAGCTAAAACGTTCCCAGTGGCTGATTAGCAGGGAGATCCCTCTGTATTTGCTGCAGTTGGACTTGCCCCCCCTTTTTAAAGATGGTCACGATCACTGCATCTCTGTGATCTCCCGTCATGCTCTCCTCCCTCCAGATGAGAGCGATGAGGTCATGTATCCATGCCAACAGCGAATCTCCGCCATGCTTTAGCGCCTCAGTAGGGATTCCATCCGCTCCCGTAGCCTTGTTGTTCTTAAGCTGTCTTATGGCTTTTCCTACTCATGCAACGTTGGTGTTTCACTGAAGTGGGGGCGGGACGCATGCTGTGGGATGGAGTCGAGAACACTCGAGTCAAAGTCTGAATCTCGATTGAGGAGATCTTCGAGGTGCTCCTTCCAGCGGGCCTTGACAACCTCTGTGTCCTTGATGAGTGTTTCTCCATTCTTGGCCAGCAGTGGGGTGCGGCCTTGGGAGTTTGGACCGTAGGTGGCCTTGACTGATATGAAGAATCCTCGCACATCATGGCTGTTGACAAGTTATTGTATCTCCTGTGCTTTCTCCATCCACTACCTGTTCTTTTGGTGCCAGGTTTTTTGTTGGACCTCAACTTTGAGCCGCCTGTAGTGTTGCTTTGCTGCTCCTGAGTTGGGTTGTTGCTTGAGCCTCAGAAATATAAATTCTTGGATCTCTGATCATTCTCATCAAACCAGTCCTCGTGTGTTCTGGTTGAATAACCAAGTGTCTCTTTACAGGCACTGGTTGTGAGGCCTGGAGGTCAGAACAAGCGCTGTGGGCATTCAGCATCTCAGCGTCATCAAGGCATGTCAGGTTAGCTGTGAAGCGTTGGCTGTATAGGGCTGTCTTAGCTGGGTCTTTAAGTGCCCTTGCATTGACTTTCTTGCGGCACTGCTTCTGCTGTCCCCTCCAGTTTGGCCTTAATGTCGATGATGGGTCAGGCGTACATGCGGCCAACAGTCGTCAGCTCCTGTCATGACGTGAGTGATGCACACACCCTTACGATCCCTGGCTCGGACGATGACATAGTCGAGCAGGTACCAGCGTTTGGAGCAAGGGTGTTGCCACGATGCCTTGTATTTTTCCCTCTGGCGGAACAAGGTGCTGGTGATGAGAAGTTCATGTTCTAGATATGTTGTCAGGAGTAGCATACTGCTGGAGTTGGCTTTCCCTACCCCCTCACTGCCAATCACGCCTCCCCAGAGGACTGTGTCTTTGTCGACCCTAGCGTTGAAGTCACCGAGGAGGATCAGTTTGTCACCTGCGGGGACACAGGACAGGGATGTTTCGAGGTGGGAATAAAAACTCTCTTTGGTCTCGTCCATTGAATCCAGTGTTGGGGCATACGCACCGATGACTGTGGCGCATTAGTTCCTGGATAGGGTAAGTTGAAGCGTCAAGAGGCGTTCGTTAACCCCACAGGGAGAGTCTTTGCGGCTGTCGACCAGATCATTTTGATGGCGAAGCCGACTTTATGAAGGTGGCGTTCTTCCTCTGGTTTTCTTTTCCAGAAAAAGGTTTAATCTCCATCTTGTTCCTTGAGCTGGCCTTCCCCTGTCTGCCGGATCTCGCTTAGGGTGGCGATGTCGATGTCAAAGCTTCTAAGTTCCTGGGCAACTATGGTGGTGCGGCATTCTGGCCTGTCCAATGGGAGTCCTGTCGTTTCAGGTCCCGAACTTCATGTTAACGGAGTGGAAGATGCCTGTGTGTGAGTTCTTTTAACGTGGGGTGGCATAGCTGAGCAATGTTTTTGTCCAGTGGCAAGGGATCCAAGACGACTGGAGACCAGGCACTTCTGTATGAGCCTAACTGCCGAAGGCAAAATGTTGGCTGCAAGCTCGGTGCTGAGTAGCACCCTTGTTGGTAAGTGGTCCGAGGCTTCGTTCGGGGCAGGCATTAGGAAGTCAGTTGTCTGCTGGAGTTCCAAGTGGGAGGTCAGCAAGGAGTAGGAGGGTGAAAGAATCATAGCCAGGCCACCAGTGGGGAAGGGGAGGTCCAGCCGTCGACGAGGAGAGAATTGTAGGCCCGCTGCTGGAGGGATGAAAACCCGCCGCTGGAGGGATGTAGGCCCGCAGCAGGAGGGGCCGGGTGATGTCGCGGTCACCGGGTCGGATGCACACCTGCTTGCTGGGCGTCGTCGTGAGTAAGCTGGTTTCAAATGGCTGAAAATGATGCTAATAAAACACACCAAACTATTTTCTATTTAGATTGGGGTACAGTATTCAATTGCTTAATAAAACATTTTTAAAATAAAATTATTCTTAAAGGTTCCTCCACGTTGTTGAACCGTTTCTTCAGAAGTTTTAAAAGTTTCTCCCGGAGTTTTAAAACAGGTTTCCCAAGTTAGTAAAAATTTGCTCCAGAAGTTTTAAAAGTTTCCGCAAGTTGTTTAAAAGTTTCTCTTGAAGTTTTAAAAGTTTTCCCAAGTTGATTAAAAGTTTAAAATGAAAGTCAGTAGTATGCTACCTGCCTTCGTACTGTTCCATGGGTGCTGCCATCCCACTGCAGCTGCACAAAGCCCTGGCTAGACCACACCTGGAGCACTGCGGTGAAGTAGAGGCTTAGTCATCTCTGAAGGGGGCCCGAATGCCTGGACGCCATGTACAGTCCCAGGGTCAGAATCCCCATGTACATTCCCAGGGTTAGAATCCCTCTGTACATTCGCAGTGTCTGAATCCCCATGTACAATGCCAGCGTTAGCATCCCCATGTACAGTCCCAGGGTTAGATATCCCATGTACTCTCCCAGGGATAAAAATCCCCATGTACAGTCCCAGAGTTGGAAACCCCATGTACAGTCCCAGGGTTAGAATCCCCATTTACAGTGCCTGGGTTAGAATCCCCATGTACAGTGCCAGGGTTAGATTCCCCATGTACTCTCCCAGGATTAGAATGCCCACATACGTGCCCAGGGATAAAATCCCCATGTACAGTCCCAGGGTTAGAATCCCCATTTACAGTACCTAGATTAGAACCCCCATGTATGGTCCCAGGGTTAGAATCCCCATGTACTCTCCCAGTGTTAGAATGCCCAAGTACTCTCCGAGGGTTAGAATCCCCATGTACAGTCCCAGGATTGGAATCCCAATGTACAGTCTCAGGTTTGGAAACTGTGACTGTACACAGATGAAGAGAAAAATTGAGGACATGAATCTGAGTTGGGGAAAAATCATAGAAACATGATTCAATTTCTATCCTAAACTATTTGAAATCAAATCAAATGAATTGTTGCAATTAACACATTACTTTCATGCCAAATGGGAAACAAGTGATGTGTGGGCTGTGCAGGAGTGTTTGCGCCCGGTTACACAGCATGTCCTGGCTCTCCACTCTAAATGCACTTCTTTAGGTTCACAGTCTCATTGACACATTCAACTGACTAGAAGACCTCACCCTTTAAACCCCATCAAAGAAATATCAGCATTTGATGTTTAATTTGCTAAACCTTAATAAAACACTGGTTAGGCCTCAGTTGGAGAATTGTGTTCAAGTTTGGGCTCCAAACTTTCGTAATGATGGCAAGCTTTTAGAGAAGGTGCAGAAGGAATGGTGCCAGGGAGATGGGACTTCCGTGATGTGGAGAGCCTGGTGATGTTTTCTCCAGAGAGCAGGAAATGGTAAAAGTAGAGTTGATGGAGATGTACAAAATTATGAACGATTTAGATCGAGTAAATATGGAGAAAGTGTTTCCAGTGGCATTAGGGTAGGTAACCAAAGGAGTCAGAGTTCCGATGATTGGCAAAATAACGAGAGGTGAGATGTGGGATCCTTTGTTACTGAGCGAATTGTTATGATCCACATTGCACTGCCTGAAACGTGGTGGAAGCAGATTGAATTGTTATTTTTAAAAGGGAATTGGATAAATACTTGCTGGGAAAAATATACCTCGCAATGGGTAAAGAGCAGAGGAGTGAGACTCATTGAAGAGCCGGCACAGACAGGATGGGCTGTATGGCCTCCTGTGCCATCCTCTCCGTGACAATGGCGGATGATCTTACCCATAGTGCTCCGCCCATCGGAATACGCCCTATCTCCATCAGCAGGGGGGCAACGTGGGTAGGGCTGGTCCCTGGAGAGCACGCCATTGTGCGGAGAGGCTCCGGGGGACTGATTGGAGTGAGCACGGCATCAGCATCACCAAGTGTGGCTCACAGGCGCCAGGCAACACCGAGTGTGACTCTCAGTCCCGGGCAGCACCGAGTGTGGCTCCCAGGCCTCATGCACCAGGCTCCATGCCTCACCGAGTGCGGCTTTCAGGCCCCGGTCAACACCGAGAGTGGCTCTCAGGCACAGGGCAACACCGAGTGTGGCTCTCAGATCCCGGGCAACACCGAATGCGGCTCACAGCCTGCGTGTCAAAGCTTCCGGGCCCGTCACCAGCAAACCCCGGGGGCAGTGCCTCCCCCTCACCACGAAAACAACTACTTCCATTTATACAGCATGCCCAGCAATTCCCAGCCGCTCCGTATCAGGGTGGGCACTGGATGCGGAAGTCACTCCCTGGCCTCCTGTACAGTATAGAATTAGGCAGTCCCTTGAATCGATGATGACCCGCTCCCACACCAAAACGGATGAGTTCACAGATGTTTCACTATGAGACCTGATATTCCAGGTCCCGAACTACATATTAAAGTGTGGAAGATGCTTGTGTGTGGATTCTTTTAACGTGGGTAACCGTTGCACACAATCCACCACACGGGCTGAACAGAGTGAGTCCAGTGGCAAAGGTTAACCAAGACGACTGGAGACCAAGCTCTGCTGCACAGACCTGGTGCACATACTTGTACTGCCCATAGATCCCAGTGTGGTCTGGCCAATGCTGTCCCTGGACCCTTGCCTATTCCAGGCCCTGAACTCGCGCCTTTTGTGGCCCCAATCTCTCCACCCCAAACTCTCATTTCTCGTGGGGCCCAATCTCTCCGGCCCGAACTCTCGCCTTTCATGGGCCCCAATCTCTCCGCCTGAAGTCTCGCCTCTCGTGGGACCCAATGTCACCACCCAGAACTCTCGCCGCTTGTGGGCCCCAATCTCTCCGCCCTGAACTCTAGCCTCTCCTTGGCCCCAATCTCTCCTCCCCGAACTGTCGCCTCTCCTTGGCTCCAATCTCTCCTCCACAAACTCTCGCTTCTCCTTGGCCCCAATCTCTCCATTTGGAACTCTTGCCTCTCCTTGGCTCCAATCTCTCAGCCCCAAACTCTCGCCTCTTGTGGGCCCCAATCTCTCTGCCCCGATCTCTCGCCTCTCGTGGGACCCAAACTATCCGCCTTGAACTCTAGCCTCTCCTTGGCCCCAATCTCTCCATTCCGAACTCTTGCCTCTCCTTGGCCCCAATCTCTCAGCCCCGAACTCTCGCTTCTTGTGGGCCACAACCTCTCAGGCCCGATCTCCCGGCGCTACTCCACCCCGACTTCACCACTCCTCTGCTGCTTGCCGCATCGCCTGCTGTACCTGGGCCGTTCCGATGGTCCTGTCCATGCTCCAATCGCTGACCTGGATTCTGGTACAAAGCAAAATCATTAAGGAAGAAATAGCGGGATATCTAGATATAATAGTGCAATCAAGCAGAGGCAGCATGGATTCATGAAGGGGAAATCATGTTTAACTAATTTACTGGAATTCTTTGAGGATATAACGAACATGGTGGATAGAGGTGTACCGATGGATGTGGTGTATTTAGATTTCCAAAAGGCATTCGATAAGGTGCCACACAAAAGGTTACTGCAGAAGATAGAGGTACGCGGCGTCAAAGGAAACGTATTAGAATGGATAGAGAATTGGCTGGCGAACAGAAAGCAGAGAGTCGGGATAAATGGGTCCTTTTCGGGTTGGAAATCGGTGATTAGTGGTGTGCCACAGGGATCGGTGCTGGGACCACAACTGTTTACAATATACATAGATGACCTGGAAGAGGGGACAGAGTGTAGCGTAACAAAATTTGCAGATGACACTAAGATTAGTGGGAAAGCGGGTTGTGTAGAGGACTCAGAGAGGCTGCAAAGAGATTTGGATAGGTTACGCGAATGGGCTAAGGTTTGGCAGATGGAATATAATGTCGGAAAGTGTGAGGTCATCCACCTTGGGAAACAAAACAGCAAAGGGAATATTATTTGAATGGGGAGAAATTACAACATGCTGAGGTGCAGAGGGTCCTGGGGGTCCTTGTGCATGAATCCCAAAAAGTTAGTTTGCAGGTGCAGAAGGTAATCAGGAAGGCGAATGGAATGTTGGCCTTCATTGCGAGAGGAATGGAGTATAAAAGCAGGGAGTTCCTGCTGCAACTGTATAGGGTATTGGTAAGGCCGCACCCGCAGTACTGCGTGCAGTTTTGGTCACATAACTTAAGGAAGGATATACTGGCTTTGGAGGGGGTACAGATACGATTCACGAGGCTGATTCCGGAGATGAGGGGGTTACCTTATGATGATAGATTGAGTAGACTGGGTCTTTACTTGTTGGAGTTCAGAATTATGCGGGATGATCTTATAGAAACATTTAAAATCATGAAAGTGATAGACAAGATTGAGGCAGAGAGGTTGTTTCCACTGCTAGGGGAGACTAGAACTCGGGTGCATAGCCTCAAAATACGGGGGAGCCAATTTAAAACCGAGTTGAGAAGGAATTTTTTCTCCCAGAGGGTTGTGAATCTGTGGAATTCTCTGCCCAAGGAAGCAGTTGAGGCTAGCTCATTGAATGTGTTCAAGTCACAGATAGATAGATTTTTAACCAATAAGCGAATTAAGGGTTACGGGGAGAGGGCGGGTAAGTGGAGCTGAGTCCACGGCCGGATGAGCCATGATCTTATTGAATGGTCGAGCAGGCTCGAGGGGCTAGATGGCCTACTCCTGTTCCTAATTCTTCTGTTCTTATGTTCTTATGTAAAATCTAGAATCTGAAGTCTACAAATCTCGGGCAATTTAGAATAAATCGCCTCTCAACTATGCTGCAAATTTTAGAAAGACGCTTTGGATACCTGGCCTCCTTTGTGGATCTGTTTGTTGCATCTGTTTGAGCTGGAGTGGAGATGGAGGAGAAGGTGCTGGGTTTCACCCCCAGTATTTCTGGGCCCAGTGGGACCAACAATTCCCCATGTGGGGCTGTCAATGGAGGTGGGTTCTCTTTCCTGAAGGACATTGATAAACCAATTGGGTTTTACCACAAACTGGCAGTTTTCATGGTTACTATTACTAGTGCTGGCCCCACATATTACCAAGTTCATTAAGCTCAATTTCTCAAAGTGCCTTTGTGTTTTTGTGGGTTCTCTCTCATCCACCCTTTTTCTTGACTAAAATTCACTTTACAGGGTATTAAAATGGGAGAATTTATCGACCGGAGGCTCAAACCAAACATCACATTAACATCTGACGAAGTCACTCGATTCATTGGGAATGGATTATCATCCAGCAACTATGGATACTAAAAGCATTGTTCATAGCGGGGAGAAAGTGTACACCTGCTCTGTGTGTGGACAAGGCTTCAGCCGATCATCCAACCTGGAGAGACACAAGCGCAGTCACACTGGGGAGAAACTGTGTAAATGTGGGGACTGTGGGAAACGTTTCAACTACCCGTCCCAACTGGAAACACATCAGCGAGTTCACAGTGGGGAGAGGACGTTCACCTGCTCCGAGTGTCAGGATGGATTCACTCAGTCATCCAACCTGCTGATACATCAGCGAATTCACACTGGGGAGAGGCCGTTCACCTGTTCCGTGTGTGGGAAGCGATTCACTCAGTCATCCACCCTGCTGACACACCAGCGAATTCACACTGGGGAGAGGCCGTTCAGCTGCTCTGAGTGTGGGAAAGGATTCAATGAGTCATCCAACCTGCTGGCACACCAGAGAATTCACATCGGGGAGAGGCCGTTCACCTGTTCCGTGTGTGGGAAGCGATTCACTCAGTCATCCAACCTGCTGGCACACCAGCGAATTAACATCGGGGAGAGGCCGTTCACCTGCTCTGAGTGCGGGAAGGGATTCATTCAGTCATCGTACCTGTTGAGGCACGAGCGAGCTCACACTGGGGAGAGGCCATTCGCCTGCTCTGAGTGTGGGAAGGAATTCACTCGGTCATCCCATCTGTTGAGGCACCAGCGAATTCACAAGTGACTGCAGGGGTTGGTATCTGCTGTTATTGATGCTGTTAATCACAACCCGACTGAACCATGTTCATTCTGACAGTTGGGGTTTGTTTCCGCTGATGAAAAGTCCTGTAACTGGACTGGAGTTTAATATTTGGGATGGAGACAAATAACTTCGTGTTGCTTGCAGCACATTGCTGCAGATTTTTCTCTTTCCCACCGGAGTGTTTCGCATCACCTGGCTGGAGCTCAGAGAGGACAAGCTGGGGGGAGGATCATATGGGGGAAGAACTTCAGCATGGACACAGCCCTTCAGGGTCATACTGAGAGGGGCAAATGGCACTTTGGTCTTTCTCATCTCTATTCACTGACAGCAACCCGTGCGGGTTAATCTTGACAGTGTAAGGTGTGGATGTTATCCACACAAGGGTGCTAAAAGAGATGGGATGGGTGCTCTGCCAGCCTCTTGCCCATATCGCCAACAGTTCAGTAGATTCATGGTTTGTTCCCTGAGATTGGAAGGTAGCACATGTAGTTCCCATTTTTCAATTGTGCACAATTCAGAGCTCGGGAACTGAAGGCCCATCAACGTGACCTCGATCACTGGGAAGGTGCTTGAAGGAATCCTGCGAGATGCTGTTTTCCATCATGGGGAAAGTGAAGGGGCCATTAGAGATACTGAACATGGATTCCGGAAAACAAGGTCATGTCTTACAAACTAGCTTGAGTTTGTAAAGAAGTTGTCAGGATGTGGATGGGGGAATCCGGTTGACATTGTCTACCTCAGGGTGCCAAACTCATTTTCGAAGGTGGGCCTGATCCAATATCCTGGCACTTGGCATGAGACACATTCAGCAAAAGTTATTAAAATAGGAATAAATGATGATAAACTACATCGGAATTTGCATTTAGATTTTATTTACTGCCGCTGCTCCCAATGCCTGGCACCTCTTAGCTTGAGCATTCATGAACTAACCCTGCTCAAACCATAAGCTCAAGGCTATCGGCGCATGGTTCTGCCTCTGACCACAAGGCTGTGTCACTGCCACACACAGATACCGTTTCCTTGTTTCACAACTCCATACAAACACCATCTGTTCACACATCCCCTTTCTGCACAATTGCAACAGAAATGAGCAAGGACGTGAGGCTTATTAAAAGACACATTTCATTACAGCAAAGTTTACACTGGGAGAAATGTTCAGTCATTTTCCATTACAGTCAAAATGCCGGGCAAACCAGCAGCACACTGGCACCCGAACAGTGTCTCATCGGCCGACAGGCTTTTCTTAAATCGATTTGCTGCGTGGAAATAAACTTAAACCAGCATTGCGGGCGTGATGCTCTATATACACATTGAAGGTGAGAGAGATGCTGTGGGGCACACACTAAGTCAAGTAGCTGAAAGTGATTAACAGACTGGGTTTTGTGTCTAGTGATCCCGGGCGTGTTACCAATACCGGCAAAGATGAAGCCCATGGAATTAAAGGGACAGTGGATACTGTCTCACTGTGAGTGAGTCAGAATGAGAAGCTTTAACAACAACCCATGTTTCACAAAGGAAGACCGCACCAGACTAAAGGACATTGGGCGTATAATGGGCTGTTTTTGTCAGTGGGCTAAAGGAGGCTATTTGTGACAGAAGAAAAGCTGGTCACAGCAAATGAACAGTTTACTGGCCTATCCAGGTTCCACTCTCTCTCTCCCACTATTGATGGACACTGCTACAGTAATTGCTCCTCTAACCTTTCCTCTCTTGTCCCTCCTACACCCCTAATACACGGCCCGACACAATCTCCCTCCCCCTACATCCTCACTGTGCTGGAATCCACACAAGTCTCCCCATCTGCTCCTTGTTCTCTCCCTGGATCCTGAAACTACAGAACTCGCTGATCCCTCCTGAAGCCGACAGGTTCTAAAACTGAAGCTTGGTGGCCCTCAGTCTCCTTGATTTACCTCAACTTCTCTCCTCCTCTTTATCCCTTGGTTGTGTTCCACACTCTGGGCCTTGGGCTTTCCCCGGGGATTCTCAGTATGAACAGGGGGATGTGTGTTGAAACAGGATTTCCCAGCTCTCCTCCTTTAAAGGGACATGGAGAGGACCAGCTGGGCTGATGGCTCCGCTTTATGACATCACTGCAGTGCCTAACAACGAACCTCCCTGAGCCCTGATCATTATGGGCTGGGTTGAGCTCAGTGTTGTTACAGGAAGGGAAGCAGGAGCAGGAATTGACCCGTGTGAAGCCCAGGATTAATGGGGAGAGGTACAAGATCAACTTATACCTTATTGAGTGCGAAATGTCATTGTCCCAGACACGCCTTGTCCCTCAGTATCTGTGTCGGGGAGCGACCAATAGGTTCAATCTGTATCTAACCCGCGCTGTGCCCGACTGGAGAGTGTTTGATGCTAGCACGAGGTGCTCAGCTCAATGATCACAATAGTTAATCCAAAGATGATCAGATAAACCCATCAGCTTCACCCCTGGACACAGTTCCTGAAGGACAGGGAGTGTCACTAATAATTTGGCTGGTATCCTTGATCAAATTTAAACACTTCACATCTCTTTTTAAAAATTCATTCATGGGATGTGGGTGTCGCCTCTCATCTCTCATTCTTCTGTACGAGAGCGAATATAGGCCTAGTCTACACAATCTCCCATAGGACAATCCCCCCCATCCCAGAAATCAGTCTGGCGAACCTGCATTGCACTCCCTCTATAGCAAGTTTATCTTTCCTTACGTAAGGAGACCAAAACTGTACACAATACTCCAGGTGTGGTCTCACCAGAGCCCTTTATAATTGCAGTAAGATGTCTTTACTCTTGTGCTCAAATCGTTTTTAATAAAGGCCAATATACCATTTGCTTTCTTAATTGCTTGCGTATAATCTTTTAGCGATTTGTGTACAAGAACACCCAGGTCCCTCTGAAAACCAACATTTCCCAATCACTCACCATTTAAAATAAATACTCTGCCTTTCTATTTTTACTATCAGTGTCTAACTTAACATTTCTTCACATTATATTCCATTTACCATTTTCTTGCCCACTCACTGAGCCTGTATATATCCCTTTGAAACCTCTTTTCATCCTCCTCACACTTACATTCCCAACTAGCTTTGTAGCCTCAGCAAACTTCGATATATTACATTTGGTCCCCTCATCCAAATTATTGATATAGATTGTGAATACCTGGGGCCCAAGCACCGATCCTTGCAGCACCCCACCAGTTACAGCCTGCCAACCCAAAATGGCCCGTTTATTCCTACTCTGTTTTCTGACCGTTAACCAATCCTTGTTCATGTATTACCCCTAATCTCACGAGCGATAATTTTGTTTAATAATCCCTTGTGTGGCACCTCATTGAATGCCTTTTGTAAATCTAAATAAACCACATCAAGTGGTTCGCCCTTGTCTATCCTGCAAGTGACAACGTCAAGAAATGCTAACAGATTTGTCAAGTACAATTTCCCTCTCATAATTCCGTGTTCATTCTGCCCAATCATGTTATTACTTACAACGTTCTTAATAATAGATTTTAGCATTTTCACTACTACTGATATCAGAACTATCAGTATTGCACGGGTTAGATCCAGAGTAAATCTGACTCCATCCTGTCCCAAACACTATCAGGGTTGCTACAGAGTAAATCTCAGACTACAATATCCCAAATACTCCCAAGCCAGGTACAATATGGTTTAGATACAGCGTAAAGCTCCCTCTACACTTTGCCATTTACCAGTCCCAGGGCAGGTGCAGTACAGGTTAGACATGGTGTATATCTTCCTCAACCCTGCCACAAAACATTCTCAGGGCAGGTACAGCACGGGTTAGATACAGAGTAAAGCTCCCTCTGCACTGTCCCATCAAACACTCCCAGGGCAGGTACAGCACGTGGTTAGATGCAGAGTAAAGCTCCCTCTACACTGTCCCATCAATCACTCGCAGGGCAGGTACAGCAGCGTCAGATACGGAGTAGAACTCACTCTACACTGCCCCATCAAACACTCCCAGGACAGGTACAGCACAGGTTACACGGAGTACATCTCCTTCTACCGTGACCCAGCCATTCCGTTGCAGATACAGCGTTTGTTACATATAAAGTAAATCTCCCTCCACACTGTTCGATCAAACACTCCCAGAGCAGGTACTGCATTGGTTATACACTCAGTACAGCTCCCTCTACACTGTCGAAATAAACACTCCGAGGACAGCTACAGCACAATGTAGATACAGTGTAATTCTCTCTCTAATCTCTCTAGAATTGTGAACAGTTTTGGTCGCCTTATCTAAGGAAGGATATATGTGCCTTGCTTAGAAACAGAGTAAAGCTCCCTCAACACTCTCCCACCAGACATTGCAAGGGCAGGTACAGAGCAGGTTAGATACAGAGTATATCTTCCTCAACCCTGCCCCAAGCATTCCAGAGCAGATACTGCATTGGTTAGATACAGATTAAAGCTTCTTCTACACTGTCCCATCCAACACTCCCTGGGCAGGTACAGCACGGGTTAGATACAAAGTAAAGCTCCCTCGATACTGTCGCATCAAAAACTCCCACAGCAAGTACAGCACGGGTTAGATATGGAGTAAAGCCCCCCTTAGACTATCCCGTCCAATGTTATTGAATAGGGAGCAGGCTCCGGGGGCCGGGTGGCCCCCTCCTGCTCTTATTTCTCATGGTCTTATGTACTCAGCATGCCCCGCGGGGGAGAATGTGCCGCACGCAGAGTCCAGGAGCTCAGTGCGCCGGTGCTGGTCATGGCTGTGTTTGGAGTATGCGCGGTGCGTGTAATAGTGGAGGAGACGCATTTCGGGCAGGCTCCACAGAAGTATCCTTTTCAGTGGGACGAAGGGGAGTAATGGACCACCGGGGAGTAAGGGAGGCTTCATTAACAACCGGTACCCGCCGCAAGCCCGGAATAGTAACCAGAATATCGGCGATTGCAGCTTCGGGTCTTTATCCCAATCACAGGCCCAGGCTAACAGCGGTCATCTTGGTGCAGGAAGGCAGGTTCAGCGCTCCGCCATCTTGATTCAGTTCGTAGCACATTGCAATATGCGGCCATCTTGGTGCAGGTACAAAGTGAATGATATCAGTGTCTGGAACTGAACCCAGCCAGAGGAAGCTACTTCAGGGGAGGGGAACCAGTGATTGTAGAACTGAACCCAGCCACAGTCAACACATTCAGGGGAGGGGAACCAGTGAGTATAGAACTGAACTCAGCCAGAGTCAGCACCTTCAGCGGAGGGGAAACAGTGAGTGTAGAACTGAACCCAGCCAGAGTCAGTACCTTCAGGGGAGGGGAACCAGTGAGTATAGAACTGAACTCAGCCAGAGTCAGCACCTTCAGCGGAGGGGAAACAGTGAGTGTAGAACTGAACCCAGCCAGAGTCAGCACCTTTAGGAGAAGGAAGTGTACCTGTGAGTGTAGAACTGAACCCAGCCAGTGTCAGCACATTCTGGGAAGGAGAAGGAGGGGAACCAGTGAGTGTAAACCTGAACCCAACCAAAATTGGTAGTGAAAACTGGGAGCGGAGGAGAAACTGTCTCGAAATTTGTGTTGATTTGGATTTCAGTACAGCAGGTGGGGCAGGGATTTATAGCTTTGGAAGGACAAGGGAGATAAGCATGTTCCATGGAAACTAGATGAGTCTATCCTGAATTTCTGTCCTGTACTGACAGCGATGAGTTTTGTTATCCCCTTTTACAGCGTATTAGAAGGGGAGATTTTCAGAAAGGAAACACAAACCAAACATCATATCAAGATCTGACAGAGTCACTCGATGCATCAGGACCTGAATATCATCGGCCTTTCAAAGTGGAAGGAGAAATGTTTGTCTGTCTTGCGTGTGGGAAAATATGTCAACATCAGTTTGACTGGAAAAGCACCGAGACACACACTCCCGAGTGAGTGTTCCAGTGCACGGACTGTGGAAAGAGCTTTAACCAGTTACACAGCCTGAAGAAAACATCGCAGCATACAAAGCACCGAGAAACTGTAAATGTTTTCTGCACATGGGTTAGGCTTGAACTGATCGACCAACCGTGGAGATTCACAAATACACCCGCAACACGGAGAAACCGTGGAAATGTGGTGACTGTGGGAAGGGACTCAGATCGCCGTCAGAACTGGAAATTCATCGACGTAGTCACATTGGGGAGAGGCCATTCACTTGCTCTCTGTGTGGAAAGGGATTCACTGCATCATCCCACCAGTTGAAATACCAGCGAGTTCACACATGGAGGAACACGTTCACCTGCTCTGAGTGTGGGAAGGGATTCACTCAGTCATCCGACTTGCTGACACATCAGCGAGGTCACACTGGGGAGAGGCTGTTCACCTGCTCAGAGTGTGGGAAGGGATTCACTCAGTCATCCACCCTGCTGACATACCAGCGAGTTCACAAGTGACTCAGGGGGTTAGAATCTGCTGTTATTGCTGCTGTTAATCACATCCCGACTGAACCATGTTCATTCTCACAGTTGGGGTTGTTTCTGCTGATAATAACCCTTAAACTGGGCTGGAACTTAATATTCTGGATATATTGCTGATTGTGTTCTCGGGGCTGCGGTGTCCATTTAAAAACTCTGTGTGTTATCTTTCCACTTAATTCAGCAAATCTCAACAATAAAATTATGAACTTTTACTTTAATCCTACGTTGATCTTGGTACACAATCTACAATAATGTAAACGTTTGTACTGAATATAATCTCCAATTAGAAAGAGCTTGCTGACAATTCTTACTGACTTGCACATTACACACAGCGGCCCCTCCTTTATCCACCACAAAGAAGGGGAATGGGAATTGGTGGGGAATCAGTGTCCCCAAATGGTGTCCCCCATCTGGTGTAGCAAAACACCTGGCACGGGAATGGAGTCAAGTCCAAACCAAAACTGTGTGCAGTACTCCAGGTGTGGTCTTACCAATGCCCTGTACAGTTGTAGCAGGACTTCCCTACTTTTATACTCCATCTCCCTTGCAATAAAGGACAGCATACCATTTGCTTTCCTGATTATTGCTCTACCTGCATGATAAATTTTTGCATTTCATGTACAAGAACCCCCAGATCACTCCGTACGACAGCATTTTGTAATCGTCCCCATTTAAAGAATAATTTGCTTTTTTATTTGTACTACCAAAGGGGATAAGCTGACATTTTAACACATTACAGTCCATCTGCCAGATTTTGGCCACTCACTGAGCCTGGCTATATTCTTTCGTAGATTATTTGCGTCCTCCTCACAGCTTGCTTTCCCAACTATCTTTGTATCATCAGCAAATTTGATTATGTTACACTCGGTCCCTTCATCCAAGTCATTAATATAAATTGTAAATAGTTGAGGCCCCAGCACTGATCCCTGTGGCACTCCACTGGTTACAGTTTGCCAACCTGTAAATGATTAATTTATCCCGACTCTCTGTTTTCTGTTAGTTTGCCAATCCTCCATCCACGGTGATACATTAACCCCAACCCCATAAGCTCTTAGCTTGTGCAATAGCCTTTTGTGTAGCACCATATGGAATGCTTTCTGGAAATCCAAATATACAACATCAACTGGTCTCCTTTATTCACTCCGCTCGATACATCCTCAAACAACTCCAGGAAATTTGTCAACATGATTTCTCTTTCATAAAACCATGCTGATTCTGCTTGACTGCAATATGATTTTCTAAATATCCTGCTACTTTTCCTTAATGATAGACTCCAGTATTGTCCCACTGACAGATGGTAGGCTAACTGGTCTATAGGTTCCTGCTCTCTGTCTCACTCCTTTCTTAATTAGGGGTGTTACATTTGCGGTATTCCTGTCCACTGGGACCTCGCCAGAATTTAGGGAATTTTGTTAGATTACAACCGATGCACCCACTATCTCTGCAGCCACTTTTGCCAGACCCTAGAATGCATGTAATCAAGTCCAGGGGACTTGTCCGTCTTTAGTCCCATTACTTTGATTAGTACTTGATCTCAACTAATAGTGATTGCTCCCCCGACCCCCGCCGCCCCACAATAGCTCCTTGGTTAGCAACTATTGGGAAGTTTTTAGGTGCCCTCTACCGTGAAGACCGATTCAAAATTATTTTTTAAAGTCTCTGCCGTTTCCGTGTTTCCCATTATTAATTCTCCAGTTTCATCTTCGAAGGGACCAACGTTTACTTCAGCTGCTCGTTTCCGTATTATATCACTGTAGAAGCTCTTATTTTCTGTTTCCATATTCCTTGCTAATTTGCTGTCATCTGCTATCTTCACTGTCTTTATCATTTGTTTCGTCGTCCTTTGCTGGTTTCTAAAAATTTCCCAATCCTCAGGCCTTCCACTGTCGTTCGCAACATTGTATGCCTTTTTTCAATTTGATACCATCCTTTACTTCCTTCGTTAGGCAGGGATGGTTCATCCTTCTCTTAGCATCTTTATTTCTCACTTGAATAAATCTTTGCTGAGAGTTATGAAATATCTCCTTAAATGTTTGCCATTGCATTTCTACTGTCTTACCCTCTAACATATTTTCCCAGTCCACTTGTTGTCAGTGACAAGGGTTGGTTTATATCACATGGGAGGAACTTGGTGTCAGTGACTGAGGGTTTGGTTCAACATTCTTTGACATGACCAAGGCCTTTGACAAGGTCAACCATGAGGCGTTATGGAGTGTACTCTACAATTTCTGCTGTCCATATTCCCAATACAAGCCTCCTAAAGCAAGTGCTCTGCTCGGAGTTTCGACACGGCAGGGACAATGGGTGGGCGGGGCTTCAGGATGTCTGTCAGTTTGATTGGACCACATGTTTGTTCCCAGGTCAGTGGCCCCTGAAAGGGAATCTTGCTGTTCTGGTGATTGTTGTCTGGTGACTCTGGGCCAAACTGGCTCACCCTATTGGGCCAGCCCGGGCTCACTTATTGGGCCAGCCTAGGCTCACCCTATTGGGCCAGCCCGTCTCACCCTATTGGGCCAGCCCGTCTCACACTATTGGGCCAGCACAAAAAGACCCATTGTCCAGCGGAGAGAATCAGCAGCTCATTGATTGTATTCTCACTCTGCGCATAGCGGATGCAGAACTGAACCCAATCTTGTAAGCTGGAAATGCATAGTCACGGTCACACCGGGGAGAGGCCGTTCAGCTACTCTGAGTGTGGGAATGGATTCACTCAGTCAACCCACCTGCTGACATACCAGCGAATTCACACCGGGGAAAGGCCATTCTCCTGTTCTGAGTGTGGGAAGGGATCATTCAGTCATCCCACCTGCTGAGATACCAGCGAGTTCACAAATGACTGCAGGGTTTGGATTCTATTGTTTTTGCTGCTGGTAATCGCATCCTGATTGAATCATGTTTGTTGTATCAGTTGGGGTTTGTTTCTGCTGATGAGAATAACCTATAACTGGGCTAGAGTTTAATATTTTCATGTTTCCAATAACACAGTGTGTCGATATTTGATATCTCCAAGATAAGAGAGGAGTAATTGATGTCCTTTTACTGACTGCAACATTTTGGGCATTTTCTCCTTTCTAACTGTGGATTATTACAGTTCTCATACCATCAGTTACTCTCCGGGACAAGTTCCCAGTCTGTTAATCACTTTCAGATACTGCACTTAGCGTGTGCCCCGCAGCATCTCTCTCACCTTCGATGTGTGAATGGAGCACCCCGCCTGCAAACCTGGGTTCAATTTAAATTTGAATCCACTCAGCAAATGCATTTTTAAAAATATGTACATGTAAACTGATCACATGAAATAATTGACAAAGGTTTCGAGTCAGCAAGATGAATAAGTAAACACATCACGGCCCAATAACCCAGCTCTATATTCACAGGAGAAAGTCTGTTATCTATCTCCTCGAATGTCCGTTGGTGAGATGAGCGATTGAATCACTTTCCACGCACAACAGCATCCATTCCCACTGTCCCGACATTTAGTGTTGAGTCAGGTGGGCGCACGAGTCTCACAGGCTGAACGATTGGTGGGAGGAACATCCACACACAGAACATGTGTCCTGTTTCTCCCCGCTGTGATTGGTGTTTTTACAAAGGCTAATGATAAGATGATCCTGATCAATCCGGCGAATCTGTCAAATCTTAACGCGATGTCTGGATTGCGTTTCCCAGCTGCAGATCCTTCCCTTCTAATAGCCTGCAAATAAATGGTGGTTACAAACGTTGTTACTTTAAGTGCAGATATAATTTCAGAATAGACAATTCTAGAATCTATAGAACTTTCTGTCCCCTCCTGTCCCTCCTAAACTGTAAATTCCTTATTCTAGACATTTACTGTCTAAAATCAACTTTCATTTCATCGCCTGAGCTTTATTATCTCCAGAAAGTGCTGAATCTGTCTCGGTGCAATGCCACAGACATGAGTTAACATCTAGTGCCTCACGGTCAGTCGATTCAGTGAGTGCCAGCAGGGTTTCCACTGTGTTATGCATCACAGCCTCAACTCCTGTCCTCAAATGACATCCACACACTTCCCAGTTGTACAGAGGACAATTATAACCTGTGAACTGCTGCCTTGGCTGAGCTCAACTAACAGCCCAGATCAAGGATCGAACTTGTGACCGTCCCAGTCAGTACTGCAGTGTTCTAAAAGTTGTGGGGGGCGGGGTAGTTGGAGAAGGGTGGGAACAGAATATTTTGAAACAAATTTGACTCCACCTGTAAAGGAAACCTTCGTCACAATGCACAATTCTGAACTCTTTCCAAAGTAGACAAGCAAGTGAAATGGACCATCAAAAACAGTGAGACATTTTCGAATGGCTCAAGTCACTGATATAGCTTTACAGTCATTGCACAGTACAGAAGGGAGCGACTGGTCATGGTAGCTCGGTTCGTAAAGTCCTCCGAGACAATATAAACTGGACTGTCCCTTTAACTATAAAGAGGTAGAGAAAGGGGAGTCCCTGTCCCTTTATGTATATATATATATATGTATATGTGTAAGTATATATGCATGTATGTATATATGTGTGTGTGTCTACAAAACTCATCATTCTTAATATTTGCTAATCAATTGCACAGAGATAAATTATTACGCGCACAGGCATCTTCCACCCTTCAACATGTAGTTCAGGATCCGGAATATTAGGTCCTTCATTGAAACACCTGTGAACTCATTCTTTTTCGCCGTGGAAGCAAGTCATCCTCGTTTCGCGGGACTGCCTATGAAGATGATGATAATGGTGCAAGATTACCAAGAGGGTTGTTTAAAATGGAAATAACTTCAAGGTGTTACCGACCTTGAACTTTGCTGGAGCAAAAGCGAAGAACTCCAGTAATGTTCAACTTCTTATATGCAGTAATGAATCTTGAATGCCACAGCATGGTAACAAAATTGAACTTAAGACTTTAAAAACAAATGCTTGGAATAAATGATTTGGCGTCATGTGTTATCGTCTGTGACAGACTGCTCGAGGGGGAAGATAACAGACTTGCTGTAAACGCATTACAGATACCTTTTGTATTGTTAAATCACAAAGGCTGGGCACAGGTTTTTGTGAAAATAAAATTGATGAGCGAAATAGATAGGAGTTCCTGCTCAAGCATTCGGGACGGGGAATCTAATTCAGATAAGCTAAGTTTGACCTCTGTAGGGAAGATCTCTCACAGAGGGGTGATGTTTTTCCTTTTGTTTTTTTTCTTGCAGAAGCAAGTGGAAGCGAGGGCGCAGGATGCAATATCGCAGCCAGCAAGGGCTGGGTGAGCGAGGGAAGGTGTGTGTGCCTAGAATTCTGGGGAAGCATCGCTGACCTACTGCTTCCCGTTTAAGCAATGCCTCGTTTTCAAAATGTTCATGCTTGTTATCAGATCCGTGCATGGCCTCGCTCCTCCCTATCTCTGTAATCTACTCCACAGCCCCACAACCCCTGAGATATCTGCTCTCCTCCAATTCTGCCTTCTTCAGCAACCCTGATGATCATCGCCAAACCTTCTGTTGCCTAGGCCCCAAGCTCTAAAACTCGTTTCCTAACCCTTTCCGCATCTCATTTCTCCTTTAAGATGCTCCTTAAAACCCATGTCTTTGACCAAGCTTTTGGTCATCTGTCCTAATATCTGCTTATGTGGCTTGGTGTCAAGTTTTTTGTCTTATAATACTCTGTGAAATTCCTTGGGACGTTTTACACATTAAAGGTGTTATATAAATACAAGTTTTGTTTTTGTTGTTGCTGATACCCTTGATTTGACCTTTCACGGTATTTTATAGAACGTGCAGCTCAGAAACAAGCCATTTGGCCGAACTGGTCCACGTCGGGGTTTAAATGCCACATGACCCGCCTCCCACCCTATCAACATACCCTCCCATTCCTCCATAGTGAGCAGTTCCACAGTCACTGTTTGCCTTCCAGTGCCCATCCAAAGAGCCAATGTGTGAGGGTATGCAGTGATTGTGGCAGCCTATTCAACCTTGAGGGCATCATAGTCCCTTTGCAGATTTGGCCTTTGCTGCTGTGGTGAGTGGACAGTGACCAGTGGAAGGAACCCAGGGCAGTGAGGTTAACTGCAGTCTTCCCACCAGCAGCCAAGCCTGGGTCAGCTGACAAGCCCCACAGTGAGCAGCTGGAATGTGCAAACTCTCCTGGTCTGCACTGGGGAGCAAGGGAGGTTCAGGGTGAGCACAGAATCTCATCAACCTTGACCTCCAGCCTCTCTCACTCAGGAGAATCAAGTTGTATTGACGTCATGATGTCAGCACATTCCAGCGCGCATCAGACTCAGCCCCCACTGTTCCGGCGATCTCAGTCCCCATTGGGTGGAAGCTCCTGTCAATCAGGCCGTGGGCTCTGATCACATGCCCCTGGATCGTGGGCTGCCCAACGGCTGGAGGCGCAGAGAAGATTCCGGAACGGGTAGGCGGCGGGCAGCTCAGGGGAGCCCTGAACCTGGCAGGGGGGCTTTCTAAACACCCGGGTTAGGCCTCAGGCCCCAAGCAATAAACTGCGGCTCCGGCGTTTGCCCCGAGTTCGAGTGTGTCAGATGCTTCACGGAGACAGTCGGAGATTGTCGGGGCAGGGAAGGATATGGATCCGCGTGTGGGCCAGGGAGCCTCAGACACATCCGTTGTAGTACTCAGACCCCAATCCCGGCCCACAGGCCCCGGGTATGCCCGACGGTGACAGGCCCGGCTCAGCTGGGTCACTGGCCGCCGTCTTGCACAGGGCGGGGTCACAGCGCATACACGACCACCTTGCCCAGGAACAATAAGTTGGCGGGGCTTGAAGCTCCCGGTGCCCGCGAGATGGAGTAAACTGGGCATCAGGCTCTTCATCACCTCGCAACAATAACCAAGGCAACAGGCTCTTCATCCCCTCACAACAATAACCTAGGCAACAGGCTCTTCATTACCTCACAACAGTAACCTGCTCAACAGGCTCTTCATCCCCTCACAACAGTAACCTGGTCAACAGGTTCTTCATCCCCTCACAACAGTAACCTGGGCAACAACGAGTCATCACCTCACAACACCATCCTGGGCAACAGTAAGAACATTAGCCTCTATTTATATCGTGCCTTGAACGTAGTAAATCGTCCAAGGAAGGTTATTGGAGAATAATTTGACACCGAAGCGTAGAAACAGAGAAAGTACGTTCAGGAGCAGGCCATTCGCCTCTTCGAGCCTGCAGCTCCATTCAATATGATCATGGCTGATCATGCAACTTCAGTACCCCATTCCTGCATTCTCTCCATATCTCTTGATCCCTTTAGCCATAAGGGCCACATCGAACTCCATTTTCAATATGTCCAACGAATCGGATTCAATACTTTCTGTGGTAGATAATTCCACAGGTTCACAACTCTCTGGGTGAAAAAGGTTCTCCTCATCTCATAAGAACGTAAGAACGTAAGAATTAGGAACAGGAGTAGGCCATCTAGCCCCGCGAGCCTGCTCCGCCATTCAACAAGATCATGGCTGATCTGGCCGCGGACTCAGCTCCACTTACCCGCTCGCTCCCCGTAACCCTTAATTCCCTTATTGGTTAAAGATCTATCTATCTGTGATTTGAATACATTCAATCAGCTAGCCTCAACTGCTTCCTTGGGCAGAGAATTCCACAGATTCACAACCCTCTGGGAGAAGAAATTCCCTCTCGACTCAGTTTTAAATTGTTTCCCCCGTATTTTGAAGCTGTGCCCCCTAGTTCTAGTCTCCCCGACCAGTGGAAACAACCTCTCTGCCTCTATCTTGTCTATGCTTTTCATTGTCTTAAATGTTTCTATATGATCACCCCTCATCCTTCTGAACTCCAACGAGTACAGACCCAGTCTACTCAATCTATCATCATAAGGTAACCCTCTCATCTCCAGAATCAGCCTAGTGAATCGTCTCTGTACCCCTACAAAGCTAGTATATCCTTCCTTAAGTAAGGTGACCAAAACTGCTCGCAGTACTCCAGGTGCGGCCTCACCAATAGCCTATACAGTGTGAGCAGGACCTCCCTGCTTTTGTACTCCATCCCTCTCGCAATGAAGGCCAACATTACATTCGCCTTCCTGATTACCTGCAGCACCTGCAAACTAACTTTTTGGGATTCATGCACAAGGACCCACAGGTCCCTCTGCACCGCAGCATGTTGTAATTTCTCCCCATTCAAATAATATTCCCTTTTACAGTTTTTTTTTCCAAGGTGGATGACCTCACACTTTCCGGCTTACCCCTTTTCCTTAGACTGTGCCCCCTGGTTCTTGACTTCCCCAATATCGGGAATATTCTTCCTGCATCTAACCTGTCCACTCCAGTCAGATTTTTATATGTTTCTATGAGATTCCCTCTCATTCTTCTAAATTCCAGTGAGTATAAGCCGAGCCGATCCAGTCATCCCTCTTATGTCAGTCCTGCCATCCCGGGAATCAGTCTGGTGAACCTTCGCTGCACTCCGTCAATAGCAAAAACGTTTTTCCTCAGATTAGGAGACCAACACTGCACACAATAGTCAAGATATGGTCTCACCAAGTCCCTGTACAACTGCAGTAAGACCTCACTGCACCTATACTCAAATCCCCTCGCTATGAAGGCCAGCATACCATTTGCTTTCTTTACTGCCTGCTGTACCTGCATGCCTACCTTCAATGACTGATGAACCATGACACCCAGGTCTTTTTAGACATCCCCTTTTACTGATCTGTCACCATTCAGATAATAATCTGCCTTCCTGTTTTTGCTACCAAAGTGGATAGCCTTAAATTTATCCCCATTATACTTCATCTGACATGCATTTGCCCATTCACCGAACCTGTCCCTGTCCTCCTGCAGCATCCTGGCTTCCTCCTCGCAGCTCGCACTGCCACCCAGCTTAGTGTCATCTCAAACTTGGAGATATTACATTTAATTCCTTCGTCTAAATCATGAATGTATATTGTAAATAGCTGGGGTACCAGCACTGAACCCTCTGACAACCCACCAGTCACTGCTTGCCATTTTGTAAAGGACCCGTTTATTCCCACTCTTTGCTTCCTGTCTGCCAACCAGTTCTCTATCCACATCAATGCATTATCCCCAATACCATGTGCCTTAATTTTGGACACTAATCTCTTGTGTGGGACGGTGACAAAAGCCTCTTGAAAGTCCAATACATCACATCCACTGGTTCTCCCTTGTCCACTCTACGAGTTACATCTTCAAAAAACTCTACAAGATTTGTCAAGCATGATTTCCCTTTCATAAATCCATGCTGTCTTGGATTCATCCTGTCACTGCTTTCCAAATGCGCTGCTATTACATCTTTAATAATTGATTCCAGCATTGTCACCACCAACGATGTCAGGCTAACCGATCTATAATTCCCTGTTTTCTCGCTCCTTCCTTTTTTAAAAAGTGAGGTTACATTAGCTACCCTCCAATCCATAGGAACTGAACCAGAGTCAATGGAATATTGGAAAATGACCATAAATGCATCAACATTTTCGAGGTCCTCTTCCTTAAGTACTCTGGGATGCAGACTATCTGGCCGTGGGGATTTATCGGCCTTCAGTCCCTTCAATTTCCCTAACACCATTTCCTGACTATTAAGGATTTCCCTCAGTTCCCCCTTCTCGCTAGACCCTCGGTTCCCTAGTATTTTCGTGATGTTTATCGTGTCTTCCTTAGTACAGACAGAACCAAAGTATTTGTTCAGTTCGTCTGCCATTTCCTTGTTCCACATTATGAAGTCACCGAATTCTGACTGCAAGGGACCAACATAAGTCTTCACTAATCTTTTTCTCTTCACTAATCTACAGAAGCTTTTACAGTCAGTTTTTATGTTCTCTGCAAGCTTACCCTCATACTCTATTTCACCCCTCCTAATTAAACCCTTGGTCCTCCTCTGCTGAATTCTAAATTTCTCCCAGTCGTCAGGTTTGTTGTTTTTTCTGGCCAATTTGGATGCATCATCCTTGGTTTTAACCCTATCATTAATTTCCCTTGCTAGCCACGGTAGAGCCACCTTCCCTGTTTTATTTTTACTCCAGACAGGGATGTACAATTGTTTAAGTTCATCTATGTGATAGTTAAATGTCTGCCATTGCCTATCCACCGTCAACCCTTTAAGTATAATCTTCCAGTCTATCCTATCAAGTTCACATCTCATACCGTCGAAGTTTCCTTTCATTAAGTTCAGGATCCTAGCCTCTAAATTAACTGTGTCACTCTCCATCTTAATAAAGAATTCTACCATATTATGGTCACTCTTCCCCAAGGGGCCCGGCACGACCAGATTGCTAATTAATCCTCTCTTGCTACACATCACCCAGTCTAGGATGGCCTGCTCTCCAGTTCGTTCCTCGACATGATGGTCTAGAAAACCATCCCTTATACACTCTAGAGGATTTACTGTGATTGAAAGGCTGCATTAAAGGGAGCAGGGTGCGGCAGCGCGGTCCCGGCCTGCAAGACCATCAGCAGGAAGGGGCCATCAGTGGTAGCTGCGTGCGGCAGTGGCATACCACTGCAGGAGGTCGACGGCTGTGAAGCCAGGTCGCTCATTGCAGTGCGAGCAGGCACAGCAGGAGGGGCCAAGGAGCTGCAAGAGATTGTAGAGGGAAGTGACCCGGGCCCAGGAGAGGCGTGAGTCTGGAGCCCAGAAGAGGCGAGTGCCCAGAGGCAGCATGGACCTGCCCACACTGCTATATGCGTGCATGCTAGGTCCGTGCAGCAGAGCTGGTCTCCAGTCATCTGAGGTAATCATTGCCACTGGACCAAGACCTAGCTGTAACAAGCCTGTGTGGTGGCTGGTGTGCAACGGCCATCACACGTTAAAAATATCCAACCACAGGCATCGTACACCCTCCAAAGTGTAGTTCGTGATCTGGAATATAGGTCCTTCATTGAAACACCTGTGAACTCAGCCCTTTTTGGCGCAGAAACAAGTCATCCTCGCTTCGAGGGACTGCCTATGGTGATGATACACTCCAGGAAATCCTCCTCCACAGTATTGCTACCAGTTTGTTTAGCCCAATCAAATTATGGCTTAATGTCACCCATGATAACTTCTGTACCCTTATTGCACGTGTCCCTAATTTCCTGTTTGGTGCCATCCCCAAACTCCCTACTACTGTTCTATTGTCTGCACACTACTCCCACTAATGTTTTCTGCCCTTTGGTGTTTCGCAGCTGTATCCATATAGATAAAACATCATCCACGCTAATATCCTTCCTTACTATTGTGTTAATCTCCTATTTAACCAGTACGCTACCCCACCTCCTTTTCCTTCCTGTCTGTCCTTCCTGAATATTGATTACCCCTGGATGTTGAATTCCCAGCCTTGGTTACCCTGGAGCCATTCTCCGTAATCCCAATTACATCATATCTGTTCACAGCTACCTGCGCAGTCAATTCATCCACCTTATTACGAATGCTTCTCGCACTGAGATTCCGAGCATTCAGGCTTGTTTTTTAACAGTCTTTGTCCTTTTAAAATCATGTTGTAGTATGCCCTTTTGTAGGCCCTTTTTGATTTTTGGCCTTGATTTCTCTGCCCTCCACTCTTGCCTTTCCCCTTCCTACCTTTTGCTTCTGCCCCCTTTTTATTTCCCTCTGCCCCCCTGCACAGATTCCCATTCCCCTGCCATTTTAGTTTAAACCCTGCCCATTTAGAATCATAGATTTAGAATCATAGAATCATAGAAATTTACAGCACGGAAGGAGGCCATTTCAGCCCACCGTGTCCGTGCCGGCCGACACAGAGCTATGCAGCCTAATCCCACTCTCCAGCTCTTGGTCCGTTGCCCTGTAGCTTATGGCACTTCAAGTGCACATCCAAGTACTTTATAAATGTGCTGAGTGTTTCTGCTTCTACCATCCTTTCAGGCAGTGAGTTCCAGACCCCCATCAGCCTCTGGTTGAAGACATTTCCCCTCAAATCCCCTCTAAACCTCCTACCTGCAGAGGAAAGGAGTTCTGGAGCTTTGGGCCTAGGCAGCAGAAGGCAGGACCACCGATGGTTACGCGATTATAATTACGGATCCTCAAGAGGGCAGAATTTGAGAAGCACAGATATATGGGGAGGGGGGTGTGCTTTTGAGGCTGAAGGATATTACTGAGATAGGGAGGGACGGGGCCACGAAGAGATTTGTAAATAAGATGAGGATTTTGAAATTGATGCGTTGCATACCAGGGAGCCAATGTAGGTCAGATGGATGATGGGTGAACAGGACTTGGTGCGAGTTAGGACACGGGCTGTCGAGTTTTGGATGAGCTCGGGTTTACTTAGTGTAGTACTTGGGAGGCCAGCCCGGAGTGTGTTGGAATAGTCAAGTCGAGAGGTAACAAAGGCATGGTTGAGGGCTTCTGCAGCAGATGAGCTGTGGCAGTGGCGGAGACGGACAATGTTATGGGGGTGGAAATAGGTGGTTTTGGTTAAGGTGCGGATATGTGCTCGGAAGCTCATTTGAGGGTGAAAGTTTGCGAACAGTCTCGTTCAGCCTCGGCCAGATGCTAGAGAGGGATGCAGTCAGTGACGAGTGAATGGAGTTTGTGATGGGGACAAAAGACAATGGCTTCAGTTTTCCCAATATTTAATTGGGGAAAATTTCTGCTCACCTGGTACTGGATGTTGTACAAGCAGTCTGACAATTTAGAGACTGTGGAGGGGTCGAGAGAAGTGGTGGTGAGATACAGCTGGGCCTCGTTAGAATCATAGAATGGTTACAGCACAGAAGGAGGCCATTCGGCCTGTCGAACCCATGCCGGCTCTCTGCAAGAGCACTTCAGCTAGTCCCACTCACCTGCCTTTTCCCTGTAGCCCGAAAAATTTATCTCTATCAGATACATATCCAACTCCCTTTTGAAACCAGTGACTGAGTCAACCTCCACCATCCCTTCAGGCAGTACATTCCAGATCCTAACCACTCGCTGTGTAAAAATGATTTTTCTCATGTTGCCTGTGGTTGTTTTGCCAATCACCTTAAATCTGTGTCCTCTGGTTCTCTAACCTTCCACCAATGGGAACAGTTTCCCTCTAACTACCCTGTCCAGACCCCTCATGATTTTGAACACCTTTTTCAAATCTTCTCTGCTCTAAGGAAAAAGCCCCAGCTTCTCCAGTTTATCCACGTTACTGAAGGCCCTCATTCCTGGAAACATTATCGTACATCTTTTCTACACCCCCTCTATGCCCTTCACATCCTTCCTAAAGTGCGGTGCCCAGAATTGGACACACTACTCCAGTTGAGGCCGAATGAATGTTTTATACATGTTCATTTTACTTTCCACACTTTTGTACTCTATACCTCTATGCATGAAGCCCAAGCTCCCATAAGTTTTTTTTAACTGCTTTCATAACCTGTCCTGCCACCTTCAACGATCTGTGCACATAAACCGTTAGATCTCTCAGATGTATTCTCGACCTGATATCTGTCATACGCGCTCTTCTTCGGCTTCACCTTACTCCCAGGCCACATGTGATGTTCGCGGCCTAGAGAAGTCCATGGGCCATGTATATATTCAGTGTGAGAGGTTGCAGCCTCTGAATAGTTACCTGAAGGGGCTGCTCCTCAACTCTTGGTTACACTTTAGCCCCGTGCTCCAAATCTTTGTCCGCCTGGTGCAGAGGGGGGTGGGTAAGACGGAGGATCTTCTCCTGGACCTGCTCTTGGGCCTGGCTCAAACAGCAACTTGTAGGTCCGGCGTGGGCGAGGCCCAGAGCTGGATCACTCTAGCTGCCTGCCTCTCTTCCACGGTCAAGAAAGGAGGGAGAGAGAAAACGGGAAACTACAGGCCAGTTAACCTGACATCAGTCCTTGGGAAAATGCTGGAATGCATTACTACAGAAGTGGTAACAGAGCTTTTAGAAAATCATGGTATGATTAGGCAGAGTCAACATGAATTTATGAAAGGTAATCGTGTTTAATACAGTTATTAATTTTTTTGAGGATGTAACTAGCAGGGTGGATGAAGAGGAACCAGTGGATGTAATATTTTAGAATTTCCAAAAAGCATTTGATGTGCCACATGAAATGCAACTGAAGAGCTCATGAAGTTGGGGGTAATATATTAGTATGGTTAGAGGATTGGTTAACGGATGGAAAACAGAGAGTAGAGATAAACAGGTGATTTTCCAGTTGGCAGGCTGTGACTAGTGGGGTGCCAGCGCTTTACTTGAACTATTTACAGTCTATATTAATGACCAAGTGCATTGTATACAGGATTGCTGACGATTCAAAGCCAGAAGGGAAAGTACGTTGTGAGGAGGACGCAAAGAGCTGCAGAGGGATATGGACAGGTTAAGTGAGTGGGCAGTAAGGTGGCAGATGGAGTATAATGTGGGGAAATGTGAGGTTATTCACTTTGTTAGCAAGAATAGAAAAACAGAATATTTTATTAATGGTGAAAAACTAATAAATGTTAGTGTTCAGAGAGATTTAGGTGTCCTTGCACAGGAAACTCAGAGAGCTGGCATGCAGGTCCAGCAAGCAATTAGGAAGGCATGTTGGCCTTGATTGCCAGGTGGTTGGAGTACAAGAATTACAAAGTCTTGCTACAATTGTAAAAGGTCTTGGGGAGACCACACCTGCAGTGTAGTGCACAGTTCTGGTCTCCTTATTCTGAGGGAGTGCAACAAAGATTTGTCAGACTGATTAACGGGATGGGGGATTCTCCTATGAGGAGAGATTGAGCATAACGGGCCGATACTCTCTGGTGTTAATATGAACGAGAGGTGATTTCATTGAAACATATACAATTCTGAGGGGGGTTGAAAGGGTGGTGCTGAGAGGTTGTTTCCTCCGGCTGGAAAGGCTGGAACTAGGAGGCATAGTCTCAGGATAAGGGGTAGGCCATATAAGACTGAGATGAGGAGGAATGTCCTCACTCAGAGATTTGTAAATATTTGGAATTCTCTACCCCAAACGATTGTGAGTGCTGAGGTGTTGAATATAGTCAAGAATAAGACAGGTAGAATTTTGGAATCTCGGGAAATCAAAAGATATAGAGAGGGGGCAAGAAAGTGGAGTTATGATCAATGATCAACCATGATGTTATTAAATGACGGAGCAGGCTCGAGGGGCTGTATGGCCTATTCCTGTGCCAAATTCTTGTGGTCTTTTGTGTTGTCGGTGCCCGGATGGCCCTGGAGAGAGAGCATGCATTGTGCACTGGTTCCTTAATGCCTTCCGCGACCAGTGGTACCTCCGGGTATGGAGGGTCTCATACACACTGGGAATTACATTCAGGTTTCATTGGGAAGGTTCCCTTTGCTTTTGTTGCTTATGTTGCCTTATTCTAGTTTGATTGGAACACATGTTTGTGGGAACAAGAGAGGAAAGAATATTCCATAGGAACTAGAATTGTCTGTTTTGATTTTCTATCCTGGACTTTTGTAAACTCCTTTTTTGCGTGTTAGAAGGGGAGGATTTACAGACGAGAAATTGAAACCAATCAAGATCTGACAGTCACTCGATTCATCAGGACCTGAATATCATCAGCCTTTGAATGTGGAAGAAGAAATGTTTGCATGTTCTGTCCGTGGGAAAATATTTCAAACATCAGTGTGACTGGAAAATCACCGAGACATGCACACACACCCGAGTGAGAATGTTCCAATGAAATGACTGTGGAAAGAGTTTTAATCTTTTAAAGTGTCTGAGAAATATTCCACCATTCGCAGCGGGGAGTTCTACACTCACTGGTTCCCCTCCCCTGAAGGTACTCACTCTGGCTGGGTTCAGTACTACACTCACTGGTTCCCCTCCCCTGAAGGTACTGACTCTGGCTGGGTTCAGTTCTGCACTCACTGGTTCCCCTCCCCTGAAGGTACTCACTCTGGCTGGGTTCAGTTCTACACTCACTGGTACCCCTCCTCTGAAGATACTGACTCTGACTGGGTTCAGTTCTGCACTCACTGGTTCCCCTCCCCTGAAGGTACTGACTCTGGCTGGGTTCAGTTCAACACTCACTGGTTCCCCTGCCTCTTTGCCCCTGAAGGTGCCGACTCTGTCTCCATTCCTCTTCCCAATACTCTGTCTTTCACTATAAGCTTTCGCTCTGTAATTTTGGTGAGGTGCTCTCCTCAACTAATCACCAATGTGCGGTTATTTACAGACTTTCCATGATTCACTTCCTGCCCTGGAGTTTGCCATGGGGCCGCTTTTTTGAGCTTCGGGCTGGAACAATGCAGGAGAAACCGGGAACTGGCGGCTGAGGGGTGGATAATGTTAGATACAGAGTAAAGCTCAATCTTCACTGCCCCAGCAAACACACCCAGGGTACGTACAGCACGGGGTTAGGTACAGAGTAAAGCTCCCTCTACACTGTCCCATCAAACACTCCCAGGGCAGGTACAGCACGGGGTTAGATAGAGAGTAAAACTCCCTCTACACTACCACATCAAACACTTCCAGGGTAGGTACAGCACGTGTTAGATACGGAGTAAAGCTCCCTCTACACTGTCCCATCAAACACTCCCAGGACACGAACAGCACGGGTTTAGATACAGAGTATGAATCAATCTACACTGTCCCATCGGACATCCCAGGGCTGGTACAGCACGGGGTTAGATACAGAGTAAAGCTCCCTCGACACTGCACCATCCAAACTTCCAGGACAGATACAGCACGGGATTAGATACAGAGTAAAACTCCCTCTACACTGTCCCATAAAACACTCCCAGGGCAGGTACAGCACGGGTTAGATAGAGAGCAAAACTCCATATACACTGGCCCATGAAACACTAACCAGGGCAGGTACAGCACGCGTTAGATACAAAGCAAAGCTCCATCTACACTGCCCCAACAAACATTCCCTGGGCAGGTACAGCACGGGGTTAGATACAGAGTAAAGTTCCCTCTGCACTGTCCCATTAAACACTACCAGGAAAGGTACTGCACGGGTTAGATACTGACATCATCCCCACCTGTCTGATATAAATCAACCCCAGTCACCGACACCAATCTCCTCCTGTCTGATATAAACCCACCCTACTGTCACTGACACCAATCCCCTTCTGTCTGATATAAATCAACCCCACAGTCACTGACACCAATCCCCTCCCGTCTGATGTAAACCCACCCCACTGTCACTGACACCAATCCCCTTCTGTCTGATATAAATCAACCCCACAGTCACTGACACCAATCCCCTCCCGTCTGATGTAAACCAACCCCACAGTCACTGACACCAATCCCCTCCTGTCTGATATATACCAACCCCACAGTCATTGACACCAATCTTCTCCTGTCTGATATAAACCAACCCCACATTCACTGACACCAATGCCCTCCTGTCTGAAATAAACAAACCCCATAGTCACTGACACCAATCTCCTCCTGTCTGATATAAACCAACACCACAGTCACTAACACCAATCCCCTCCTGTCTGATATAAACTAGCCCCACGTTCACTGATATCAATCCCCTCCTGTCTGATATAAACCAGCGCCACACTCACTGACACCAATCGCCTCCTGTCTCATATAAACCAAACCGACAGGCCCAGAAGGATTAAACTCAGCCCGTTACTTGGATTGGACTTGTCCCCAGAGCATGGAGTGCAGCAGCATAGAATGGCATTTGTGAGTTTGGTAAGTGGGTGAGTTTTAAGGGTTATTCTCTTTAAATCATTTGGAGGCTGGAGTAAATTGTAGTGGCAATTGCCAGTAGCTTCTAAGTAAGTAGCAGTTTAATTTAAAAGGGAAACGTTAAATAGTTGGGAATCTTTCAGATTTAGGCAGAGAAAAACAAGGTAACTGTCTAGTAGGAGGCAATTAGCAGTTAGTTAAAATCAGTTCTGTAAACGACTGACCAGTAGTGAGTCATCTGACCTAGGTACAGTTTAAAAAGAGGCAGCTCGTGCAGAGCACGGAGTGCAGCAGCATAGAGTGGCATTTATGAGTTTGGTAAGTGGGTGAGTTCGGGCAAGTTGGGGTGGCTGGTGCTGTTTTCTCTTGTTTTTCCTACCAGTGCTGACACTAGAGCAGCTGACAAGGAGTGCGAGGGTAGGAGACGGAGGCCCAGAGTCAAGCCCAACCAGCTGCAGATAAAGATAGAGGGGTGTGAAATCGAAAGGTGACGTCACAGCCTAGCTGGTAAGTGGTTGGCTGTTCGACTGGTAAGTATAACTCTCTTTTAGACTAACTTTTAAATTGGTTTAATTGGCAGCGAACTACTAAGCAGCTGTTTGGTGTTTAAGTACATTTTAGTAAGTAAATTAATTTAAGGGTTAAGTCATGGCAGGAGAGCTCGGACCCATGTCATGCTCCTCCTGTGCTATGTGGGAAATCAGGGACGCTTCCAGTGTCCCTGACTACTATGTGTGCAGGAAGTGTGTCCAGCTGCAACTCCTGACAGACCACATGACGGCATTGGAGCTGCGGATGGACTCACTCTGGAGCATGCGCGATGCTGAGAATGTTGTGGATAGCACATTTAGTGAGTTGGTCACACAGCAGGTAAGGGTTATGACAGATAGTGAATGGGTGACCAAGAGACAAGGCAAGAGCAGGAAGGTAGTGCAGGAGTCCCCTGCGGTCATCTCCTCCAAAAGAAATATACCATGTTGGAAAATGTTGGGGGAGATAACTTACCAGGGGAAGGCACCAGCAGTCAGGTTCATGTCACCATGTGTGGCTCTGCTGCACAGAAAGGCGGGAAAAAGAGTGGGAATGCTAAAGTGATAGGGAACTCTATTGTAATGGGAATAGATAGGAGTTTCTGTGGCTGTAATCGAGACTCCAGGATGGTATGTTGCCTCCCTGGTGCAAGGGTCAAGGATGTCTCGGAGCGGCTGCAGAGCTTTCTGGAGAGGGAGGGTGAACACCAGTTGTCGTGGTACATGTAGGTACCAACGATATAGGTAAGAAGCAGGAAGAGGTCCTACAAGCTGAATTTAGGGAGCGAGGAGTTAAATTAAAAACTAGGACCTCAAAGGTAGGAATCTCTGGATTGCTAGCAGTGCCGCGTGCTAATCAGAGTAGAGGGAGCTGGAGAGTTAGAATAAATACGTGGCTTGAGCAGTGGTGCAAGAGGGAGGGATTCAAAATCCTGGGACATTGGAACCAGTTCTGGGGGAAGTGGGACCTGTACAAAAGGGACAGTCTGCACTTGGGCAGGACTGGAACTGATGTCCTAGGGGTAACATTTGCTAATGCAATTCGGGAGTGTTTAAACTAATATGGAAGGGGGATGGGAACTTATGCAGCGAGACAGGGCGAAGTAATATGGAGCCAGAAACAGACGGTAGAAAGGTAAAAAGCAATAGTGGAAGGCCGACTAAACAAAGGCAAGAAACAAAAAGGGCCACACTACATCATAATTCTAAAAGGACAAAGGGTGTTAAAAAAACAAACGTGAAGGCTTTGTGTTTTAATGCAAGGAGTATCCATAATAAGGTGGATGAATTAACTGTGCAAATAGATGTTAACGGATATTATGTGATTGGGATTACAGAGCCGTGGCTCAAGGATGATCAGAGCTGGGAAATCAACATCCAAGGGTATTCAACATTCAGGAAGGATAGAATAAAAGGAAAAGGAGGTGAGGTAGAATTGCTGGTCAAAGAGGAGATTAATGCAATAGTTAGGAAGGACATTAGCTTGGATGATGTGGAATCTATATGGTTAGAGCTGCAGAACACCAAAGAGCAAAAAATATTAGTGGGAGTTGTCTACAGACCTCCAAACAGTAGCAGTGATGTTGGGGAGGGCATCAAATAGGAAATTAGGGGTGCATGCAATAAAGGTGCAGCAGTTATCATGGGTAACTTTAATATGCATATAGATTGGGCTAACCAAACTGGAAGCAATATGGTGGAGGAGGATTTCCTGGAGTGCGTAAGGGATGGTTTTCTAGACCAATATGTCGAGGAACCAACTAGGGGGGAGGCCATCTTAGACTGGGTGTTGTGTAATGAGAGAGGATTAATTAGCAATCTCGTTGTGCGAGGCTCTATGAGAAAGAGTGACCATAATATGGTGGAATTCTACATTAGGATGGAGAATGAAACAGTTAATTCAGAGACCATTGTCCAGAACTTAAAGAAGGGTAACTTTGAAGGTATGAGGCGTGAATTGGCTATGCTAGATTGGCGAATGATACTTAAGGGGCTGACTGTGGATGGGCAATGGCAGACATTTAGAGACCGCATGGATGAACTGCAACTATTGTACATCCCTGTCTGGCGTAAAAATAAAAAAGGGAAGGTGGCTCAACCGTGGCTATCAAGGGAAATCAGAGATAGTATTAAAGCCAAGGAAGTGGCATACAAATTGGCCAGAAATAGCAGCGAACCCAGGACTGGGAAAAATTTAGAACTCAGGAGAGGAGGACAAAGGGTTTGATTAGGGCAGGTAAAATAGAGTACGAGAGGAAGCTTACAAGGAACATTAAGGCAGACTGCAAAAACGTCTCTAGATATGTAAAGAGAAAAAGGTTAGTAAAGACAAGCGTAGGTACCCTGCAGTCAGAATCAGGGGAAGTCATAACGGGGAACAAAGAAATGGCTGATCAATTGAACAAGTACTTTGGTTCAGTAATCACTAAGGAGGACACAAACAACCTTCCGGATATACAAGGGGTCAGAGGGTCTCGTAAGAAGGAGGAACTGAGGGAAATCCTTATTAGTCGGGAAATTGTGTTGGGGAAATTGATGGGATTGAAGGCAGATAAATCCCCAGGACCTGATGGACTGCATCCTAGAGTACTTAAGGAGGTGGCCTTGGAAATAGCGGATGCATTGACAGTCATTTTCCAACATTCCATTGACTCTGGATCAGTTCCTATGGAATGGAAGGTAGCCAATGTAACCACACTTTTTAAAAAAGGAGAAAGAGAGAAAACAGGGAATTGTAGACCAGTCAGCCTGACATCGGTAGTGTGTAAAATGAAGGACTCAATTATTAAGGATGTCATAGCAGCGCATTTGGAAAGAGGTGACATGATATGTCCAAGTCAGCATGGATTTGTGAAAGGAAAATCATGGTTGACAAATCTTCTGGAATTTTTTGAGGATGTTTCCAGTAGAGTGGACAAGGGAGAACGAGTTGATGTGGTGTATTTGGACTTTCAGAAGGCTTTCGACAAGGTCCCACACAAGAGCAAAGTTAAAGCACATGGGATTGGGGGTAGTGTGCTGACATGCATTGAGAACTGGTTGGCAGACAGGAAGCAAAGTGTAGGAGTAAATGGGTACTTTTCAGAATGGCATGCAGTGACTAGTGGGGCACCGCAAGGTTCTGTGCTAGGGCTCATTGGACATTAATGATTTAGACGAGGGGATTAAATGCAGTATCTCCAAATTTGCGGATGATACTAAGATGGGTGGTAGTGTGAGCTGTGAGGAGGATGCTATGAGGCTGCAGAGTGACTTGGATAGGTTAGGTGAGTGGGCAAATGCATGGCAGATGAAGTATAATGTGCATAAATGTGAGATTATCCACTTTGGTGGTAAAAACAGAGAGACAGACTATTATCTGAATGGTGACAGATTAGGAAAAGGGGAGGTGCAACGAGACCTGGGTGTCATGGTACATCAGTCATTGAAGGTTGGCATGCAAGTACAGCAGGCAGTTAAGAAAGCAAATGGCATGTTGGCCTTCATAGCGAGGGGATTTGAGTACAGGGGCAGGATGTGTTTCTATAGTTGTACAGGGCTTTGGTGAGTCCACACCTGGAGTATTGTGTACAGTTTTGGTCTCCAAACTTGAGAAAGGACATTCTTGCTATTGAGGGAGTGCAGCGAAAGTTCACCAGAATGATTCCCGGGATGACGGGACTGACCTATCAAGAAAGACTGGATCAACTGGGCTTGTATTCACTGGAGTTGAGAAGAATGAGAGGGGATCTCATAGAAATGTTTACAATTTTGAAGGGTTTAAACAGGTTGGATGCAGGAAGAATGTTCAAAAATGTTGGGGAAGTCCAGAACCAGGGGTCACAGTCTAAGGATAAGGGGTAAGCCATTTAGGACCGAGATGAGAAGAAACGTCTTCACCCAAGGAATGGTGAACCTGTGGAATTCTCTACCACAGAATGTTGTTGAGGCCAATTCACTAAATATACTCAAAAAGGTGTTAGATGCCGTCCTTACAACTTTGGGGATAAAGGTGCAAAGCGAGAAAACAGGAATGGGGTACTGAAGTTGCATGTTCAGCCATGAACTCATTGAATGGCGGTGCAGGATCGAAGAGCCGAATGGCCTACTCCTGCACCTATTTTCTATGTTTCTATGTTTCTATTCCCCTGCCGAGGAGATTGCTGCACCAGATGGAGGGGCAACATTTGGGACATTGATTCTCCATCAATTCCCATTTCCCTTCTTTCTGGTGGATAATGGAGGGGCCGCTGTGTGTAATGTACAAGTCAGTAAACATTGTCAGCAAGGATTAATCAGCACTTTCTAATTGGAGATGTGCATCAGTGAAACCTTTCAGACACTGAATTATAGATTTTGTACCAAAGATCAATTTAGGATTGAAGGAAAAGTTTATAAATGTTATTGTAAACACATTTCTGAAGAGAGTTCTGAGGAACGGTCATCAAACTCAAGCGTTAACTCTGTTTCTCTCCAAAGAGGCTGCCTGACCCGCTGAGATTATCAGCATTTTCTGTTTTTATTTCAGATTCCAGGACAGAACAGTTCAGGACGTAACATTCCAGGATTCTCACAGACAGAACACACAAATATTTATCCTTCCACATTCACAGGCCAATTATATTCAGGTCCTGATTAATCGAGTGACTTTTGACGCGATGTTTGGTTCCAGATCCCTGTCTCCAATTCCTCTCCTTCTAATACCCTGTGAAAGGAGTTTTCAAAATACATCACTATAAGGACAGGATAGAAATTCAGAACAGACAATTCTCGTTTCTATGGAACATTCTTTCCTCTCTTATTCCCCCAAACCTGCAAATCCCCGTCCCACACACTCTCCTTCCTCCCTGTGCTGAAATCCAAACCCATTGCACCATCTCCGACGTTTCTTTCCTGCACTCCCAGTTTTCTCCTTCCCTCTGCTCTGGATGGGTTCAGTTCTTCACCCGCTGTGTGCAGAGTGAGAATAAAATCAATGAGTCAATGATTTTATCTCCTGGTCACGAGGACACGAAATCCCTGCCCACTCTTCATTCCAGTACCAAGATGGCCGCACTGCGAGGGGAACCAATCGCTCTTTCCTTCACCAAGATGGCTGTCCGTAACGGGCCTGTCACCAATAAAAAGCCTCACGGGCGCCGTCGGATGGAACATAGACCGGGCCGCTGGTTCACTTTCAGGCCTTGAGGCTATTCTCCAACATTATAAATCGTGCGGCGCGGCCTACCCGCAGTTTATTAATCACCCGCTCCCGCCCACCCGCACTATTTTGCTTGTGTTTTATTGCCCGCGTTGCTCAAGATCCAAATCTGGAAACATAGAATGAGCAATTCAGATCTCATTGAAAGCTAAATGATTCTGAGGGGCGTTGATATGTTGGATGCTGAGAGGTTCTTTCCCCTGGCTGGAGAGTCTACATCTAGAGGGCATAGTTTCAAGATAAGGGGCGGGCCATTTAAGACAGAGAAGAGGATGAATTTCATCACTCAGAGCGTTGTGAATCTTTGAAATTCTCAATCCAAAGGCTTGTGGATGTTGAGTTGTTGAGTGTATTCAAGGCTGAGATAGATAGATGTTTGGACTGTAGGATAATCAAGGGATATGGGGATATTGCAGCAAAGTGGAGTTGAGGTAGATGATCAACCATAATCTTATTGAATGGTGGAGCAGGCTCGAGGAGCCGTATGGCCTACTCCTATTCCTAATTCTTATGTTCTTATATAACTTCACACCTTCCCATTAAATCCTCCTCAGAATTGAGAAAGCTAATTGTGTCCTTTGTCGCTTAACTCCCCCTGATCTCTTGGCCCTCTTGTGGTTTTCTCTGAGAAACTCCTCTGGGTGACCGTCACTGGGAGAATGTAAGTTGTTGTGTGGGGAATTATATAATCATGTTTAAAAAACTCTGGCGCCTGCAGTATAGGTATAGTGCAATCAAGCAGACACAACCTGGATTCATGAAGGAGAAATCATGTTTAACTAATTTACTGGAATTCTTTGATGATATAACGAGCATGGTGGATGGAGGTGTACCGATGGATGTGGTGTATTTAGATTTCCAAAAGGCATTCGATAAGTTGACACACAAAAGGTTAACTGCAGAAGATGAAGGCACGTGGAGTCAGAGGAAATGTATTAGCATGGATCGAGAATTGGCTGGATAACAGAAAGCAGAGAGTCGGGATAATTGGGTCCTTTTCGAGTTGGAAATCTATGGTTAGTGGTGTGCCACAGGGATCGGTGCTGGGACCACAACTGTTTACAATATACATAGATGACCTGGAAGAGGGGACAGAGTGTAGTGTAACAAAATGTGCCGAAGATACAAAGATTAGTTAGAAAGCGGGTTGTGTAGAGGACACATGAGAGACTGCAAAGAGATTTAGATAGGTTAACCGAATGGGCTAAGATTTGGCAGATGGAATATAATGTCGGAAAATGTGAGGTCATCCACCTTGGAAAAAAAACAGTAAAAGGGAATATTATTTGAATGGGGAGAAATTACAACATGCTGTGGTGCAGAGGGATCTGGGGGTCCTTGTGCATGAATCCCAAAAAAATTAGTTTGCAGGTGCAGCAGGTAATCAGGAAGGCGAATGGAATGTTGGCCTTCATTGCGAGCGGGATGGAGTACAAAAGCAGCGAGGTCCTGCTGCAACTGTACAGGGTATTGGTGAGGTCCGGAGCACTGCGTGCAGTTTTGGTCACCTTACTTAAGGAAGGATATACTAGCTTTGGAGGGGGTACAGAGACGATTCACTAGGCTGATTCTGGAGATGAGAGGGTTACCTTATGATGATCGATTGAGTAGACTGGGTATTTACTCGTTGGAGTTCAGAAGGATGAGGGCTGATCTTATAGAAACATTTAAAATAATGAAAATGATAGACAAGATAGAGGCAGAGAGTTTGTTTCCACTGGTCGGGGAAACTAGAACTAGGGGGCACAGCCTCAAAATACGTGGGAGCCAATTTAAAACCGAGCTGAGAAGGAATTTCTTCTCCCAGAGCGTTGTGAATCTGGCTAGCTCATTGTATGCATTCAAATCTCAGATAGATAGATTTTTAACCAATAAGGGAATTAAGGGTTATGGGGTGCGGGCGGGTAAGTGGAGCTGAGTCCACGGCCAGATCAGCCATGATTTTGTTGAATGGCAGAGCAGGCTCGAGGGGCTAGATGGCCTACTCCAGTTCCTAATTCTTATGTTCTTATGTTCTTATGTTTAGTCGATGTTTATGATCAGCAGGTGGCGACAGTGAGCTTATTGAAACAGGAATCATGCAGAGGCTGCTGATGCTGAGCAGATGCGTGACAGTCTGCATGGTCAGAACAAGTTATATAATTGTTATCAATCAATCATTACAAATACTCAGAATTCTGCTCAGTCTAATTTTAAAAGAGCATGCGTCCTGATCATTAATCTGATAGAACAATAGAGATTGAATTAATTTCAAACCAGACATTGGGATGTATATCAAGGTCGTGAAGATGGTGCAGAAAAGATTTACCAGAATTCTGCCAGGAATGTGGTATTTCAGTCATGCAGAGACGAGGGAAACTGGAATTGAGCAGAGAAGGTTAAAGGATGATTTAATAAAGGTGATTAAAATGATGAAAAGTTGTGACAGAATCATCGAGGTTTACGTCACAGAGGGAGGTCTTTGTGCCCATCATGTCCGTGCCAGCCGAAATACAAGGATCCGGCTGAATCACACTTTCCATTGGTCCATAGCTCTGTATGTTATGGCACCTCAAGTGCATATGCAGGTACTTTTTCAATGAGATGAGGATTTCTGCCTGTACCTCCCTTTTAGGCAGTGAGTTCCAGACCCCCACCACCCTCTGGATGAAATGGAATTCTCCTCCATCCGCTCTAATCCTTCCAGCAATTAATGTACATCTATTATACCAGGTTATTGACCACTCTGCTCAGGGAAATAGTTCCTTCCTAGCAACTCTATCTCGGCCCCTTATACTAGAAACATAGAAACGTAGAAATTTACAGCGCAGATGGAGACCATTTCGGCCCATCGTGTCGACGCCGATCGACAAAGAGCTGCACAGGCCTTGGTCAGCAGTCCTAAAGTTTACATATAAACCTATGAAGAATGATCGAAAGGCAAAGAGCACCCAGCCCAACCAGTCCGCCCCACACAACTGTGACACCCCTTATACTAAAACATTCTACACTCCACCTCAACAGGAGCCATGTGATCTCAAAACCAGAGGCAAAAAACAGATAAAATCCTAGGCCAATTTAGGGAGAACAAATCTGGGAAAATTACTGTCTGACCCATCCAGGTGATTGAAATTATTCGGAGATCACCCTGGCCGAATTCTGTTCCCCACAGTACTTACCATTATATCTGCTCCGTCCAACAAAAGGTCGTCCATTCGACTCCCAACTATCAGCTCTCGGTCTGTAACCCTGCAGATTACGGCACTTTAAGTGCCCATCCAACCATCTCTTAAAAGTGGAGAGGTTCTCTGCTTTCACCACTCTTCCAGGCATAGAGTTCCCGATCCCCAGAACCCTCTATGTAAAGAAACCCCCCTTTCAAATCCCCTCTAAACATTCCACCAACCATCTTAAAAGTATGCCTCCTCGTAATAGATTGCTCCACCAATGGAAATATGCCCTTACTATCCACTATGTCCAGGCCGCTCAATATTGTGTAAACTTCAATGAGGTCTCCATTCAACATCCTCTGTTCCAATGAGAACAAATCCAGCTTATCCAATCTGTCCTCATAACTAGGATTCTCCATTCCAGGCAGCAAACTAGTAAATATCACCTGCACCCTCTCCAGTGAAATCAGAAATCACGTCCTTCCTATAACATAGCTACCAGAAATGCACAAATTACTCCAGCTGTGGCCTAACCAAAGTAGTATACACTTTAAGCATAACCTCCCTGCTCTTATATTCTATGCCTTGGCCAATAAAGGCAAGCATTCCGTATGCCTTATTGACCACCTTATCCACCTGGCTTGCTACTTTCAAGGGTCTGTAGACAAGCACTCCATGGTCCCTTTGTTCATCTACACTATTAAGTGGCCTACCGCTTAATGTATATACCCTTTCCTTATTAGCTCTCCCAAAGTGCATCACCTCACACTTCTCTGAAATAAATTCCATTTGCCACTGCTCTGCCCACCTGACCAGTAGATTGATATCCACCTGCAGCACATGACTTTCCTGTTCATTATTAACCACAATTTTAGTGTCGGCTGCAAAATTCTTAATCATACTCCCTATATTCAAATCTAAATCGTTGATAGTGTAGTGTATGGAGAAAGAGTCAGACTGAACACTGTGAGCTCAATGTAAAGTGTGAACTTAGTCTTTTATTGCAGGTCTCCAGAGTGCTTCTCCAACCTGTGAAGCCTTCTTAAATACCTGCGCTCCCAAGGGATTATGGGATCCCTTGGGACTCCGGGGAATGAGCCCTCTGGTGGTTGTACAGTGTAGATACAAGTCCACAAATATAACAACACTCCCGCCCAAAGTCAATAGGGTAACTATTTACAATGTGAGTCGATCAGGGTCCCTTTTTGGCCTGGTTGATCATCTCGGTGTGAAAGCTGGTGTTGATGTTGCTGAATCATTTGTTGGACCCTCGCTGGGCTCTGTGCAGCTGGCCTTGCTGGGCTGCCGGGTGTGTTGGGCTCTGCAGGGCTGGTGTGGATGATGGGTTCTGCTTCATGGTCAACCGTGGTGTCATTTGTCACTGGTGTGTATATTAGGGATCTAAAAATGTAGGGTCCAAGATGGGTTGCTCAGGGTAGTCCGTGAATGTGAGTTTGATTTGGTCCAAGTGTTTCCGGTGAATGAGTCCATTTGAAAGTTTGACCCGAAACACACTGCTCCCCTCTTTGGCCACGACAGTTACGGAAAGCCACTTGGGACCTTGTCCATAATGTAATACAAATACAGGATCATTGACTTCAATCTCGCGTGACACATTTCCACTATCATGGTTTGCACTTTGTTGAAGCCGCCTGCTCTCTATCTCTTCATGTAAATCAGGGTGAACAAACGAGAGCCTTGTCTTAAGTGCTCTTTTCATGAGCAGTTCAGCAGGTGGGATCCCAGTGAGTGAGTGGGGTCGCGTGCAGTCGCTAAGCAGGACTCGGGATAGGCGAGTCTGCAGTGAGCCTTCAGTTACCCTCTTCAAGCTTTGCTTGATGGTTTGCACTGCTCTCTCTGCCTGACCATTGGACGCTGGTTTAAACGTGGCAGATGTGACATGTTTGATCCCGTTCCGGGTCTTTAATTCTTTGAACTCAGCACTGGTAAAACATGGCCCGTTGTCGCTCACCAGAACATCGGGTAAGCCGTGAGTGGCAAACATGTCCTGCAGGCTTTCAGTGGTGGCAGCGGACGTGCTAGCCGACATTATCTCACATTCAATCCACTTGGAATACACATCTACAACCACACGGAACATTTTAACCAAGAACAGGCCTGCGTAGTCGACGTGTACCCTAGACCACGGTTTGGAGGGCCAAGACCATAAACTTAGCGGCGCCTCCCTGGGTACATTGCTTAACTGCGAGCATGTATTACATCTGTGAACTCAGGATTCTAAATACGCATCGATACCGGGCCACCACACGTGAGATCTGGCTATCACTTTCATCATTATAATGCCTGGGTGGGTACTGTGAAGGTCATTGATGAAGGTGTCTCTGTCCTTCTTAGGGACCACTACTCGATTGCCCCACAGAAGGCAGTCTGCCTTTATAGACATTTCATCTTCGCGCTGCTGGAATGGCTTTATCTCTTCCTGCATTTCCACTGGGACACTGGACCAGCTCCCGTGAAGCACACAACTTTTGACTAGAGATAATAAGGGGTCCTGGCTTGTCCAGGTTTTGATCTGCCGGGCAGTGACGGGTGATTGCTCACTCTCAAATGCTTCCATTACCATGGCTGGATCTGCAGGCTGCACCATTTCCACCCCCGTGGTGGGCAACGGCAGCCTACTGAGATCATCGGCGCAGTTTTCTGTGCCTGGTCTGTGGCGAATGGCGTAATTGTATGCGGACAACGTGAGCGCCCATCTCTGGATGCAGGCTGATGCGTTGGTATTTATCCCATTACTCTCGGAAACCAGGGCTATAAGTGGCTTATGGGCAGTTTCCAATTCGAATTTTAGCCCAGACATGTTTTGATGCTTTTTTTTTACCATTGACACACGCTAACGCTTCCTTTTTAATCATGCTGTAGCCTCTCTCGGCCTTAGACAGACTTCTGGATGCATAAGCAACTGTTTGCAGTTTCCCGAAATCATTAGCATGTTGCAATACAAACCCGACGCCATATGACGACGCATCACATGCTAGTACCAAATGCTTACATGGATCAAACAACACAAGCAATTTGTTTGAGCACAATAATTTTCTCGCTTTTACGAAGACATTTTCTTGGCTTTTGCCCCAAACCCATTCGCCCCCTTTTCGTAGGAAGAACTGTAGTGGTTTTAGCAGTGTGGTGAGACCCGGTAGGAAGTTATCAAAGTAGTTCAAGAGTCCCAAAAACGACCGCAGTTCGGTCACGTTCTGTGGGCTCGGTGCATTCTCGATTGCACTCACTTCGAGCGTTTTAACCTGAGCCCCACATGGTTGAGTCGACGAAGAACCTCCTCCAGGTTCTGCAGGTGCTCGACTGTGTTCCGACCTGTGACCAAGATTTCGTCCTGGAAGACCATGGTTTGCGGGACCGACTTCAGTAAACTTTCCATGTTTCTCTGGAATATTGCCACCGCTGAACGAATTTCAAACGGACATCTGTTATAAACAAAAAGACCTTTGTGCGTGTTGATGCAGGTGAGGGCCTTCAATGATTCCTCCAGTTCCTGCATCATGTAGGCTGAAGTCAGATCCAGCTTCATGAACGTCTTTCCTGCCGCCAGCGTTGCAAAGCGGTCGTCGGCTTTTGATAGTGGTATTGGTCCTGCAGGGAGAAACGATTGATAGTTACTTTGTAACCACCATAGATTCTGACGGTGCCATCCCCCTTGAGGACTGGAACAATAGGACTGGCCCACGCACTGAACTCGATCGATGAAATAATGCCCTCTCTTTGTGGCCTGTCTAGCTCGATCTCTCCCCTTTCTCTCATCATATACGGTACTTCTCTCGACTTGTGATGGATGGGTCGCGCCCCCGGAATTAGGTGGATCTGCATTTTTGCTCCTTGGAATTTCCCGATGCCTGGTTCGAACAACGAAGGAAATTTGTTTAAGACCTGGGCAAAGGAAGTGTCGTCAGCGAGTGATAGCGCTCGGATGTCGTCCCAGTTCCAGCATATCTTTCCCAGCCAGCTCCTGCCGAGCAGCGTGGTACCATCGACAGAGTGGTAGTTTGTGCACCGCTCAATCATAAGAGACCTTTACGGTAGCACTGCCGATTATAGGAATCTGTTCTTTTGTGTAAGTTCTTAGTTTCCTGCGAATTAGAGTTAAGACTGGCCTTGAGGCCTTGTTGCATCACAACCTTTCAAAAGTCTTTTTGCCCATAATGGACTGGCTTGCACCCGCGTCCAGCTCCCTTGACACCGGGTGTCCATTTAGTTCAACATTCAGCGTTATCGGGGGACAATTCGTGGTGAATGTGTATACCTCATGTACCTCTGCCTCCTCTATCTGAAGCTCTGTTTCGTCATGATCCTCCTCTGTAACCCGGTGGTTTGCAGGTTTCATAGGCTGAGCAGCTCGCCTGCACACTCGTCGGACGTGTCCCATTGTTCCACACCCCTTGCAAACTTATCCTTTGAATCGGCATGAATGGAAACGATGATCACCCCCGCAGTGCCACAAGGTGTTAATGGCCTTGCATTTAGTACCCTTGATGTTAGACTCTGTGACATCTGCCGACGTGTAGCTGCAGGTATGTGTGACCTGTCCTGTACGTTCCGTTTCGAAAACAACGTGACTTTGTTCATCATACTTTTAGCAGCACTAACTGTATCTCGTCGCAGTTTAGTGTATGGAGAAAGAGTCAGATTGAACACTGTGAGCTCAAAATGAAGTGTGACCTTAGTCTTTTATTGCAGAGTACCTCTCCAACCTGTGAAGCCTTCTTAAATACCTGTGTTCCCAAGGGATTATGGGATCCCTTGGGACTCCGGGGAATGAGCCCTCTGGTGGCTGTACAGAGTAAATACAAGTCCACATATATAACAGATATATACCACAAAAACCAAGGGACCGAGTATTGAGTCCAGCGGAAACCCACTGGAAACATCCTTCCAGTCAAATGAAATCCATCAATCATTACCCTTTGCTTCCTACCTCCAAGCCAATTTTGCTTTCAACTTGCCACTTTGCCCTGAATTGCCATGCTCTTTTACTTCATTGTATTGTTTGAGGAGGTAACCAAAAGGATCGATCTTCCCTTAAGAAATCCGTGCTGACTGTTCCTAACTAATCTTTGCCTTCCAAGTGTAGATTCATCCTGTCTTTTAGGACTTTTTTCCAATAATTTTCCCACCACAATAATCTTGTACACGTCAATTAAATCTCCCCTCAGCCTCTTCTGTTCCAAACGAAACAACTCCAGCCTGTCCAATCTTTCCTCATGGCTAAAATTCTCCAGTCCTGGCAACATCCTCTTCAATCTCCTCTGTAGCCTCTATAGTGCAATCACATCTTTCATGTAATGTGGTGACCAGAACTGCACACTGTGGCCGAACTAGTGTTTTATAGTGTTAATGCCTAATCACGCTGCTCTTATATTCTATACCATGACTACTAAAGGCACGTATTCTGTATTCCTTTTTAAAACACCTTATCTATCTAGCCTGCTACTTTCAGGGATCTGTGAAGCTGTACTCCAAGGTCCTGGAATACTGGGGCAGTTTGGGTCTCCTTATCTAAGGAAGGATATACTTGCCTTGGTGGTGGTGCAACTGAGGTTCACTAGATTGAATCCTGGGATGAGAGAGCTGTCTTATGATGAGAGATTGTACAGAATGGGCCTCTGCTCTCTGCAGTTTAAAAGAATGAGTGGTGCTCTCATTGAAAGATACAGGATTCCGAAGGGGATTGACAAGTTAGATGCTGAGAGGTTGTTTCCCCTGGCTGGAGAGTCTACATCTAGAGGGCATAGTTTCAGGATAAGGGGCGGGCCAATTAAACAGAGAAGAGGATGAATTTCATCACTCAGAGCGTTGTGAATCTTTGAAATTCTCAATCCAAAAGACTGTGGATGCTGAGTCGTTGAATATATTCAAGGCTGAGATAGATAGATTTTTGGATGTAGGAGAATCAAGGGATTTGGGGATAATGCAGCAAGGTGGAGTTGAGATTCATAATAAGCCATGATCTTATTGAATGGTGGAGCAGGCTGGTGGGGCCGTATGGCTTAATCCTGCTCCTAAATCTTATGTTCCATATAACTTCACACCCTCCCAAGAAAACCCCCTCAGAATTGATAACACGAATTGTGTCCTTTCTCCCTTAACTCCCCCTGATCTCTTGACCCTCTTGTGGTTTGCTCTGAGAAACTCCTCTGGATGAACGTCACTGGGAAAATGTAAGTTGGTGAGTGTAGAATTAAATAATCATGTTTAAAAAACTCTGGCCCCAGCAGTAGATATTTATCACCAGCAGATGGCGAACGTGAGCTTATTGAAACATTATTCATGCAGAGGCTGCTGTTGCTGAGCAGATAAGTCACAATCTGCATTGTTAGAACAAGTTATATAATTGTTATCAATCAATAATTACTAATCCTGAGATTATTTCTCAGTCCAATTTTAAGAGAACATGCATACTTAGAATGAATCTGGCGGAACAATAGAGATTGAATTAATTTCAATCCAGACTTTGGGAAGTATGTCAAGGCCTTAAGATGGTGCAGAAGAGATTAACTAGAATTCTGACATGAATGAGGTATTTCAGTTATGCAGAGACTAGGGAAACTGGGATTGATCAGAGAAGTTTGAAGGATGATATAATAGAGGTGATTAAAATGATGAAAGGTTCTGACAGAATCATAGATGTTTACAACACAGAGGACGGCAATTGCACCCATCGTGTCTCTGCCTCCCGAGAAACAGCCATCCGGCCTAATCGCACTTTCCAGCTCTTGGTCCATAGCCCTGTAGGTTACGGCACCTCACGTGCATATCCAGGTATTTTTCAATGAGATGAGGGTTTCTGCCTGTACCTCCCTTTCAGGCAGTGAGTCCCAGACTCCTACCACCTTCTGGATGAAAAGTACTTCTCCCCGATCCCTTATAAGCCTTCTACTAATTACTTTACATCTATTCTCTCTGGTTATTGACTACTCTGCTGAGCGAAATAGCTCCTTCCTATCCACTCTATCTCGGCCCTATATAATCTTGAACACGTCAATTAAATCTCGCCTCAGCCTGCTCTGTTCCAAAGAAAACACTCCAGCCTATCCGATCTCTCCCCATAGGTAACATTCTCCAGTCCAGGCGACATCCTCGTTCATTTCCTCTATACCCTCTCTCGTGCAATCACATCTTTCCTGTAATGTGGTGACCAGAACTGAATGCCTTACTAGTGGCTTCACTAGAGTTTTATGTATTTAATGCATATCCTCTCGTCGATTATATTCTATGCCACGACTAATAAAGGCACATATTCAATCAAACTTTTTAACCACCTTATCTACCTGTCCTACTACCTTCAGGGATCTTTGGACCTGCACTCCAGAGTCCTGGAGCATTGGACCGTTTGTGTCTCATTATCTAAGGAAAGATATAATTGCCTTACTGCTCGTGCAACGGAGGTTCACTAGATTGAATCTTGGGATGAGAGATATGTTTTATGATGAGAGATTGTATAGAATGGGCCTATGCTCTCTGCAGTGTAGAAGAATTAGAGATGCTCTCATTGAAAGATACAATATTCTGAAGAGTATTGACAGGGAAGATGCGGAGAGGTTGTTTGCCCTGGCCGGAGAGTCTAGAACGAGAGGGCATTGTTTCAGGATAAGGGGTCGGCCATTTAAGACAGAGAAGAGGATAAATTTCTTCACTCAGAGCGTTGTGAGTCTTTGAAATTCTCAATCCAAAGGACTGTGGTTGCTGAGTCGTTGTGTATATTCAAGGCTGAGATAGATAGATTTTTGGACTGTAGGAGAATCAAGGGATATGGGGATAATGCAGCAAAGTGGAGTTGAGGTCGATGATTAACCATGATCTTATTGAATGGCGGAGCAGGCTCGAGGGGCCGTATGGCCTAACTCCTGCTCCTAATTCTTATGTTCTTATATAACTTCACACATTCCCATGAAAACCACCTCAGAAATGATAACACGAATTGTGTCCTTTCTCCCTTAACTCCCCCTCATCTCTTGGCCCTCTTGTGGTTTGCTCTGAGAAACTCCTCTGGGCGAACGTCACTGGGAAAATGCAAGTTGTTATATGTGGAAATGAATAAACATGTTTAAAAAACTCTGGCGCCTGCAGTAGTTGTACATGATCAGCAGGTGGCGAGAGTCAGCTTATTGAAACAGGAAACAAGCAGAGGCTGCTGTTGCTGAGCAGACAAGTCACCATCTGCATTGTCAGAACAAGTTATATCGTCTTTATCAATTAATAATTAATAATACTCAGATTAATGCTCAGTCCAATTTTAAGAGAGCAAGAATCCTTATAATTAATCTAACGGAACAATAGAGATTGAATTAATTTCAGTCCAGACTTTAGGAAATATGTCACGGCCTTGAAAACGGTGCAAAACAGATTAAACATAGAAACATAGAAAATAGGTGCAGGAGTAGGCCTTTCGGCCCTTCGAGCCTGCACCACCATTCAATAAGATCATAGCTGATCGTTCACCTCAGTACCCTTTTCCTGCTTTCTCTCCACACCTCTTGATCCCCTTAGCCGTAAGGGCCAGATCTAACCCCCTTTTGAATATATCCAATGAACTGGCATCAACAACTCTCTGCGGCAGGGAATTCCACAGGTTAACAACTCTCTGAGTGAAAAAAATTCTCCTCATCTCAGTCCTAAATGGCCTAACCCTTATCCTAAGACTTTGTTCCCTGGTTCTGGACTTCCCCAACATCGGGAACATTCTACCCGCATCTAACCTGTCCCATCCCTTCAGAATTGGGGCAATTTCATGCCCTAAAATTGCTTCACAGGAGCGTTATCAAACAAAATGTGGCACCGAGCTACAGAATGATATATAGGACAGGTGATCAAAAGCTTGGTAAAAGAGGTAGGTTTTACGGAGCGTCTTAAAGAAGGGAAGACAGGTGGAGTGTTCGGGAGGGAATTCCAGAGGTTAGGGCCTTGGCAGCTGAAGGCACGTCGATGGTGGGGTGATTAAAATCACGGATGCTCAAGAGTCAAATATTGGAGGAGCGCGGAGCTCTCGGGAGGGTTGTGGGGCATAACACAGCGGTTCCTACATGGAGCTTCGACACGGCAAGCGAGCAGAGAAAACATTACAAGGACACGCAAAAGGCCTCCTTGATAAAGTGCAACATCCCCACCAGCACCTGGAACTCTCTGGCCAAAGACCACCCTAAGTGGAGGAAGAGCATTCGGGAGGGCGCTGAGCACCTCGAGTCTCATCGCTGAGAGCATGTAGAAACCAAGCGTGGACAGCGGAAAGAGCATGCAGCAAACCAGACTCCTTACCCACCCTTTCCTTCAACCACTGTCTGACCACCTACGACAGAGACTGCAGGTCCCGCATCGGACTCTCCAGTCACCCGAGAACTCACTATTAGAGTGGAAGCAAGTCATCCTCGACTAGAATTCTACCAGGAATGAGGTATTTCAGTTATGCAGAGACTAGAGAAATTGTGATTGAGCAGGGAAGGTTAAAGGTTGATTTAATAGAGGTGATTAAAATGCTGAAAGGTGGTGATAGAATCATCGACGTTTACATCACATTAGACCCTGTCTCTGTTTATATTCCACTAGACTCTGTCTCTGGTTTAATGCACTAGACCTTGACTCTGTTTATATTCCACTAGACCCTGTCTCTGTTTATAATACACTAGACCCTGTCTCTATTTATTTTACACTAGGCCCTGGCACTGTTTATATTACACTAGACCCTGTCTCTGTTTATATGATACTAGACCCTATCACTGTTTATATTACACTAGACACTGTCTCTGTTTAAATTACACTGGGCCCTGTCTCAGTTATTACTGCCCTAGACCATGTGTAAAATCTTTTACAGTACAACCTGCCCCTGTTCATATTGCACTCGACCTTGTCCTAGTTATTACTGCTCTAGACCATGCATCTATTTAAAATATGCAAGGCTGTGTCTTAGTTACATTTACTGAGGTGTTTAAAATGATGAGAGGTGGTGATAGAATCATAGACGTTTACATTGCACTAGACCCTGTCTCTGTTTACATTGCACTAAACACTCTCTCTGTTTATCTGACAAGAAAACCTGTCTCAGTTATTACTGCACTATAACATGACTCTGTTTATACAGTGTGCGTTAGGATAGTGGTTATGATACTGGACTAATCCACAGATCTAGAAGAATAATCCAGAGACGTGATTTCAAATCCAGCCACAACAGCTGGGCGAATTTAAATTCAGTTAACTGAATATAAAATTGGAATCATAAGCTAATATGAGTAATGCTGAGCATGAAAATACCGGATTGTCCTTTAGGGAATGAAATCTGCCATCGTTACCCGGTCTGGCCGATATATGACCCACAGTAAAGGTCTCTTAACTGCCCACTGGAATGACCCAGCAAGCCACTCAGTTGTATCAAACCGCAAGAACAAAGTCAGCACTGAGTACTTTCACCATACGCACTGCGGCGGCTCACCACCACCTTCTCAAGGGCAAGTAGGGATGGGCAATAAATGCTCGCCTTGCCAGTGAAATCCAGACCCCATGACGAAGAAATAAAAACGATTACATGAGGCAGTACCTCAGTGATTACAGCAAAATGATATTTATTATACAGCAGTACCTGTCTCAGTTATTACTACACTATACCGTATCTCTGTTTATATTACACAAGGCCCTGTCGTTGTTTATATTACACTAGGCCCTGTCTCTTTATATTATTCTAGACCCTGTCTCTGTTTATATTACACTAGACCCTGTCTCTGTTATTACTGCACTAGAACGTGTCTCTGTTTATATTACACTAGACCCCGTCTCTGTTTATATTACACGAGACCCTGTCTCAGTTATTACTGCACTAGAACGTGTCTCTGTTTATATTACACTAGACCCTGTCTCAGTTATTACTGCACTAGAAGGTGTTTCTGTTTATATTACACTAGACCCTGTCTCTGTAAGATAGAGAGACAGATGATAGATAGATACTGATAATCGTCAAGATATATATTTGCGTGTGTGAGAGGATGCAATTATTTTTATTTTACTTAGGAGCACATTTATTCTTGTTAACAGCTATCAGCAGCAGTGGGCAATGTTCTAATGATCTGGTATTGTGACGGTAATATTTGTGTTGAGAGGATGGGGTGAATCTTGTAACAATCTCCCAGAGATGGACCGGGATTGAGGGACAGGACGGAAGGTGAGCAATTCACTGCACTTTGCATTACTTAGTGGCACTCTGTGTGTTAAATGTTATTAATTCACGCTTGTGTTGCCCTTTCCCAATTGCTCACAGTTTTTAATGTTAAGGATTGTTTTTCCTGCAGTATTTTCCATTCAGCTTTCACATGGCCCACTGATTGTGTCAGACAGAGCCTGGAACCGTGACCTCACAGCACCGCCGGATGGGTAGCCGCAGGGTCCTAATGTCCACTCAGTTCAACAGCTCTCAGTTAGTTGAGAGGAACATAAAAAACACACACAAGGTGTTTGCTATCTAAGAACATAAGAACTAGGAGCAGGAGTGGGCCATTCGGCCCTTCAAGCCTGCGCCGCCATTCAATCAGCTAATGGCTGATCTGATATTGGCCTCAACTCTAATTTCCTGCCTGTACCCCTAACCCTTGACTCCTCTGTAGTTCAATAATCCGTCTGTCTCAGCCTTGAATATATTCAATGACCCAGCTTCTACAGCTTTCTGAGGTAGAGAATTCCTCAGATCCACGACCCTCTGATAGAAGAAATTCCTCCTCATCTCCGTGATAAATGGGTGATCCCTTATTCTGAAACTGTGCCCCCTAGTTCTTGATTCCACAACGAGGGGAAATATCCTCTCAGCATCTGCACTGTCAAGCCCCCTCAGAATCGTATATCCACCAATAAGATCACCTGATATTCTTCTCAACACCAATGAGCACAGGCCCAGCCTGCTCAAAATGTCCTCATAAGGCAACACTTTCATTTCAGGAATTAACCTCATGAACCTTCTCTGAACTGCCTCCAATGCAAGTATGTACTTTCTTAAATAAGGAGACGACAACTGTTAACAGTACTCCAGGTGTGGTCTCACCAACACCCTGTGCAGTTGGAGCAGGACTTCCCTACTTTTATACTCCATCCCCCTTGCAATAAAGCTCAACATTCCATTTGCCTTCCTGATTACTTGCTGTACCTACATGCTAACTGTTTGTGTTTCATGTACAAGGACACCAAAATCCCTCTTTCGCGCAGCATTCTGTAGTCTCTCTCCATTTAAACAATATTTTCCTTTTCTATTCTTCCTACCTAAGTTGATATCCTCACATTTTCCCACATTATCCGCCAGCTGCCATTTTTTTTGTCCACTCACTGAGCTTATCTATATTCCTTTGCAGACTCTATGTGTCCTCTTCACAACTTGCATTCCCACCCATATTTTATAATCAGCAAATTTGGCAACATTACACTGTCATTTAATCCAAGTCATTAATATAGATTGTAAATATTTGCGGCCCCAGCTTTGATCCCTGTGGGACCTCACTAGTTACAGTTGCCAACCTGAAAATGACCACTTTATCCAAACCCTGTTTTCTGTTAGTTAGCAAATCCTCCATCCATATTACCCCCAAAACCATGACCTCTTATCTTGCGTAGTAACATTTATGTGGCACCTTATCGAATGCCTTTTGGAAATCCAAATACACTCCATCTACCAGTTCCCCTTCATCCACCCTGCTCGTTATATCTCAAATAACTCTAATAAATTTATCAAACACGATTTCCCTTTCATAAAACCATGCTTATGCTGCTTGATTGCAATTATGATTTTCTAAATATCCTGCTACGACTTAATATATTTAAGGTGGAGATAGACAGATTTTTGAATGATAAGGGGGTGAAGGACCCAATAGACTGCTCCTGCTTCTATTTCTTATGTTCTTACGGCCCCTCGAGCCTGCTCCGCCATTCAATAAGATCATGGCTGATCCGATCATGGACTGAGGTCCACTTCCCTGTCCACTCCCCATAACCCCTTATTCCCTTATCGTTTAAGAAACTGTGTATTTCTGTCTTAAATTTATTCAATGTCCCGGCTTCCACAGCTCTCTGAGGCAGCGAATTCCACAGATTTACAGCCATCTGAGGGAAGAAATTCCTCTTCATCTCAGTTTTGAATGGGCTGCCCCTTATTCTAAGATTTTGCCCTTTAGTTCTAGTTTGGTGGAAAAAAAATCAAAGATCAAGTTATTATTTAAATGAAGAAAAATTGCAAAGTGCCGCAGTACAGTGGGACCTGGGGGCACTTGTGCAAGAAACACAGAAGATTAGTATGCAGGTAGAGCAAGTGATCAGGAAGTCTATCGAATCTTGGTCTTTGTTGCAAAGGGAATGGAGTATAAAAGCAGGGAAGTCTTGCTGCAGTTGTACAGGGTATTGGTGAGGCCACACCTGGTATACTGTGTGCAGTTTTCGTTTCCATATTTACGACCGGATGAACTTGCTTTGGAGACAGTTCAGAGAAGGTTCACAAGGTTGATTCCGGAGATGAAGGGTTGATTATCAGGAAAGGTTGAGTAGTTTGGGCCTCTACTCATTGGAGTTCAGAAGAATGAGAGGTGATCTTATCGAAACGTATAAGATTATGGGGGGCTTGACATAGTGGATGCAGAGAGGATATTTGCACTGATAGGGGAGACTAGAATTTGAACTAGGTGTTTTCAGTCAGAACTGAAAACTGACTGCAAAAGCTTCTATCGATAGGTGAAGAGAAAAAAATTAGTTAAGACAAACGTAGATCCCTTGCAGTCAGATTCAGGTGAATTTATAATGTGGAACAAAGAAATGGCAGACCAGTTGAACAAATGCTTTGGTTCTGTCTTCAAGAAGGAAGACACAAATAACTTTCATGAAATACTGCGGGGAACGAGGGTCTAGTGAGAAGGTTATTAGGCGGGAAATTGTGTTGGGGAAATTGATGGTGTTGAAGGCCGATAAGTCCCCGGGGCCTGATAGTCTGCATCCTGGAGTATTTAAGGAAGTGGCCCTCGAAATAGTGGGTGCATTAGTGATCATTTTCCAACAGTCTATCGACTTTGGATCAATTCCTATGGACTGGAGGGTAGCTAATGTAATAACACTTTTTTAACAATGTAGGGGAGAGAAAACGCGTAATTATGGACCGGTTAGCATGACATCAGTAGTGGAGAAAATGTTGGAATGAATCATTAAAGATGAAATAGCAGCGCATTTGGAAAGCAGTGTCAGGATTGGTACAAGTCAGCATGTTTTAGGAAAGGGAAATCATGCTTGACAAATTTTCTAGAACTTTTTGAGGATGTTACAATAGAGTAGACAAGGAAGAACCAGTGCATGTGGTGTATTTGGAATTTCAAAAGGCTTTTGACAAGGTCCCACACAAGAGATTGGGGCGCAAAATTAAAGCGCATGGTATTGGGGGTAATGTACTTACGTGGATAGAGAACTGGTTAGCAGACAGGAAGCAGAGAGTCGGAATAAATGGTCTTTTTCAGAATAGCAGGCAGTGACTAGTGGGGTGCTGCAGGGCTCAGTGGTGGGACCCCAACAATTTACAATGTACATCAATGATTTAGATGAAGGAATTGAGTGTAATATCTCCAAGTTTGTAGATGACACTAAGGTGGGTGGCGGTTTGAACTGTTAGGAGGATGCTAACAGACGACAGGGTGACTTGGACAATTTAGGTAAGTGGGCAAGTGCATGGCAGATGCAGTATAAAGTGGATAAATGTGAGGTTATCCACTTTGGTGTCAAAAACACGAAGGCAGAATATCATCTGAATGGCCGGGATTAGGAAAAGGGGAGTTGCAACGAGACCTGGGTGTCATGGTACGTCTGTCATTGAAAGTTTGCATGCAGGTACAGCAGGTGGTGAAGAAGGCAAATGGTACGTTGGCCTTCATAGCTAGGGGATTTGTGAATAGGAGCAGGGAGGTCTTACCGCAGTTGTATAGGGCCTTGGTGAGGCCTCACCTGGAATATTGTGTTCAGTTTTGTTCTCCTAATCTGAGGAAGGACGTTTTTGCTATTGAGGGAGTGCAGCGAAGCTTCACCAGACTGATTCCCGGGTTGGCAGGACTGACACATGAGGAGAGACTGGATCGACTGAGCCTCATTCACTGGAGTTTAGAAGGGTGAGAGGGGATCTCATAGAAACATGTAAAATTCTGACAGGAATGCACAGGTTGAATGTAGGAAGAATGTTCCCGATGTTGGCGAAGTGCAGAACCAGGGGACAAAGTTTACGGATAAGGGGTAAGCCCTTTAGGACAGAGATGAGGAGAAGCTTCTTCACTCAGAGAGTTGTTAACATGTGGAATTCTCGACCAGAGAGATTTGTTGATGCCAGTTCATTCGATATATTCAAGGGAAAGTTAGATATGTCCCTTACGGCTAAAGGGATCAAGGGGTATGGAGAGAAAGCAGGAACGGGATACTGAGGAGAATGATCAGCCATAATCTTATTGAATGCTTGTGCAGGCTCAAAGGGCCGACATGCCTACTCCTGCACCTATTGTCTATGTTTCTATGTTTCTATAGTTTTATAATAAGGGGCCGCCCATTTAAAACTGAGATGAGGAGGAATTCTTTCTCTCAGAGGGTTGTAAATCTGTGGAATTCGCCAGCTCAGAGAACTGTGGAAGCTGGGTCACTGTATAAATTTAAGACCGGGATAGACAGTTTCTTAACTGATAAGGTAATATGGGGTTATGGAGACCGGGGAGAGAAGTGGAGCTGAGTCCCTAATCGGATCAGCTATGATTATATTAAATGGCGGAGCCGGCTTGAGGGGCCGCATGCCCTACTCCTGCTACGTTTTCTTACGTTCTTATGTAATTGGTTATAGATACAGGATCGAGGGGCAGACCATCCTCCTCGTGTTGCTATGTTCCTGTCTAATTGAGGCGGGGAGTGTGGTGTAACAAGAGCAGAAATGGGATCTGGTTTAAGAATAACATCGGGAAGAGATAACAACAGAAGCGAGATCTGGTGTAAAAATAAAGGGGTGGAAGAGGACTGAAAACTGAAAGTTGATATGAGCCCCTTTGAGGCCTTGAGAAAACCTGCGGACCCTTGGTATTAAATGGTGCAGCAGGCTCGAGGGGCCTTGTGACCTAGAACTGCTCCTATTTCTTATGCTCTTATGTTCTTATTACAGATGATGGACCCTGCGACAGGGTTACCGCCCGAGCGTGATGAAGAAAATGACTCCCAGGGCTCTTAGTGTAACCGCAACAAAGGGAGTTTCTTGTGGTAAAGCAGTCGGTTCAGTACCTTCTCCAGAAGGGACAGAAACTCCACTGGGAGAACATTCCGGATTATTTTGCCCCCTATTTCCATTCTAAAGCAAGGACGTTATTGCTAAAAGTTTATAAATCACAGGTTCGGCCCCAGCTGCAGTATTCGGCCCACTTCTCTAGTCTAAACTTTAATGTCTGAAGCCCAGAAAGACTGATAAAGGGAGAAAGATACTTAAAAAGAGGAGACACGAGATGGTGTTGGATAAAAGCTGAGAAATAGAATCACAGAAAGATACAGCACAGAAAGAGGACCTTCAGCCCATCGTGCCTGTGCCGGCTGGTTGAAAGAGCGATCCAATTAGTCCCCCTCCCCTGCTCTTTCCCCATAGCCCTGTGATGTTCTCCCTTCATGTATCTGTCCAATTTCCATTCGAGAGTTATTACTGAATCTGCTTCCACCACCCTGTCAGGCAGTGCATTCCATTTCACAACAACTCGCCGCGTAAAGAAACACATCACCATATAAAATGAAAGGGAGCGAGTGACTATCTCCCGGCTTCAGAGAGCAGAGGGAGCTCAGTGACTGATCCACACACACCACCACTCATTTCCAGAATGGACACTCTGAACAACAGGCTCATTTGCAAATGTCACCGCAATGTGTGGCTCTGCACCGACTCCCTGGCCAGATATAGGTCTCTTGTCAGATGTTTCCAGCAGATTGCGGCCCTGGGTTTATTTACTGCTCAGAAGTGAGATGTGCGGTTTGGAGCCGACAGCACAGAAACAGGAAGTTGTGTTGACTGAGACTGAAATAGCGTCAGTTTGATGTTATCACCATGAACAGGCTTCCGGTCTGTGAGGGCGGCCTCACCCTGACAGCACCAAGACCCACAGCACAGATTGCCCTTCATCTCAACATTGCATTCACCTCCATTCTCATTTTAAAGATTAAAACCCAAGCACTTATTTGGGGTTTAACACGTTAACTAACGAGCGAGATGGACTGAATGTGATCACTGGGATAAAAGAGGGGAGATAAAAATGAATTTACCCCAAACAGTGCGATTGGAAAATAGAAGGTTTTAGGTAATTTAGATGCTGTCTGAGAGAAAGAGAGGGAGAGATAGGCGAGAGGTAGTGTGCGTTAGGTGTTCTCTGAGGCAAAGGCCGCTACATCTTTTAAGGGACAAAATAAAAACAGAAAACACTTTAAATCTCAGCTGGTCAGGCAGCATCTGTGGAGAGAGAAACAGAGTTAACGGTTCAGAGAGAGGAGAGAGGTTGTATGAGTTAGGTGATGTCTGAGAGGGAAAGACAGAGAGGAGATTTGTTAAGTCTGAGGCAGAGAGGAGAGAGGTTATGCGCGTGAGGCACTCTTTGTGACAAAGGCCGCTACATGTTTTAAGGATTAAAACAAAATCAGAAAATACTGGAAATCTCAGTGGCTCTGGCAGGAGAGAGAAACAGAGTTAACGTTTCAGGTCGATGACCCTTCATCAGAACATCTTTCAAGGGGACGGTGGAACAATTGTCTGAAGCAAGTATGATAACAAGCGATGCAGAAAGAGCGGACCAGCATAATTAGATTTGGGTTATTCCAGTACAGGTCCAGTACGGATGCGGTGGGCCAAATGGCCTTTGTCTGCGCAGTGAGCTGCTAAGATTCTATGGTGCTATATGAGGAAGGGAAGGGACTTATTTGGACATCCCGATTAAGACCTCTCACTCACCCAGCGCAAAATGATTTATTTCACTGCCCCGTGAATAACTGGACTTTCGCTTTTGTTAATTACCAACATTTTAACACCATTTTTTGTGTTGGAGCACATTGATGTGTTTGTGGAGCACACTGATGCTTGTGTGTGGAACACGTTGATGTGTGTGTGGAGCACATTGATATGTGTGTGGAGCACATTGATATGTGTATGTGGGGCACATTGATGTGTGTGTGGAGTACATTGATGTGTGTGTGTGGAAAATATTGATGTGTGTGTGTGAAACAGATTGATGTGTGGGTGGAGCACATTGATGCGTGTGTGTGGAGCACATTGATGTTTGTGTATGGAACACATTGATGTGTGTGTGGAACACATTGATATGTGCAGGGAACATTGATGTGTATGTGGATCATGCTGATGTGTGTGGAACACATTGATGTGTATGTTGCTGTCCATGTGCTGATATTTCTTCTTCAGCGTGGAAATGCATCATCTGAACATCATTCAAAAGACAATGCATCAATAAGAAAGAAAGACTTGCATTTACACAGCTCCTTTCACCACTTGAGCACGTCCCAAAGCTCTTTACCGCCAATGACATTCCTTGAAGTGTAGTCACTGTTGTAATGTAGGAAACATGGCAGCCAAATTGAGTGCAGCAAGCTCCCACAAACTGCAAGTGATCAATGAGCAGTTAATCGATATTCTCTGTGTAGTTCGTTGAGTGGAAGTTATTGAACCGGACACTGGGAAGAAATCACCTGCTCTTCTGCACAATCATGTCATGGGACCTTTTAAGTAGATCTAAGGGGGCAGATAGGTACTCGGGTTAACTTCTCAACCCAAAGACGGCAACTCCGACAGTGCTGCACTCCCTCAATACTGGCACCAGGAGTGATGTGCCTGGACTTTGCGCTTAAGTCTCTGGATTGTCAGTTTATCCCAAAACTATCTTAGACCGAGGGGAAAGTGAGATACATTGAGCCTCGGCTGACAAAAACAGACGTTGTCTTGTGCAGTGCAATGAATACATGCCCCCGGGTAATATAAACAGAGACAGCGTCTAGTGTAATATAAACAGGGAAAATGTCTAGTGTAATATAAACAGGGACAATGTCTAGTGTAATATAAACAGAAACAGGGTCTAGTGTAACATAAACAGTGACAGGGTCTAATATAATATTCTCTAATGAGTAGAATTCCATCTTCTCCTGTCTCTCCACAATGACTGAACTCCTTCATGCCTGGTATTCAACTCGTGAATCACCTCTTAACCTTCTCTGCTCCAAGGAGAACAACCACAGATTATCCAGTTTCAGAATATATGAACGCCCGGTGAAGGAATTGGGTGCAGAAAATTCCAGCTGAGGAATCCTCATCGATGGAAGCAAAAACACTGCAAAGGGAAAAATAGGAATCACTTGGGTTGAGAGAATGATGGAGAGAGGGCAGAATGTAGCAAGGGAGGGGTGGAGTGTTGGAGGGAGGGAGGGATGGGTGCAGGTAAGGAGCGATTGATGGAGGGAGTGATGGAGGTATGGAGGGTGGGAGCGATGACGGGAGGGAGGGATGGAAAGATGGGTGGAGGGTGGGAGGTAGTGATGGACTATCTCCCAATTTACCTGATCAAAACGCTCCATGATTTTGAACACTTCTATTAAGTGGCCCAAGCCTGCTCGACTCTAAAGAGAACAGTCCCAGCTTCCAGCTCCTCGGATGTTGTAGCTCACAGAGGGTAAAACTCAGGTTCCGTGACTCCTTCTGCCTGGGACACTTCGAGATGTTCCTTGCGAAATTGCCGACATTTTATATAGACCCGGTGTAAATCCCAGTGTGGGAATGACATCCCAAGCAAGAAAAGAGAACTGGCCCCTGATAATAAATGGATCAGTGTAATTCTGGTCTCAGGCCCTCAACTTCAGACACGATGAGCTGAATGGAAATGTTTTAAAATACAAGCTGTGATATGTTCAAGCCTCGGCACAGTGTGATCGCTCTTGGCTCTGACTCAGAAGGTCACAGATACTAAACCCACTCCAGAGACCTGAGCACAAAATCTATGCCGACATCCGCAGTGCCAGTACTGAGTTCGTGCTGCACGGTCATATGTGCCATCTTTCGGGGTAGACATTAAACTGAGGCCCATATTCCAACTCAGTTGGATTTAAAGGAGTCATGGCACTCTGTTAAAGAGCAGAGGAGTTCTCCATGGTTTCAAGGTCAAATATGTAACCCTAAACCAACATCTGAAAAATTGATTATCTGATCATTATTTCATTGCTTTTTCTGGTCTCTTGCTGTGCACAAATTGGCTGCCCCATTTCCTACATTGCAACAGTTACCACACTTCCAAAGTAATTAATTGGCTGTAAAGCACTTTGTGACAACATGAAGTCATGATAGGCGATATATAAATGCAAGCTGTTGCTACATTTCAACATTTGAAAATACAATTTGCATTATGTGAAAAGTTCAGATATTAAAGTGATTGTAGAACATCCTCTGGTCACTGGTTTAACTTGTTTAGTTTCAAAAGGTTAAATCTTCCACTAAATGGAGATCTAGTGGAATAGCAGCCTGTTCATAGATGATCCCAGCAGCAGAATGTTCAGAACTGAATTATTCATTTTAATATATATTCCCTTTGATAAAAATCACATCTGTTCTAATTGAACAAAACTGAAGCCAGGAAGCAAAGAGTAGGAGTAAATGGGTACTTTTCAGAATGGCAGGCAGTGACTAGTGGGGTACCGCAAGGTTCTGTGCTGGGGCCCCAGCTGTTTACACTGTACATTAATGATTTAGATGAGGGGATTAAATGCAGTATCTCCAAATTTGCGGATGACACTAAGTTGGGTGGCAGTGTGAGCTGCGAGGAGGATGCTGTGAGGCTGCAGAGCGACTTGGATAGGTTAGGTGAGTGGGCAAATGCATGGCAGATGAAGTATAATGTGGATAAATGTGAGGTTATCCACTTTGGTGGTAAAAACAGAGAGACAGACTATTATCTGAATGGTGACAGATTAGGAAAAGGGGAGGTGCAAAGAGACCTGGGTGTCATGGTACATCAGTCATTGAAGGTTGGCATGCAGGTGCAGCAGGCAGTTAAGAAAGCAAATGGCATGTTGGCCTTCATAGCAAGGGGATTTGTGTACAGGGGCAGGGAGGTGTTGCTACAGTTGTACAGGGCATAGGTGAGGCCACACCTGGAGTATTGTGTACAGTTTTGGTCTCCTAACCTGAGGAAGGACATTCTTGCTATTGAGGGAGTGCAGCGAAGGTTCACCAGACTGATTCCCGGGATGGCGGGACTGACCTATCAAGAAAGACTGGATCAACTGGGCTTGTATTCACTGGAGTTCAGAAGAATGAGAGGGGACCTCATAGAAACATATAAAATTCTGACGGGGTTAGACAGGTTAGATGCAGGAAGAATGTTCCCAATGTTGGGGAAGTCCAGAACCAGAGGTCACAGTCTAAGGATGAGGGGTAAGCCATTTAGGACCGAGATGCGGAGGAACTTCTTCACCCAGAGAGTGGTGAACCTGTGGAATTCTCTACCACAGAAAGTTGTTGAGGCCAATTCACTAAATATATTCAAAAAGGAGTTAGATGAAGTCCTTACTACTAGGGGGATCAAGGGGTATGGCGAGAAAGCAGGAATGGGGTACTGAAGTTGAATGATCAGCCATGAACTCATTGAATGGCGGTGCAGGCTTGAAGGGCCGAATGGCCTACTCCTGCACCTATTTTCTATGTTTCTATGTTTCTATGTTTCTATGTTAACATCACTGTTCGACATATTTCTATTAATGTTGTATCAACTGTCAATATTCTTACAATAATTGCTTGTTGTGAGTTGAAACTAATCAATAACTGACTCTGTTGATCTGATTCTGCTGCCATGAACACTTCATGGGAACCAGTGAGTCGTTTATGTAAATAATCACAGAAATAGAAGTCCCAGATTAGAGTATTAAGCGACGGAAACACAATAAATGTGTCCCCACCAACACAGCACAGAAATAAAGATAGAGAGAAATGCAAATCTCTCAACAGATTCCAGCAACAATTGTTTTCTGGTACATTTCACTAAATTACAGGAGAATAAAGTAAAGATGATACCCACGGACAAAATGGGGAAAGAGTCTAATCACCGTACACAGCAACATCACAAATGTGACAGTGGAGATTTCCTGTATCCTCTCCCTCTCCTATTTCCACTTTCCATCTTGTCTCTCAAGAAGAGATAATTGGCCTTCCCGCACAACTAGATGTCAACATCTAACAAAGGTTTTCTTTGAGCCCCAATGATATGCCTCGGAACAAATTGATTGGGTTGCACAGAGGGAGCATTAATCCAAAATATGACACGTGTATTAAATTATCTGGGATTGTTTGATAGATCTTTACACTGTATCTAACCCGTGCTATACCTGCCCTGGTTGTGTTTGATGGGACCGTTTAGAGGGAGCTTTACTCTGTTTCTAACCCGGTGCTGTACCTGCCCTTGGTGTGTTTGATGGGACCATGTGGAGGAAGCTTCACTCTGTTTCCAACCTGTGCTGCAGCGGCGCTGGGAATGTTTGATGGGACGGTGTAGAGGGATAATTACTCTGTATCTGACATATGCTGTACTGCGCTGGGAGTTACTGGGTTGAGTGCAGTAATAGCTGAGACAGGGTGCAGTGTCATATAAACACTGACATGGTGAATTACAATAAAAGCAGATACAGGGTCTAGTTTAATAGAAATAGAGGCATGGTCTCGTGCGGTAATAATGGTGACAGGGTTCTAGACTAATATAAACAGAGACATGGTCTAGTTTAAATGTGAAAGGATGGGGCCAGTGTAATATAAACAGTGTCCTTGTCTAGTTTAATATAAACAGATTCAGGGTATTGTGTAATAGAAACAAAGGCATGGCACATTCCAGCAATATCTGAGACAGCGCCGAGAATAATATTAGTAGCTCTACTGCAATAATAACTGAGGTAGAGCCTTGTGTAGTAATTACTGATACAGTGACATTTTAATTGGTTCCTGGCATGTGGTTGTGGGTGCCGCTGACTAGGCTAACATTGATTGTCTATCCCTAATTGGCCTTGAGAAGCAGGTCATGTGCTGCCACCTTTAACCGCTGCTGTCCGTGTGGTGAAGGGACCCCCACAGTGTTAGGGAGTGGGTTCCATGAATTATACCCAGCGACTATGAAGGGACGGTCATAAATTTCCTAGTCAGGATGTTGTGTGATTTGGAGGGGAACTTTGAGGTGGTGGTGTTCCCACGAGGCTGCTGCCCTTGTCCTTGTAGGTTGAAGAAATCGTAGGTTTGGAAAGTGCTGTCGAAGATGTCTTGGCGAGTTGTTGCAATATATCGTGTAGATAGTAATCCCTGCAGACATGGTGTGCCAGTAGTGGAGGGAATGAATATTTAACGTGGTGGATGGTGTAATATAAACTGGAGCAGGGTCTAGGGTAGTAACAACTGAGACAGGCTCTGATATATTACAGAATCATAGAATAGTTACAGCACAGAAGAGAGCCATTCGGCCCATGTAGCCCGTGCTGCTCTCTGCGAGAGTATTTCAGCTAATCCACACCCCACCCTTTCCCGTAGCCCTGTGAATTTTCTTCCTGCAGGTACTTATACAATTCTCTTTGCAATGCCATGATTGACTCTGCCTCCACCACCCTTTCAGGCAGTGCATTTCAGATCCTAACCGCTCGCTGTTTAAAAACGTTTTTCTCATGTCGCCTTTGGCTCTGCTGCCAATCACCTTAAATCTGTGGTCCTCTGTTCTCGACCCTTCCGCCAATGGGAACAGTTTCTCTCCATCTATTCTGTCTCGACACTTTATTTTTCTGAACACCTTTATCAAATCGCATCTCAATCTTTTTTATTCTACAGAGAACAACCCCAGCTTCCCAAGACTACCACGTAACCAAAGTCTTTTAACCCTGGACCCACACTTGTAAATCTTTTCTGAACCCTCTCTAAGGCCTTCACATCTTTCCTAAAATGGGGTGCCCAGAATTGGACCCAATACTCTAGTTGAGGCTGAACCAGTGTTTTATAAATGTTCATCATAACTTCCTTTCGTTTGTATTCTATGCCTCTAATTATGAAGCCCAGGGTCCCGAATGCTTTTTAGTCACTTTCTCAGCCGCCTCTGCCACATTCAATGAGTTGTGCACGTATACCCCCAGTTCACTGCGTTCATGCACCCTATGGAATCGTATCCTTTAGTTTATTTTGCCTCTCCTCGTTCTTCTTACCAAAATTTATCACTTCACAATTTTATGCGTTTCATTTGCCACGTGGCCACCCATTCCACCAGCATGTCAATGCCCTCTTGCAGTCATTATTCTCCTCCTCACTGTGCCCTATGCTTTCAAGTTTGATGCCATCAGTAAATTTTGAAATTGTGCCCGTACACCCAAGTCTAAGTAATGAATATGAATCATGAAAAACAGTATTCCTAATGCCAACCGCTGCGGAACCCCACTGTATACCTTCCTCCAATCCAAAAAAAAACACTACTCTCTGATTCCTGTCACTCAGCCAATTTCATACCCATGCTGCCAGTGTCCCTTTTATTCTATGGGCTTCAACTTTGCTGCAAAGGATATTTTCAAGACACTTTATCAAACGCCTTTTGGAAGTCCACCACATCAACCATATAAACTAAGACTGGGTCTAGTGCAGTAAAAACAGCGACAGGGTCTGGTGTAATGAGAGAAATAATAATTGCAGATTTATCAAACGCATGGCAGGTGCAGGTGCAGTTTCATGTTTGCCATCACTTGCACCAATAATCATACACTCGAGGTGTATAACAGGGCATTCTGTCTGGCGCTTAGGTGATTACTGGACAAAAAAGCGCAGAGACTGGTGGTGGGCTGCTCATTATCCTCGGTGTGATTTACTCCCCTTTCCCACTGAACAGTGCAAACAGACATGGTCACCTTGGTAACGGAATGGTCAGTGTGACATCTCTTTCGAAAGCAGAGCACGCAAGACAATGTGTTATCAATAAATATTAAAGGTATTAAACGACCTGCAATTCGATGTAGAATAACATTTAAAGGAGAAAAAGTAATGGTTGGATCTAATCTTTGTGGATAGCACTTGCACATATTATAAATTATGTGTTTTATACACACAAACTTGTACACACACACACATACATAGACACACACACATACACACACACACAAATGCACACATGCACACATACACACACACACATCATAGGCAGTCCCTCGGAATCGAGGAAGACTTGCATTCACTTTAAAAATGAGACCTTAGGTGGCTGAACAGACCAATACGAGAACCACAGTCACTGTCACTGGTGGGACAGAGAGCCGTTGAGGGAAAGGGGCGAGGTGGTGTGGGACAGCACGTTCTTTCCGCTGCCTGCGCTTGCTTTCTGCATGCTCTCAGCGATAAGACTCGAGGTGCTTGGCACATTCCCGCATGCACTTCCTCCACATAGGGCAGTCTTTTGTCTTCGGCCCTGCTGTATGCCTCAGAGACATGGACCATGTCGAGTAGAACCCTCAAGTCGCTGGAGAAATACCACCAACGATGTCTTCGCAAGATCCTGCAAATCTCTTGGGAGGACAGACGCACCAACGTTAGCGTCCTCGACCAGGCCAACATCCCTAGCATTGCAGCACTGACCACACTTGATCAGATCCGTTGGGCAGGCCACATTGTTCGCATGCCAGACACTAGATTCCCAAAGCAAGCACTCTACTCGGAACTCACGGCAAACGAGCGAAAGGTGGGCACTGGAAACGTTACAAGGACACCCTCAACGCCTCTCTGATAAAGTACAAACGCACAGACACTTATAGCGAACACTTTGTGCGTGCTATTTTCAGTTGTTCGTCTGAACCAAATGAGCGATACAATGTTTGTGGACATTAGGACCCTGAGGCCGCCCATCCAGTGGTGCTGTGAGGTCACGGTTCCAGGCTCCATCTGACACAACCAGTGGGTCACGTGACACCTCCAGAGAAAATGTTGCAGGAATAACAATTCTTATCATTAATTAACTGAGAGAAATTGGCACAGCACACCACAAGTGTGAATTAGTAACCTTTAACACACAGTGTGTCTCTAAGTAGTGCAAAGTGCAGTGCATTATTGCACACATTCAGTCTTGTCCCTCATTACCAGTCCATCTCTGGGAGATTGTTACAAGATTCACTCCATCCTTTCGGCACAAATATTAACGACATGACACCAGATCAATTGGACATTGCACACAACCTTTGATAGCTGTTAAGGAATCGAAACATATGTTCCAACAAAAAAAGTATTGCATGCTCCTACCCACACACATGTATATCTTTATTTACATTAATATCTCTCCAGCCTTTATATATCTTCTTTCTTGCTTTGGCATTCTCGTGTCCTGGCATGCGAACTATGTGGCTTGCCCAGCGGAGCTGATCAAGTGTGGTCAGTTCTTCACTGTTGGGGATGTTGGCCTGGTCTAGGTCGTTACAAGGACACGCTCAAAGACTCCCTGATAAAGTGCAACATCCCCACTGACACCTGTGAGTCCCAGGCCAAAAACCGTCCTTGGTGGAGAAAATGCATCCGGGAGGGTGCTGAGCAACTCGAGTCTCATCTCCGAGAGCATGCAGAAATCAAGCGCAGGCAGTGGAAAGAGCGCATGGCAAAAATGTCCCATCCATCCCTTCCTTCAACGACTATCTGTCCCACCTGTGACACAGACTGTAATTCCTCTATTTCACTGTTCAGCCACCTACAAACTAATTTTAAGAGTGGAAGCAAGTCTTCCTTGATTCCGAGCAGCTGCCTATAATGATGATCTTCTATCTAGCTAACAGACTCATAGTCAAGTGCCGAAATAACTGAGACAGGGTCTGTTGTGCAATAAATTGAGATATAGAGCCTGGAGTGGGTGGTTATCCCAAAAATATCTGAGACCGAGACGAAAGTGAGACATACTGAGCATCGTCTCACACAAACAGACATTGTCATGTGAGCGCAATGGATATATGGCCCAGTGTAACATAAAGGGACACAGGGCCTAGTGTAACATAAAAGGATACAGGGCCACGTGAATTATAAACAGGGACAGGTTATAGTGCCTTTTAAACAGGGACAGAGCCCAGTGTAATTTAAGCAGACAAGGAGTAGTGTAATATAAACTGAGACAGGATGCAGTGTAATTTAAACAGAGACTGGGTCTAGTGTAATATAAACAGAGACCGGGCCTAGTGTAATATAAACAGAGGCAGGATGTAGTGTAGTTTAAACAAAGACAGGGTCTAGTGTAATATAAACATGGACAAGGCGTAGTGTATTAAAAACAAAGACATTGCCGAGTGTAATATAAACTTTAGAACACAAGAACATAAGAAATATGAGCAGCAGTAGGCCACCTGACCCCTCGAGCCTTCTCCGCCATTCAATAAGATCATGGCTGATCAGATCATTGACTCAGCTCCACTTCTCTGCCTGCCCCCCATAACCCTTTATTCCCTTATCGCAAAAAGATCTGTCTATCACCGCCTTAAATATATTCAATAACCTAGCCTCCACAGCTCACTGTGACAGAAGATTTTATAGATTTGAAACCCACTGAGAGAAGAAATTCCTCCTCACCTCAGTTTTCAATAGGCGGCCCCTTATTCTGAGTCTATGTCCCCTTGTTTTATGTTGCCCTGTGAGTGGAAATATCCTCTCTGCATCCACCCTGCCAAGCCCCCTCATTATCTTATACGTTTCGATAAGATCACCTCTCATTCTTCTGAATTGCAATGAATAGAGGCCAAACCTACTCAACCTTTCCTCATAAGTCAAACCCCTCATCCCCGATATCCACCTAGTGAACATTCTCTGAACAACCTCCAAAGCAAATATATCGTTTCGTAAATATGGAAACCAAAACTGCACGCAGTATTCCAGGTGTGGCATCACCAATACCTTAAAAAGCTGTAGAAAGATGTCCCTGCTTTTATACTCTATCCCCTTTGCAATAAAGGCCAAGATACTATTGGCCTTCCTGATCACTTGCTGTACCTGCATAGTATCCTTTTGCCTTTCATGCACAAGTACTTCCCGGTACCGTAGTCCTGCGACAATTTGCAATTTTTCTCCATTTAAATAATAACTTGCTCTTTGTTTTTTTCTGCCAAAGTGCATGACCTCACACTTTCCAACATTATACACCATCTGCCAAATTTTGGCCACTAACTTAGCCTGTCTATGACCTTTTGCAGATTTCTCGTGTCCTCCTCACACATTGCTTTTCCTCCCATCTTTGTATCATCAACAAACTTGACATCGTTACACTCAGTCCCTTCTTCCAAGTCGTTTATTTAGATTGTATACTGATCCCTGCGGCACCACACTAGAACCATTTATCCCGACTCTCTGTTTTCTGTTAGTTAGCCAATCCGCTATCCATGCTAATATATTACCCCCAATACCGTGAACTTTTATCTTGTGCAGTAACCTTTTACGTGGCACCTTGTAAAATGCCTTCTGTAAGTCCAAATGCACCGCATCCACTCGTTGCGCTTTATCCTCCCTGTTCGTTACATCCTAAAAGAACTCCAGCAAATTTATCAAACATGACTTCCCCTTCTTAAATCCATGCTGACTCTGCCTGACCGAATTTTGCTTTTCCAAATGTCCTGCTACTGCTTCTTTAATAATGAGCTCCAACATTTTCCCAACCACAGATGTTAGGCTAACTGGTCTATAGTTTCCTGCATTTTGTCTGCTTCCTTTTTTAAATAGTGGCGTTACATTTGCAGTTTTGCAATCTGCTGGGACCTCCTCAGACTCCGGGCAATTTTTGTAAATTACAAGCAATGCATCCACAATCCCTGCCGCCACTTTTGTTGAGACTCTAGGCTGCAAATCATCAGGTCCAGAGGAATGATTTGCCTTTAGTCCCAATTTCCTACTGATTACCACCTCCTCAGTGATTGTGATGATCACTCATAGATTAGTACAGCACAGAAGGTGGCAATTCAGCCCCTAGAGTCTGTGCCGGCTCTTTCGAAGAACAATCCAGTTAGTATCACTCCCCCGCTCTTTCGCTATATCACTGCATTTTTTTCTCCTTCAAGTATTTACACAATTTACTTTTGAAGGCTACTATTCAATCTATATCTACCACCTTATCAGGCAGTACACTCCAAATCCTAACCAGTGGTCGCATAAAGAAGTTTGTCCACACATCGCCTTTGGTTCTTTTGTCAATCACCTCACACCTGCAGCATCTTCTATTTATGTATTTTATCTCAACTTTGATGATTTAAACAGGTCTTTCAAATCTGCTCTTAGACTTCTCTCCTCTAAGGAGGAGAATCGCATCTTTTCCTATCTCTCCACATTAACTGACGTCCCTCATCCCTGGTAACATTCTATTACAGATGCCCTTAACCTTGTCCATTCCAAGAAGAACAATCCCATCTGCTCCTGTCTCTCCACATTAACTGAAGTCCTTCATTCCCGCTGCTATTCTACTGAAATATAGAAACATGGATACATAGAAAATAGGTGCAGGAGTATGCCATTCGGTCCTTCTAGCCTGCACCGCCATTCAATGCGTTCATGGCTGAACATGAAACTTCAGTACCCCCTTCCTGCTTTCTCGCCATACCCCTTGATCCCCCTAGTAGTAAGGACTTCATCTAACTCCTTTTTGAATATATTTAGTGAATTGGCCTCAACAACTTTCTGTGGTAGAGAATTCCACAGGTTCACCACTCTCTGGGTGAAGAAGTTTCTCCTCATCTCGGTCCTAAATGGTTTACCCCTTATCCTTAGACTGTGACCCCTGGTTCTGGACTTCCCCAACATTGGGAACATTCTTCCTGCATCTAACCTGTCTGAACCCATCAGAAATTTAAACGTTTCTATGATGTCCCATCTCATTCTTCTGAACTCCAGTGAACACAAGCCCAGTTGATCCAGTCTTTCTTGATAGGCCAGTCCCACCATCCCGGGAATCAGTCTGGTGAACCTTCGCTGCACTCACTGAATAGCAAGAATGTCCTTCCTCAAGTTAGGAGACCAAAACTGTACACAATACTCCAGGTGTGGCCTCACCAAGGCCCTGTACAATTGTAGCAACACCTCCCTGCCCCTGTACTCAAATCCCCTCGCTATAAAGGCCAACATGCCATTTGCTTTCTTAACCGCCTGCTGTACCTGCATGCCAACCTTCAATGACTGATGTATCATGACACCCAGGTCTCGTTGCACCTCCCCTTTTCCTAATCTGTCACCATTCAGATAATAGTCTGTCTCTCTGTTTTTACCACCAAAGTGGATAACCTCACATTCACCCACATTTTACTTCATCTGCTAAGCATTTGCCCACTCACCAACCTACCTATTTCACTCTGCAGCCTCATAGCATCCTCCCCGCAGCTCACACTGCTACCTAACTTAGTGTCATCCGCAAATTTGGATACACTACCTTTAATCCCCTCATCTAAATCATTAATGTACAGAGTAAACAGCTGGGGCCCCAGCACAGAACCTTGCGGTACCCCACTAGTCACTGCCTGCCATTCTGAAAAGTACCCATTGACGCCTACTCTTTGCTTCCTATCTAACAACCAGTTCTCAATCCATATCAGCACACTACCCCCAATCCCATGTGCTTTAACTTTGCACATTAATCTCTTGTGTGGGACCTTGTCGAAAGCCTTCTGAAAGTCCAATTATACCACATCAACTGGTTCTCCCTTGACCACTCGACTGGAAACATCCTCCAAAAATTCCAGAAGATTTGTCAAGCATGATTTCATTTTCACAAATCCATGCTGACATGGACCTATCATGTCATCTCTTTCCAAATGCGCTGCTATGACATCCTCAATAATTGATTCCATCATTTTACCCAGTACTGAGGTCAGGCTGACCGGTCTATAATTCCCTGTTTTCTCTCTCCCTCCTTTTTTAAAAAGTGGGGTTACATTGTCTACCCTCCACTCGATAGGAACTGATCCAGAATCAATGGAATGTTGGAAAATGATTGTCAATGCCTCCGCTATTTCCAAGGCCACCTCCTTATGTACTCTGGAATGTAATCCATCAGGCCCTGGGATTTATCGGCCTTCAATCCCATCAATTCCCCCAACACAATTTCCCGACTAATAAGGATTTCCCTCAGTTCCTCCTCCTTACTAGACCGTCTGAGCCTTTTATATCCGGAAGGTTGTTTGTGTCCTCCTTAGTAAATACCGAACCAAAGTACTTGTTCAATTGGTCTTCCATTTCTTTTTTTCCCGTTATGACTTCCCCTGATTCTGACTGCAGGGGACCTCCGTTTGTCTTTACTAACCTTTTTCTTTTTACATATCTATAGAAACTTTTGCAATCCGTCTTAATGTTCCCTGCGAGCTTATTCACGTACTCCATTTTCCCTGCCCTAATCAAACCCTTTGTCCTCCTCTGCTGAGTTCTAAATTTCTCCCAGTCCCCGGGTTCGCTGTTATTTATGGCCAATCTGTATACCACTTACTTGGCTTTAATACTATCCCTGATTTCCCTTGATAGCCACGGTTGAGCCACCTTCCCTTTATTATTTTTACGCCAGACAGGAATGTACAATTGTTGTAGTTAATCCATGCGGTCTCTAAAGGTCTGCCATTGCCCATCCACAGTCAACCCCTTAAGTATCATTCGCCAATCTATCCTAGCCAATTCACGCCTCATACCTTCAAAGTTACCCTTCTTTAAGTTCTGGACCATGGTCTCTGAATTAACTGTTTCATTCTCCATCCTAATGCAGAATTCCACCACATTATGGTCCCTCTTCCCCAAGGGGCCTTGCACAACGAGATTGCTAATTAATCCTCTCTCATTACACAACACCCAGTCTAAAATAGCCTCCCCCCTAGTTGGTTCCTCGACATATTGGTCTCGAAAACCATCCCTTATGCACTCCAGGTATTCCTCCTCCACCGTATTGCTTCCAGTTTCGTTAGCCCAATCTATGTGCATATTCAAGTCACCCATTTCCTCTTAACCTTCTCTACTCCAAGGAAAGCAACCCCAGCTTCTCCAGTCTCTCCACATAATTTTAATCCCCCATCCCTGATGCGTTTCCATTAAATCTCTTCTGTACCCTCTCGAAAGTCTTCACGTCCTTCCTAAAGTGTGGTGCCCAGAATTGGACACAATCCTCCAGCTGGGGCCGAACTCGTGGTTCCAGTCTTTCATCCTTGGTACCAATCTGGTAAATCTCCCCTCACCCTTCTCTGCTGAAAGAAGAACAGCCCCAGAATTTACAAGATGTCCGTGTAACGACCGTTTGCATCCTACCTTCCAGTACACACAATGGCATCGAGCTCCAGGCAGGAACTGGCCCGTCCTCAATTGCGAAAATGGGCAGGAAAAAAGAGCAGCTGAAAGTCGACGATGACTTAAAGCAATTTTTCAAAAACTGTGATCCTTATTTATTTAATTTAAATGCAGAAAACATATCCTCACTTGCCCAGCTAGAAATTCTACCCAGTGCCAGTTTGCAGCGAACTCCCTCTCCGTAAAGGTCACCATTTTATTTCTTGTCAGTTTTTTTAGATGGAGGTGGGAGGGTTAAATGTATATATTTGTCATCGATCTCTCTCTTATTTGTTAATATATATGAAAGCCCGGTGAAGGAATTGGGTGCAGAAAGTTCCAGCTGAGGAATCCTCATCGATGGAACCAGAAACACTGCAATAGGATAAATAAGAGTCAGTTGGGCTGAGGGAGGGATGGAGGGAGGAAGGAGTGGAGCAAAGGAGGGGTGGAGTGATGGAGGGGTGGAGGGGTGGGCGGAGGAAGGGATGGGTGCAGGGAGGGAGCGATTGATGGAGGGAGGGATTGAGGGAGGGAGGAATGGAGCAAGGTAGCGTTGGAGTGATGGATGGGTGGAATGTGGACGCAGGGAGGGAGCTGTGGGTCCAGGGAGGGAGCGATTGATGGAGGGAGGGACGGGGGAGGGTGGGATGAAAGGAAGGAGGGATGAAGGGAGGGAGGGAAGCAGAGGCGGGTGGAGAGAGGAAGGGATGGTGGGAGGGACTGATGTAATATCTCCCAATTTACCCGATCAAAACTCTTCATATTCTTGAGCACCGATAATAAATGACCCATAACCTGCTCAGCTCTAAGGAGAACAATCCCAGCTTCCAGCTGCTCTGATGGTGCAGCTCACGCAGTGTAAATCTCAAGTTCCGTGAGTCCTTCTGCCTCAGGCACTTCCAGATATTCCCTGCGGAATCACTGACACTTTTTTATGGAGCCAGTGCAAGTCCCTGTGTGTGAATTACATCACAGGCAAGATAAGAGAACTCTCCCTGGTAATAAACGGATCAGTGTAAGACTGGGTTCAGGCTCTGAAATTCAAAGACGATGAGCTGAATGGCAACATTTTAAAATACAAGCTGTGATATGTTCAAGCCTTGCCTCAGTGGAATCGCTCTCGCCTCTGACTCAGAAGGTGACAGATACTAAACTCCACTCCAGCGACCAGAGCCCATAAGCTGTGCCGACATGCCCGATGCTAGTACTGAGGAAATGCTGCATGATCAGATGTGCCGTCTTTCGGGTCAGACATTAAAGTGAGGCCCCATCTTCCCGACCAGTTGGATATAAAGGACTCTTGGCACTATCGTAAAGAGCAGAGGAGTTATCCACGGTTTCCAGCGCAACAAATTAGCACTCAACCAACATCTGAAAAATAGATTATCTGATCATTATTTCATTGCTGTTTGTGGGATCTTGCTGTGCAGAAATTGGTTGCCACATTTCCTACATTACAATAACGACCACACTTCCAAACAAATATCGTTGGCTGTAAAGCAGTTTGGGACAACATGAGTTCATGAAAGTCGCTGTATAAACGCAAGGTGTTTCTAAATGGCAACATTTGAAAATACAAGTTGCGATATGTGAAAAGCTCAGATATTACTGCAATTTTAGGACACTCCTCTGGGCACTGGTTTAACTTATTTAGTTTCAATGGGTTAAATCTTCCAATAAATTGAGATTCAGTGGAATAGCAGCCTGTTCAGAGATGTTCCACTGATTTCGGCAGCAGAACTTTCAGAACTGAATTATACATTTTAAAATGTATTCCCTTTGATATAAATCACATCTGTTCTAATTGAACAAAACTGAAGCCAACGTCACAGTTCGAGATATGTATATATCTGTGTGCCAAATGTCAATATTATTTTAAAAAGCCCTTGTTGTGAGATGAAATGAATCAATAATTGACTCTGTTTTTCTGATTTTTCTGCCATGAACACTTCAGTGAGGCGTTTATGTAAATAAACACAGAAATAGAAGTCCCAGATTAGAGCATTGAGCGACAGAAACACAATAAATGTGTCCCCACCAACATGGCACAGAAATAAAGATAGAGAGAAATGAAAATATCTCAACAGATTCCAGCAACAATTGTTTTTTGTTACATTTCTCTAAATTATAGGAAAATAAGGTAAAGTTGATACCCACGGTCAGAATTGGGAAAGATTCTAGTCACCGTATAAAGTGACATCACAAATGTGACAGTGGAGATTTCCTGTATCCTCTCCCTCTCCTGTTTCCACTTTCCACCTTCTCTCTGGAGAATGGATAATTGGCCTTCCCCCCACAACTAGATGTCACATCTAACAAACGTTTTCCTTAAGCCCTACTGAAATGCTTCGAACCAAGTTGATTATAGTGCGCAGAGGGAGCTTTAATCCAAAATGTGACATGTGTATGAAATGATCTGAGAGTTTTTGATGGGACAATGTAGAGGGATCTGTACACTGTATCCAACCCGTGCTGGACCAGCCCTTGGCGTGTTAGATGGGACTGTGTAGATAGAGCTTTACTCTGTACCTAACCCGTGTTGTACCTGCCCTGGGAATGTTTGATGGGACAGTCTAGAGAGACTTTAATCTGTATCTCATCCAAGCAGTACCTGCCCTAGGAGTGTTTGATGGAACGGTGTAGAGGGAGCATTACTCTGTATTTGACACATGCTGTACCTGCCCTGTGAGTTACAGAGTTCAGTGCAGTAATAAATGAAACAGGGTCTAGTTTAGTATAAACAGAGGCATGGGCTAGTTTTTTAAAATGGAAGAATGGGGCTAGTTTAAAAAAACAGTGTCTTTGTCTCGTTTACTATAAGCAGAGACATGGTCCTGAGTAATAGGAACAATGGCGTGGCATATTCCAGTAATATCTGAGACACGGCATAGTACAATATTAGTAGTTCTAGTGCAGTAATAATTGAGGTAGAACCTACTGCAGTAATTACTGATGCAGGGACAATGTTTTATTTATGCCTGGCATGTGGGTGTCGCTGGCAAGGCCAAGATTAAATGTGTAACCCTAATTGTATTTGAAAAGCAGGTGTTGAGCTGCGACATTGAACCGCTTGCAGTCCGTGTGGTGAAGGTACTCCCGCAGTTTTAGGGAGGGGGTTCCACGAATTTGACCCAGCAATTATGAAGGGACCGTAATAAATTTCCAATTCAGGATGGTGAGTGATTTGGAGGAGTACGTGGAGGTGATGGTGTTCCCACGAGCCCGCTGCCCTTATACTTCTAGGTTTGGAAAGTGCTGTCGAAGATGTCTTGGGAAGTTGCTGCAATGCAACTTGTCGATAATACTCACTGCAGACAAGGTCCGCCGATGGTTGAGGTAGTAAATTTTTAATGGATGGCGTGATATAAACAGGAACAGGGTCTAGTATAGTAATCACTGAGACAGGCTCTGGTGTATTATACAATCGTAGAATGGTCACAGCACATAAAAGTGCCACTCGGCCCATATAGTCCGTGCCGCTCTCTGCAAGAGTATTTCAGCTCGTCCACTCCCCCGTCCTTTCCCGTAGCCCTGTGAATTTTCTTCCTTTACGTATTTATTCAAATCCCTTTGCAATGCCATGATTGACCCTACCTCCACCACCCTGTCAGGCAGTGCATTCCAGATCCTAACCGCTCGCTGCTTAAAACCAATTTCCTCTCGTCGCCTTTGGTGCTCCTGACAATCACCTTAAATCTGTGTCCTCTGTTCTCGACTCTTATGTCAATGGGAACAGTTTCTTGGCAGCTACTCTGTCTAGAGCCCTTATGATTCTGAACACCTCTCACAAATCTCATCTCAACCTTCTCTGCTCTAGGGAGAACAACCCCAGCTTCTCTTGTTTAGCCACACAACTGAAGTACCTTATCCCTGGAAACACACGTAAATCTTTTCTGCACCCTTTCTAAGGCCTTCACATATTTCCTAAAGTGTGGTGCGCAGAATTGGAAACAATACTCAGTTGAGGACTAACCAGTGTTTTATACAGGTTGGTCATTGCTTTTGTATTCTATGCCTCTATTAATGAAGCCCAGGATTCCGTATGCTTTTTAAACCACTTTCTCAACCTGCCCTGCCACTTTCGATAATTTTTGTACACATACCCCAACGTCTCTTTGTTCATCACGCCCTTTAGAATTCTACCCTTTCGTTTATTTTGCCTCTCCTTCTTCCCACCAAAATGTATCACTTTAAAATGTTCTCTGTTTAGTTTGACACATGTCCACCCATTCCACCATCATCTCTATGTCCTCTTGCAGTCATCAGTACCCTCTTCACTGCTCACTATGCTTCCAAGCTTTGAGTCATCTGAAAAGTTTGAATTGTGCCCCGTACACCAAAATCCATGTCATGAATATAAATCAAAATAAGCAGAGTTCCTCGTATGAACCACTGCAGAATACCTCTGTATACCTTCCGCTGGTCAAAAAAAAACACGACTGTCTGATTCCTGATACTCAACCAATTTCATATCCATGCTGCCACTGTCCTTTTTATTCTATTGGCATCAAATTTGCTGGCAAATATATTATCAAGGCAATTTATGGAAGTGGACCACATCAACCATATGAACTGAGACTGGGCCTTGTGCATTAAAAACTGGGACGGGGTCTGGTGTAATGAGAGAAGCAATAAGTTAGATAATTACAGATTTGCTAACCTCTTGCCAGGTACAGGTGCATTTTCATTTTTACCATCACTTACACACTAGAGGTAAATCTCAGGAGCATCTGTGTGATGGTGAGTTGATCACTGGCCAGTAAAGCGCAGAGACAGGTGGGTGGCTGCTCATTATCCTCGGTGTGATTTAATTCCCTTTCCCACTGAATATTGCGGACAGACTTGATCACCTTGGTAAAGAAATGGTCAGTGTGACAAAACTTTCTAAACAAGAACACACAAAACAATGGGTTATCAATAAATGGTAAAGGTATTAACGACCTGCAATTGCATTTTGAAAACAATAAAATGCTGAAAAATAATGGTTGAAGCTTATCATTTATCTTTGTGGAATGCACACATTATGAATGATGTGTTGTGTACCCACATACACACACACACATGCAGATACACATACTCTTTTCAGTTGTTCATCTCAACCAGATGAGACATTTTTTCCGGTGGATATTAGCACCACGCGGCCGACCATTCGACAGTGTTGTGACGTCACAGTTCCAGGTTCTGTCTGACGCAATCAGTGGGTCATGGGACAGCTAAATAGCAAATACTGGAGGAAAAACATTCCTTAATATTAAAGAACAGGGAGGAATTGGCACAGGACGAAACAAGTGTCAATTAGTAACCTTTAACACACAGAGTGCCAATAAGTAGTGCAAATTGCAGTGAATTGCTCACCTTCAGTCCTGTCCCTCAATCCCAGTCCATCTCCAGGAAATTGTTACAAAATTCACCCCATCCTATCAACATGAATATAACCGACACAATACCAGATCAATTAGTAATTGCACACAGCTGTTGATAGTTGTTAACAAAACTAAACAAATACTTCAAACCAAAAAAGTATTGTATCCTCAAACCCACAAACACATACATCTTTATTTATATTAATATCTATCGATCCCTCTTTAAATCTTCTGCTTAAGTAACAGACGCATGGACAAGCACAGCAATAACTGAGGCAGGGTCTGTTGTACAATAAATAGTGACAGCGTCCAGTGCACGAATATTTTAGACAAGGTCTTGTATAATATGAAGATAGACGGGGTATATTATAATATATTTCAGACATGGTCTATGTCAGGAATGACGGATAAAGGGTGTAATGTAATATAAACAGAGATAGTGGCTAGTGTATTATAAATATAGACAGGGTAAAGTGTAATAAAAAATGAGACAGCATATAGTGTAATATAAACAGGGACAGAACCTAGTGTAAAATAAAGAGCAGCAGGGTCTACTGTAAAATAAACAGGGAATGGGCGTTGTGTAATATAAACAGAGCCAGGATATCCTGTAATATAAACAGGGACAGGCTCGAGTGTAATAGAAATAGATTAAGGGTCTAGTGTAATATAAAGTGAGACAGGGTCTAGTGTAATACAGACAGAAACAGGGTCTAATATAATATAAACAGAGACAGGGTGTAGAGTGATATAGACAGAGACAGGGTCCAGTGTCATATGAACTGAAACAGGGTCGAGTGTAATATAAAAAGAGATTGAGTCTATTGCAGTAATAACTGTGACAGTGTCCAGGGCATCAATGACCCAGACAGGGACTGCAGGGAAGATGAGCAAACGGACTAGAGCACGAGGTAAGGGGACCATGCAAGCATGGGGAGTAAAACGAAATGCTGGGTGGGAAAGTAAATTGTGAGGAAAACATCACAAATATTCAAGGGGATATAGACAGGCGAAATGAATGGGCAAAAATTTGGCAGACGATGTATAATGTGGCAAAATGTGAGGTTATCCACTATGGCAGAAAAATAAAAAAGTACATTAAAATTTAAATGGAGAAAACTGGCACAGTGCTGAGGTACAGAAGAACCTGGGCGTGCTTGTGCATGAAACACAAAAAGTTAGTATGCATGTACAGCAAGTAATCAGGAAGGCAAATGGAATGTTGGCCTTTATTGCAACGGGGATAGAGTATAAAAGAAGAGATGTCCTGATACAACTGTACACTGTATTGGTGAGGCCAAACCTGGAGTACTGCTTACAGTTTGGGTCTCCATATTTAAGGAGGGATATACTTGCATTGGAGGCTGTTCAGCGAAGATTCACTCGGTTGATTCTGAAGGTGAGGTGGTTGTCTTATGAAGAAAGGTTGAGTAGGTTGGGCCTATACTTGTTGGAATTCAGAAAAATGAGAGGTGTTTTTATCGAAACATATAAGGGGGCTCGACAAGATGGATGCAGAGAGGATACTTCCACTCATAGGGGAAACTAAACCTAGGGGGCTTATTCTCAGAATAAGGGGCTGCCCAGTTTAAATAGAGATGAGGAGGAATTTCTTCTCTTAGAGGGTTGTAAAGCTATGGAATTCTCTGCCAGAAAGAGCTGTGGATGCTGGGTCATTGAATATATGTGAGACAGAGATGGACAGATCTTAGAGCGATAATGGAATAAAGGGTTATGGGGAACGGGCAGGGAAGTGGAGCTGGGTCCATGATCAGATCAGCCATGATTAAATGGCAGAGCAGGCTCGAGGAGCCAATTGGCCTACTCCTGCTCCTATTTATTTTGTTCTTATATTCTTAGATCCTAGCGTGATTCAAAAAGATTCCTTGTCCATTGCAATAATAAATGCGGCAGGATTAGTGTTTTATAAACAGAGAAGGGTCTCAGTGTAATATGAATCTAGACATGATGTAGTTATAGAAACACAAAATGGAAGAACGATACAGCAGATAATGTGTACATTCAGCCCACTTGTGCCTGTGCTGACACTAAGCTAAAATAGCTAAGCAATTGGTCCCACTCCCCCTGCTATTTCCCAATATCCCTGCATTTTTTCAAATAGAATTATTTACCCAATTCCCTTTTGAAACTTATTACCTGAACTGCTTCCAGCACCCTATCAGATAGTGTATTCCAGATCATAACAGCTCGTTGTGTACTTCTTTTTCCTCATTTCGCCTCTGGCTCTTTTGCCACGTTCCTTAAATCTGTATCCTCTGGTTCCAGACCCGTCAGCCAATGAAAAATGACCTTCTTATTTAAAGTGTCTGAACCATTCACGAATTTGAACTTGTTTATAAAAGCTCCTTTTACCCTTTTCTGCGCTAATGACAACAATCACAATGCACTGATTGTCTTCAGTTAACTGAAGTATTTCATCCAAGGTACTATTCTAGTAAATTCCCGCTGCACCCTTTCCAAGGCCGTGCAATCGTTCCTAAAATGTGACGCTTACAATAAACAATGTTTTACAAATGCTTAGCAATAAGTTCCTTTCATTTGCATCCTACGTCTCCATTTATAAAAACGGAAGATAGTGTATACCTTCTGCATTGCAGATCAGAGCCATTGCTATATTAAAACATCTCCTCATCTCCCTTCTGTTTTTCTTTGCAAATGATCTTAAATCTGCGTCCTCTGTTTACCGACACTCCTGTCAGTGAAAACACTGTCTCACTTTTAACCCTATCAAATCCCTTCATAAAGGGAAGGCTATAACAGGCAGAGGTATTATTTTCTGATTGCTGCCAGAGATTGATTGGTAGATTTTGGTTCGGTTAGGATATTACAGATGACGGAACCGATGCTGGTCGATGGAGTTAAGGTGCCGATCATCCATCATCTAATTGAATAGAGGCATGGTATAGTTCAGTACTAATTGAGAAAGCGTATCGTGTAATTTAAACAGAAGAATGGTCTAATCCATTAATAACAGAGACAAGACCTAGAGCAATAAAAAGAGGAAACATCGTCTAGTGTAGTAATAAGTGCGACAGTGCCTACTGTAATATAAATAGAGACACGGTATAGATTGTAATAACTGAGAGTGTCCAGTGTACTATAAACATAGACATTTCCTCGTGCATTATAAGTGAGGCAAGGTTTCGTGTAATATGAAAGATACATAACCGAGTGCAGCAATAAATGAGACAGTATTTAATCTAAGACTATATGAACAGAGGTACGGTCCAGTGCAATAATAACTTAGCAGGGCATCGTGTAATGTAAAATGAGACAAGTCTGAGTGAAATTTAATCACATGCATGGTCAAATGCAGTGATAACTGAGACAGAGCCTAGTGTAATATAAAGAGACACGTGTTCTCATGCAATACTAACAGAGAGAGCCTTGTGTAATATAAACAGAGACATGGCTTAGTGCGGTAATAACTGACACATGGCCCAGTGTAATATGAACAGATGCAGAACATAGTGTAAAATAACTAGTGACCAGGTCTTGTGCAATAATGAATGAGGCAGGACATTGTGCAATATTATCAGAAAAAGAGTCTAGTACAGTACTGATGGAGATAGGACCTAGTCTAATATTCCTGCGCTATGGTCTGGTGCAGTAATAACTGAGACATCGTCTTGTGTAATATAAACAGGGACATTGTCTTGTGTAATATAAACAGAAACATTGTCTCGGGCAATGTAAACATGCACATTGTCTCGTGTAATATAAACAGAGAGATTGTATACTGTAATATAAACTGAGACATTATCTAGTGTAAATAAACTGAGACAGTGTCTAGTGTAATATAACCAGAGACATTTTCTAGTGCAATATAAACAGAGATATTGTCCAGTGTAATAGAAACTGAGACATAGTCTACTGTAATATAAACAGAGACTGGACCTACTGTAATATAAACAGAGACAAGTTCTATTACAGCAAAAACTAAAACATGTCCTGCTGTACTTTTAACAGAGGCATTCTCCAGATCAGTATAACTGAGGCAGGGCATAACTGTCTAAGTTATTAATGTACTTTACCTGGTCTCAGTTTATATTATACAGGACCATGTCCCTGTTTATATTACACATGACCCAGTCCCAGTTATTCCTGCACCAGAACATATTTTAGTTAAATTATATCTGACCATTTCTCTGTTTATATTACATAAGTCCCAATATCAATTATTACTGAAACAGATATTTCTATGTTTATATAATTCATGACCTGGTTTATATTACACTAGGTTCTGTCTGAGTTATACTACAGTACACACAGACTCTGTTTTAGAAAATAAGGACATAACAATGAGGAGCAAGAGTAGGCCATTCGGCCCCTCAAGCCTGCTCCGCTATTCAGGAAGAGCATGGCTGGTCTTCGACCGCAACTCAACATTAACTGAAGTCTCTCATGCCTGATGATAATCTACTACATCTCCTCTTAACCATTTCTGCTCTAAGGAGAACAATCCCATCTTCTGCGGTCTCTCCACATTAAATGAAATCCCTCATGCAGGTACCAATCTACTAAATCTCCTCTTAACCATTTCTGCTCCAAGGAGAACAGCACTGGCTTCTCCAGTCTGTCCACATATTTGTAATCGCCCATCCCTGATGCGTTTCCAATCAATCTCTTCGGTACCCTCTCGAAAGTCTTCACGTCCTTCCTAAAGTGTGGTGCCCAAAATTGGATACAATACTCCAGCTGGGGCCAAACTAGTGTTTCTAGTCATTCATCCCTGGTACTAATCTGCTATATCTTCCCTCACCCTTCCCTGCTCTAAGGAGAACAGGCCCAGCTTCTCAAAGTCTGTCCGCCTGGCGAAAACTTGCATCCTACCGTCCCGTACACACAATGGCAGTGAGCTCCAAGCGGGAACTGGTCCGTCCTCAACAGCGAGAAGGGGGAGGAAAAAAGAACAGCTGAAAGTCATCGTTGTCTTGCAAAAATGCACTTTTTTGTTTACAAAATGGTAAAATATCCTGACTGCCCCAACTTGAACTTCTACCCCGCGCCAGTTCCCCAGCCAACTCCCTCTCCGGAAAGGTCAACATGTTATTTCACGTCAGTTTTTTAGGAGAAGGTGGGGGGTGGTGGGGTCAAATGCACAGATTAAGCATGGCTCTCTCTCTTATTTGTTAATATATTTGAAAGCCCGGTGAAGGAATTGGGTGCAGAAAATCGCAGCTGAGGTATGCCCATCGATGGAAGCAGAAACACTGCAAAGGGAAAAATAAGAAACGTTTGGGCTGAGGGAGGGATGGAGGGTGGAAGGAGTGGAGCAAGGGCGGGGTGGAGTAAAGCTGGGTTGGAGCGATGGACAGCGGGAGGGAGGGATGGGTATAGGGAGGGTGCAATTCTGGAGGGAGTGATGAAGGGAGGGAGAGAAGGAGATACTGGTGAAGGGTGGGAGGGATGATGGGAGGGAGTGATGGAGTATCTGCCAATTTACCCGACCTAAACTCTTCATGATTTTGAGCACCGCTATTACATGGCCCATAACCTGCTCGGCTCTTAGGAGAACAGTCCCTGATTCCAGCTGCTCTGATGGTGCAGCTCACACAGTGTAAAACTTAGGTTCGGTGAGTCCTTCTGCCTCGGGCACTTCCAGATGTTCCCCGCTGAATCGCTGACACCAGTGTAAATCCCAGAGTGGGAATGACATCCCAGGCAAGAAAAGAGAACTGGCTCCTGATAATAAATGGAGCGGTATAAGATTGGGCGCAGGCTCTGAACTTCAGACACGATGAGTTGAATTGCAGCATTTTAAAATACAAGCTGTGATATGTTCAAGCCTCGGCCCAGTGGGATCGTTCTCGCCTCTGACTCAGAAGGTCACAGGTACTAAATTCCACTCCAGAAACCTGATCCATAATCTACGCTGACTCGACCAGTACCAGTACTGAGGGAGTGCTGCACGGTCAGAGGTGCCGTCATTCAGGGCAGATATTAAACTGAGGCACATCTTCCCACTCAGTTGGATATAAAGGACTCATGGCACTATTTTAGAGAGCAGAGGAGTTCGCCAGGGTTTCCAGCGCAAATACTTATCCCTCAAGTAACATTTGAAAAATAGATTATCTTATCATTATTTCATTGCAGTTTGCGGGATCTTGCTGTGCACCAATTGACAGCCACGTTTCCTACATTACAAAGGTGACCACACTTGGAAAGTAATTCATTGTGTGTAAATCATTTTATGTGACCAGCTTAGATATTACTTTAATTGACGAACACTCCTCTGGTCACTGGTTTAACTTGGTTAATTTCAGTTGGTTAAATCTTCCATTAAATGGAGATCCAGTGGAATACCAACCTGTTCATAGATGTTCCATTGATTAAGCAGCAGAACATTCAGAACTGAATTATTAATGTTAATATTTATTCCCTTTGATATAAATCACATCTGTTGCAATTGAACAAAACTGAAGCGAACGTCACTGTTCGAAATATTTCTACTTATGTGTACCCACTGTCAATATGCTTAAAATAAGCCATTGTTGTGAGTTGACTCTAATCAATAAGCGACTCTGTTGTTCTGATTTGGCTGCCATGAACACGTCATGGCAACCAGTGAGGCGTTTCTGTAAATAAACACAGAAATAGAAGCCCCAGATTAGAGTATTGAGCGACAGAGACACAACAAATGTTTCCCCACCAACACAGCATCGAAATAAAGATGGACAGAAATGGAAATGTGTCAACAGATTCCAGTAACAATTGTTTTTTGGTACATTTCACTAAATTATATTCGAATCAAGTAAAAATGATACCCACGGAGAGAATGGGGAAAGGTTCCTTCTCGTCAGCATGAACAGCAACATCACATGTCTCGTCTCATTCTCGTATTTCCATTTTCTGTTCCGTCTCTCAAGAATTGTTCATTGACATTTCCCCACAAATAAATGTCAACAGCTAACAAAAGATTACCCTCAGCCATAAGGATATGCCTCGGAACAAATTGATCGGAGTGCACAGAGGGAGTTTTAATCCAAATGTAAACTGTGCATTAAATGATATGGGATTATATGATGGGACAGTGTAGATCTTTACGCTATATCTAACCCGTGCTGTATCTGCCCTGCGATTGTTTGATGGGACTTTGTAGAGGGAGCATTAGTCTGTGCCTAAACTGTGCTGTACCTGCCCTGGCAGTGTGTGATGGGACAGCATAGCGGGAGTTTACCCTGTGTCTGACAGATGCTGTACCTGCCCTGAGCGTCTAGCTTAATATAAACAAGGACATAATCTAATGCAGTGATAACGGTGACAGTGTCTCGTCTAATATTAACAGAGACATGGTTTAGTACAGTAATGTGAAAAGATCGGGCTAGTGCAATATAAGCAATGTCCTTGTCTAGTTTAATATAAACAGATACAGGGTATTTTATAATAGGAACATAGGCATGGCATATTCCAGTAATATCTGAGACAGCGCCGAGTACAATAGTAGTAGTTCTATACAGGGATATTGTTTTATTGGTCACTGATACGTGGGTGCCGCTGGCAAGGCCATCATTGATGGTCTATCCATAATTGGCCTTGAGAAGCAGGTGGTGAGCTGCCACCTTGACCCGCTGCAGACCGTGTGGTGAAGGTAATTGCACAGTGTTAGGGAGGGGTTCCACGAATTGAACCCAGTGACTATGAAGGAACGGTAATACATTTCAAAGACATAATGGTGTGTGATTTGGACGGGTACGTTGAGATGATGGTATTCCCATGACCCTGCTGTCCTTGCTCTTCTAGTTGGAAGAGGTCGTAGGTTTGGAAAGTGCTGTCGAAGATGTCAAGGCGAGTTGCTACAATGCATCTTGTGGATAGTAATCACTGCAGACATGGTGCGCCGGTGGTGGATGGAGTGAATATTTAACGTGGTGTGTGGGGTTATGTAAACTGGAACAGTGTCTCGTTCAGTAACAACTGAGACAGGCTCTGGTGTATTATACAATCATAGAATGGTTACAGCACAGAAGAGGGACTTTCGACCCATATAGTCCGTGCCGCTCTCTGCAAGAGCATTTCAGCTAGTCCACTCCCCCGCCCTTTCCGGTAGCCCTGTGAATTTTCTTCCTTCAAGTAATTATCCAATTCCCTTTGTAATGCCATGATTGAATCTGCCCCCACCAGCCTTTTAGGCAGTGCATTTCAGATTCTAAACAATCGCTGCATAAAAATATTTCCCTAATGTCGCCTTTGGATCTTCTGTCTTAAATCTGTGTCCTCTTTTCTCAACCCTTCCGCCAATGGGAAAAGTTTTTCTCCAGCTTCTCTGTCTAGATCCCTTATAATTATGAACACCTCGATCAAATCTCATCTCACCCTTCTCTGCTCTAAGGATAAGAACCCCAGCTTCTCCAGTCTCTCCACATAACCGAAGTACCTTATCCCTGGAACCACACGTAAATCTTTTTGCACCCTCGCTAAGGCCTTCATATCCTTACTAAAGCGCGGTGCCCAGAATTGGACACAAAACTTCATTTGAGGCCTTATCAGTGTTTTAAACAGGTTCGTCATAATTTCCTTGCTTTTGTATTCTATGGCTCTATTTATGAAGCCCAGGATGACGTATGCTTTTCAAAACACTTTCTGAACCTGTCCTGCCACATTCAATGATTTGTGCACATATATCCCCGGGTCTCTGTGTTCATCACACCTTTTAGAATTGTATCCTTTAGTATATTTTGCCTGTCCTCATTCTTCCTATCAAAAAGTATCACTTCACAATTTTCTGTTTTTTATTTGCCACGTGTCCGTCTATTCCACCAGCATGTCTATGTCCTCTTGACGTCTCCTACTATCCTCCTCACTGTTCACTATACGACCAAGCTTTGAGTCATCTGCAACTTTTGAAATTGTGCCCTTACACCTAAATCTAAGTCATGAATAAAAATCAAGAAAAGCAGTGTTCCGAGCACCAACTGCTGCAGAACACCACTGTACACCTTCCTCCAGTACAAAAAAAAACATTGCTCTCTGATTCCTGCCACTCATTCAATTTCATATCCATGCTGCCACTATCCCTTTTATTCTGTGGGCTTCCATTTTGCTGGCAAAGATATTGTAAGCACACTTTATCAAACACCTTTTCGAAGTCAACCACATCAACGGCATAAAAACTGAGACTTGGTCTATTACCGTAAAAACTGCGACAGGGTCTGGTATAATGATAGAAACAATGTGTAAGCTAATTACAGATTTGTTAATCTCAAGCCAGGTGCAGGTGCAGTTTCATGTTTAACAACATTTGCAGTAATCATCACACGCTGCAGGTGTATATCAGGGGATTCTGTGTGATGGTGAGGTGATCACTGCACAGTAAATTGCAGAGACTGGTGGCTGGCTGCTCATTTTCCTCGGTGTGATTTAATCCCCTTTCCCACTGAATACTGCGGACAGACATCGTCACCTTAATAGCAGCAAGGTCAGCGTGACATCACTTTGCATCAGAGCATGCAAGACAACATGGTATCAATATGTTTAAATGGTATTAAACGATCTGCAATTAGATGTTGATTAAAATAAAATGCTGAAAAATAATGGTTGAAGATAATTATTTATCTTTGTGGAATGCAATTGCACATATTATGATTTGTACATACACACATACATTTGCACATACACACATACACACGTACATACATACACACACAAACACACACAGACACACACATACACACAGACATATATAGCAAACACTTTGTGTGTGCTCTTTTTACTTGATCGTCTAAACCATAGGAGAGAAGTATTCGGTGGATATTCGGATCCTACAGTCGCCGATACGGCGGTGCTGTGAGGTCACGGTTCCAGGCTCTGTCTTACACAACCAGTGGGTCACGTAAAAGCGCAATCGGAAATATTGCAAGAAAAACACTCCTTAACATTAAATAACTGGGGGAAATGAGCACAGTACAAGACAAGTGTGAATTAGTAACCGTTAACACACAGAGTGCCACTAAGGAGTTCAAAGTGCAGTGGATTGCTCACCTTCAGTGCTGTCCCTCAATCCCAGTCCATCTCTGGGAGATTGTTACAAGAATCAGCCCATCCTCGCAACACAAATATTACCGATGCAATAACAGACCTAAATTACTTTGCACACAACTCTTACTAGCTAGTAACGAAATTAAACGTATGTTCCAACGAAAAAAGTATTGCATCCTCCCACCCTCACGCATATATATCTTTATTTATATTAATATCTATCCACTGTCTATATATCTTCTGTCTATCTAACAGACGCATGGTCGAATGCAGAAATAACTGACAACCATGACTGTTGTACAATAAATAGAGATATAATCCTTGGAGTGGGAGTTTATCACAAAACTATCTGATACGAAGGCAAAAGTGAGAAATACTGAGCCCCGGTTGACACAAACAGACATTGTCTTGTGAAGTCAACAGATACATGGCCCAGTTTAACATAAAGGCAGACAGGGCCTAGTGTAACATAAAGGGAGACAGGGTCTAGTGTAACCTAAACAGAGACAGGGCCTGGTGGAATATAAATGGAGACAGGGTCCAGCATAACATAAACAGAGACAGGGCCTAGTGTAATATAAAGAGAGACAGGGCCTAGTAAATATAACCAGAGGCAGGGTCTAGTGTAATTTAAACAGAGACAAGATCTAGTGTAATATAAACAGAGACAGGGCCCAGTGTATTATAAACAGAGACAAGATCTAGTGTAATATAAATCAAGACAGGGCCAAGTGTAATATAAACAGAGACAGGGCCTAATGTAATTAAACAACGACAAGGTTTAGTGTAATTTCAACAAAGATAGTAATAAAAACAAAATAACATAAGCAATAGGAGCAGGAGTAGGCCACCTAGTCCCTCGATCCTGCTCTGCAATTTACTATCATGGCTGATTTGATTATGGACTCAGCTCCACCTCTCTATGCACCGAAATGCCAGCCGAAATAGCACAGTTGGAAGAGCGTTAGACTGAAAATCTAAAGGTCCCTTGTTCAATCCTGGGTTTTGGCAGATGTTTTTTGGCATGCAGGTACAGCAGGCAGTTAAGAAAGCAAATGGCATGTTGGCCTTAATCGCGAGGGGATTTGAGTACAGGGGCAGGGAGGTGTTGCTACATTTGTGCAGGGCCTTGGTGAGGCCACACCTGGAGTATTGTGTACAGTTTTGATCTCCTAACTTGAGGAAGGACATTCTTGCTATTGAGGGAGTGCAGCGAAGGTTCACTAGACTGATTCCCGGGATGGCGGGACTGACCTATCAAGAAAGACTGGATCAACTGGGCTTGTATTCACTGTAGTTCAGAAGAATGAGAGGGAACCTCATAGAAACGTTTCAAAATCTGATGGGTTCAGACATGTTAGATGCAGGAAGAATGTTCCCAATGTTGGGTAAGTCCAGAACCAGGGGTCACAGTCTAAGGATAAGGGGTAAGCCATTTAGGACCGAGATGAGGAGAAACTCTTCACCCAGAGAGTGGTGAACCTGTGGAATTCTCTACCACAGAAAGTTGTTGAGGCCAATTCACTAAATATATTCAAAAAGGAGTTAAATGAAGTCCTTACTACTCGGGGGATCAAGGGGTCTGGCGAGAAAGCAGGAATGGGGTACTGAAGTTGCATGTTCAGCCATGAACTCATTCAATGGCGGTGCAGGCTAGAAGGGCCGAATGGCCTACTCCTGCACCTATTTTCTATGTTTCTATGTTTCTATCCCCATAACCGTTTATTCTCTTATTGTTCAAAGATATTTCTATCTCCACCTTAAATATATTCAATGACTTAGCCTCCACAACTCTCTGGGGCTGAGAATTCCACATATTACAACACTCTAAGCGAAGAAATTCCCCTCATCTCAGTTTTAAATGGGTGGCTCCTTATTCTGAGCCTATGTCCCCTAGTTTTATTTTCCCCTATGAGTGGAAATATCCTCCCTGAATCCATCTTGTAGAACACCCTTATTATCTTATAAGTTTCAATAAGATCACCTCTCATCTTCTGAATTCCAATGTGTATAGGCACACCCTACTCAACCTATCTTCATAAGTCAACCCCCTCATCTCTGGAATCAATCTTCGCTGAAATGCCTCCAATGCAGATATATCCTTTCTTAAATACAGAGACCAAAACTGGACGCAGTACTCTCGGTGTCGCATCATCAATATCCTGCACAGTTTTGCCCATGAACTGAGTCAGTCCATATCCCTTTGCAGATATTTTGTGTCCTCCTCACAATTTTCTTTCCCACCTATCCCTATCTTTCTAACATTTTCTAATTGGCTATCTTACACTGCAGGCCTTCATCCAATTTATTGTTATCGATTGTAATAGTTGAGGTTCCAACCCTGATCCCTGCGTCACACCACGAGTTACTGTTTGCCAAACGGAAATTGACCAATTTATCCCGACTCTCCGATCTGTTAGTTAGCCAATCCTCTATCCATATATTAACCCCAACCCCGTGAACGTTTATCGTGCAGTTACCTTTTATGTGGCATCTTATCGAATGCCTTCCGGAAATCCAAATACACTACATCCAATGGATCACCCTAATCCAACCTGCTCGTTACATCCTCAAAGATCACCACCAAATTTGTCAAACTTGATTTCCCGTTCACGAAACCATGCTGACTGTGCTTGATTGAATTATGATTTTCCAAATGTCCCGCTACTGCTTTCTGAATGGACTCCAGCATTTTCCCAATGACAGATGTTCGGCTCACTAGTCTATATTTGCTTGCCTTCTGTCTGCCTATTTTTTTAAATAGGAGCACTAAATTTGCAGTTTTCCAATCCGCTGGGACCGCCCCAGAAACAAAGGAATGTTGGTAGATTACAACCAATGCATCACCATCTCTGCAGCCACTTCTTTCAGGACCTTTGGATGTAAGCCACCAAGTCCTGGGGAATTGTCTGCCTTAAATCCCATTATTTTACCGAGTATTACTTCATTAGTGATAATAATTGTAATAATTTCCTCCCTCCATATAGTACTTTGATTTTCCACTATTTGGATGTTTTTAGTGTCTGCTTCCGTGATGACCGATACAAAATATTTGTTCAATGCGTCTGCCATTTCCCTGTTCTCGATTATTAATTCCCCAGTCAGATCCTCTTGTTGACCAACATTTAGTTTAGCATCTCTTTTGCGTTATGTACATGTAGAAAGTCTTACCATCTTTTTTTATATTTCGTGCTGGTTTATTTTCCTAATCTGTCTTCTCTCTCTTTATAATTTGTTTAGTTGTTCTTTGCTGGCTTTATAAAGTTTCCGAATCCTCTCGGCTCCCACTAGTCTTGGCCACATTGTATGCCTTTGTTTCCAATTTGACACCATCTCTTATTTCGTTAGTTAGCCACGGATGGTTATCCCTATTTTTACAGTCTTGCCTTCTCATTAGTATATATTTTTGTTGCGAGTTATGAAATATCTCGTTAAATGTCTGCCACTGCTCAACAACCGTCCCATACTTTTATCTATTTTCCCAGTACGCTTTAGCATCCACTGCCCTCAGACCTTTGTAGTCCCCTTTATATAAGATTTGGATACTGCTTTGAGAACCAACTCTCTCACCCTCCAACTGAATTTGAAATTCAACCATGTTATGGTCATTCATAGATTAGTATGGCACGTAAGGTGGCCATTCAGCCCAAAGAATCTGTGCCGGCTCTCTTGAAGAGCAATCCAGTTAGTCCCACTCCAGCGCACTTTCCCTATATCTCTGGATTTTTTTCCTCATTCAAGTATTTGTACAATTTTATATTGAGGGCAACAATTGATTCTATATCTACCACCCTATCAGGCAGTACAACCCAAATCCTAACCAGTGGTTACATGAAAAATTTCATCCAAATATCGCCTCTGGTTCTTTAGTCAATCACCTTACATCTGAATCAATTCCTATTTATTTACTCTATCTAAACCAGTGGTTCTCAAACTTCTTGTATTCGCAGCACAATTTCGTATACTAGAATTTTTGGTGCACACTTGAAGGGATTAAAAGGTTAAAAAATCAAGTTTCAGAAAATTTAAAAAACATTTTATTAGTCACAGTATATGAGATATACAACATTGTACACATGTAAGTTATTAATTATTTTTTATTCTGAATGAAACAATACAATAATAAACTATAATAATAATTCCTCACGTTAATTACAGATTAATTAGTATTTTAATGTGCTACTTGAGCCTGACGTTTTTTAGTTCTGTCACTGATATTAGGGCCTATAACCGATAAGGCCTCTCTCATTTCGTGTTCAAGTTCGCTAAATTTTTCCCTTTTTTTGCATTTGATGTTCGCAAGAGGTAAGAATCCTAATTCACAGAGATACGATGTTGAAAACTGCATCAGAATTATCAAAGCTTTTTTTTGATATTGCAGGATATTCTTCTTTAATAGAAATCCAGAATGCATCAAGAAACATATCTGAATGTTTCATTTTAAGACCGTGGTCTATAGAAATAGAAGTTCATTCTTCGTCTTCTTGCAATGTCAAATCAAAATCTGACGTACTAGTTCGAGAAAATGGATTTCTTACCCAATCATACTTCTCTACATCCAAAGATAGAAAATATGTTATGATGTTGTCTTCCAGTGATGCCAAATGCTCCATCAGGATAGGAGCAAACTTTTAATACTGTGATTTGTTATCAAAGGGGACATTTCAAGATTTTCTTCTGTTGCTCTCTTTTTCCAGATATAACTATTTTTCTGAAAACCTAATAGCTTGTCTGTTGAGGTGAGAATGTTTTCATTTCGCCCTTGCATACTGGTATTAACGCTGCAAAGACAATTAAATATAGCTGCCAAATATGCTAACTTAGCACACCACATTTCACTTTAAGGTATTTGCAAAAGGTATCGTTTCCTTCTCTTTCAAAAAATACTGACAATTCTTCTTTACGTTCAAATACACGACATAAGACTTTCCCGCTTGAAAGCCATCTTACATCTGTATGCAAAAGTAAACATTCGTGCTGTGCATCCATAGCTTTGCAGAGCTGTTTAAACAAGCAAGTTTTTAAAGATTTGGATTTATATAATTGACAATATTAACAACTTGATCTAACACAGATTTTAATTCTAGCAGTAATGTCTTTGCAGCAAGTGCTTCTCTATGCAAAAAGCAATGGGTGAATAATATATTTGGATTATGTTTTTTTGGGAGCATATTGAATCTTTTGACACATCTCACCATAGATTGAGCACTGTCTGTGCAGGTTCCAGCACATGAGTCCCATAAAATTTTCAAGTCTTCCAATTATGAATTCACAGAATCAAATATGCCTTGACCTCTAGTATTTTCTGAATTTCTCTACAGCACAGAAATTGGTTAAATATCTCGTTTTCATGAATGAAGTGAACAGATGCTAATAATTGTGCTTTACCATTAATGTCGGTGGACTCGTCGATTTGCAAAGCTAAATTCGAGTTTGTCAGCTTCTTGGCTACATTTTCTTCAATGTAAGGTGACATTTCATTTATGCTTCTCCGATTTGTATCATCAGACAGCGGAATCTTTGCAATGTCTTGTTCTGCTGCATCACCAAACAATATTTTGACAATTTTACAACTTGTAGGCAAAATAAGTGACTCAGCTAAAGTATGAGACTTCATTTTCTGCACTATTAATTCAGCAACTTCATAAGAAGCAATTTGAAACTTATCTGACACCCTTAACATTTTTTTCAAAATATTTCACTTCTTTTGATTGCGTTAACATTAATTTCCTAAAATAACTCTGATCTTTTGTTGAAAGATGTGCATGCTTCGTAGTAAAATGACGTTGCAATTTACTGCGAACCATTGCACTGTTCTACAGTTTTTTCCGCACAAACACACAATGGAATGGGACATTCTTCTTATCTTGTCCATGAAAAACTGAACCTCAAATAATCCTCCATATATTGACGATGAATTTTGGATTTTTTAGGATTTGGTTCTGCGCTGCTTGTACTGGCTTTGGTTGTCGGCCTATTAGCGCCACTTGTAGTGGCACTGTCATTGATATCTCCTTGCTCATTTTTACGTTTTCTTATAATGAATTTGTCCATTGAGGGGACAAACTTCATTCGGCTGATTGATCCAAACTCCAGGCAGACACGAACTGAGACTTCCAATTTCCAAACTCCAGAGAGTCCAGACAGAAACGAACCTTGAGTTGAACAGGAAGTTTTGATTTTGACTATGATCAAAATATGCTAAAAGCCAACTCTCAGAAATCAAAGTAACCGCTAGGGTGGCGAGGCCAGGTCAATTGGATGTCGTCTACATCAAAGGAGCCACTAATTGGCGCTGTATCAGGTCAAAACATCAAAGATGTCGCCAGTCCCGGCCACACATCAAGCTGCAGATCAATAAACAAAAATAACAAAATAGAAATTAGAATGTGGTTAAATGTAATTGAATAGTTTTTGACATTTTATTATAAAAACTACACGTTTTACTGCATATGTGTTAGACTCGTCTTTCATTTCTTTCATCCAATATAATAATGCCATTGTAAGCTTTTCACATGAACAATTTAATACTATTATTTTGGATTGGGTGTGGCCATGACCCAAACGCCCCTGGCTACGCACTTGGTACAGACCCACTTACACACACAAACATAAATATACACACTTATACATACACACACACACACACACACACACACACACACACACACACACACACACACACACACACACACACACACACACACACACACACTCGATGGGAGGCACTCACACTTCTCTATTATCAATGGGAGGGAGTAAGGGAATGGGAGAGGGGGGTTTGGTGGATGGCGGTGTTCAGTACTAAAGGGAAACACATTTTCCAAAGGATTTTGTTCTGAGTATGGTCATTTAAGTTGTTTGTGTGTGTTGTCTCTTGTCATTATTAATTGTACAACTCTAGAACATAGTGTTTTGACAATAGTAGAGATAAATAGATAGTTATTTGTCAATATTGGCAATGTTGATAACAGCAGTGGCGTCATACATATAGGTAGATGACATGTACATATGTGTCTGCCTATCTCTCTCTCTCCACCTAACCTTCTGTTTCAGAGTTAAGTGGTTTGTGTTTTATTGTGAAATTAGCTAAAGTCCACCATACTTTTACACAATTTGGTGGTACACCTGTGAAGGGGCAGGGCACACCAATGTTCCGCAGAACACCGGTTGAGAACCACTGATCTAAACCCTTGATGAGTTTAAACACGTCTATCAAATCTCCACTTTAACTTCTCTCCTCCAAGTAAAACAATGCTATCTTCTCCAGTTTCTCCACATTAATTGAAGCCCCTAATGCCTAGAACTAATCTTGCTTGTAAGAATGTTGGAGTCCATTATTAACGAAGCAGTAGCAGGACATTTGGAAAAGCAAAATTCGGTCAGGCAGAGGCATCATGGATTTATGAAGGTGAAGTCATGTTTGAAAAATTTGCTGGATTTCTTTGAGTATGTAGTGAACAGGATGGATAAAAGGGAACCAGTGGGTGTGGTGTATTTGGTCTTCCAGAAGGCATTTACCAAGGTGCCACATAAAAGGTTACTGCACAAGATAAAAGTTCACGGGGTTGCGGGCAATATATTAGCATGGATAGAGGATTGGTTAATTAACAGAGAACAGAGAGTCGGTATAAATGGGTCATTCTCTGGTTGGCAACCAGAAACTATGGGGTGTGCAGGGATCAGTGCCGGGACCCCAACTATTTACTATCTACATTAACGACTTGGAAGATGGGACTGAGTGTAACGTGGCAAAGTTTGCTGACAATCCAAAGATGAGAGGAAAAGCAACGTGTGAGGAGGACACACACGATCCGCAAAAGGACATAGACAGGTTAAGTGAGTGGGGAAAAACTTGGCAGATGGAGCACAATGTTGGAATGTGTGAAGTCATGCACTTTGCAGAAAAAAAAACAAAGAGCAATTTATTATTTAAATGGAGAAAGATTGCAACATGCCACCGTATAGTGGGACGTGGGGGTACTTGTGCATGAAACACAAAAGGATAGTATGCAGGTACAGCAAGTGATCAGGAAGGCCAATGGTAACTTGGCCTTTATTGCAAAGAGATGGAGTATAAAAGCAGGGAAGTCTTGCTACAGCTATATAAATTATTGTTGTGATCACACCTAGAATACTGCGTACAGTTTTGGTTTCCATATTTACGAAAGGATCAACTTGCTTTGGAGGCAATTCAGAGAATGTTCACTCAGATGATTCCGCGGATGAGGGGGTTGACTTTTGAGGAAAGGTTGAGTCGGTGGGCCCTCTACTCTTTGGAATTCAGCAGAATGAGAGGTGATCTTAACGAAACATATATGTTTATGAAGGGGCTTGAAAAAGTGGATGCAGAGTGGATGTTTCGACTGATGCGGGAGACTAGAACTAGAGGGCACAAACTTAGAGCAGGGGCCGCCCATTAAAAGCAGTGATGAGGAGAAATTTCTTCTCTCAGAGGGTTGTAAATCTGTGGAATTCGCTGCCTCAGAGAGCTGTGGAAGTTGGGACGTTGAATGCATTTAACACAGAAATAGACAGTTCCTTAAACGATAAGGGGATATGGGTTTAGCGGGAACGGGCGGGTAAGTGGACCTGAGTCCATGATCAGATCAGCCATGATTGTATTGAATGTTGCAGCAGGCTCGAGGGGCCGTATGGCCCACTCCTGCTCCTCTTTCTTATTTTCTTGTGTTCTTATAATCTACTAAATCTCCTCTTAACCTTCTCTGCTCTAAGGAGTGCAGCCCGAGAATTCTCCAGTCTCTGCAAATAATTTTAATCGCCCATACTGGATGCATTTCAATTAAATCTCTTCTGCATCCTCTCGAAAGTCTTCACGTCCTTCCTAAAGTGTGGTGCGCAGAATTGGACACAGTACTCCAGCTAGGGCTGAACTAGTATTTCTAGTCATTTATCCCTGGTATCAATCTGGAAAATCTCCCCTGAAACCTTCTGTGTTGTAAGGAAAACAGCCCCAGCTTCTCCAAATCTGTCCGCGTAGAGAGAGTTTGAATCCTACCATCCCGTACACAGAATGGCAGCGTTCTCCAGGCGGGCAATGGCCCGTCCTCAACAGCGAGAAGGGGGAGGAAAAATGAACTTCTGAAGTCGACGATGTCTTAAAATAATTTCCTTAATTCTTACCTTTATCTTTTTATTTAAATAACGGAAAATATCCTGACTGCCCCAACTAGAATTTCTACCCAGTGCCAATTCCCCAGCCAACTCCCTCTCCAGAAAGGTCGCCATTTTATTACGTGTCAGTGTTTTTAGGCAGGGGGATTAAATATATATATATATATTAGCTATCGCTCTCTCTCTTATTTGATAATATATATTAAAGCTCGCTGAAGGATTTGGGTGCAGAAAATTCCATCTGAGGAATCCTCATCGATGGGAGCAGATAAAATGCAAAGGAAAATAACAATAATCGGTTGGCCTGAGGGAGGGATGGCGGGAAGGAGGAGTGGAGCATGGGAGCGGTGGAGTGATGGAGGGGTGAGGAATGGACGGAGAAAGGGAGGGAAGTGTGCAGGGAGGGAGAGATTGACGGAGCGAGGGATGGAGGTATGGAGGGCGGGAGGGATGGACGGAGGGAGGGAAGGAGCGACGGGTGGAGGGTGGAAGAGATGGTGGGAGGGAGCGATGAAGGGAGGGAGTGAAGTAGAGACGGGTGGAGCGTGGGGGGATAGAGGAACGGAGTGATGGAATATATGTCAATTTACCCGAACAAAATTCTTGCTGATTTTGAACACCTCTATTAAGTGGCGCATAACCTGCTCGGCTCTAAGCAGAAAAGTCCCAGCTTCCAGCTGCACTGATAGTGCATCTGACACAGTGTAACATTCAGGTTCCGTGAGTCCTTGTGCTTCGGGCACTTCCAGATGTTCCCTTGCGGAATCGCTGACACTTTTACATGGAACCAGTGGAAATACCAGTGAGGGAATGACATCCCAAGCAAGATAAGCGAACTCGCCCCTGATAATAAACCGATCGGAGTAAGACTAGACTCAGTCCTTGAACTTCAGACACGATGAGCTGAATGGTAACATTTTAAAAAAAAAGCTGTGACATGTTCAAGCCTTGGCTCAGTGGGATCACTCTCGCCTCTGATTCAGAACGTCATAGATACTAAACCCCACTCCAGAGACCTGAGCACATAATGTATGCCGACATGCCCGGTGCCAGTACTGAGGGAGTGCTGCACGGTCAGAGGTGCCGTCTTTCGGGGCAGACATTAAATTGAGCCCCATCTTCCCGCTCAGGTGGATTTAAAGGACTCATGGCACTATATTGAAGTGCAGAGGAATTCTCCAGGGTTTACAGCGCAAATATTTATCCCTTAACGAACATCTGAAAAATAGATGATCTGATCATTATTTCATTGCTGTTTGCGTGATCTTGATGTGCACCAATTGGCTGCCACGTTGCCTACATTACAACAGTGACCACACTTCCAAAGTAATTCATTGTCTGTAAATCATTTTGGGACATCATGAGATCATGAAATGCGCTATATAAATGCAAAGTGTTTCTAAATGTCAATATTTCAAAATACAAGTTGCGATATGTGAAATGCTCAGATAATCCTGTGATTGCCGGTACTCCTCTGGTCACTGGTTTAAATTGCTTAGTTTCAGTTAGTTAAATATTCCATTAAATGGAGATCCAGTGGAATAACAGTCTGTTCAGAAATGTTCCACTGATTTCAGCAGCAGAACTTTCAGAACTGAATTATTCATTTTAATATTTATTCCCTTTGATATAAATCACATCTGTTGCAATTGAACAAAACTGCAGCTAACGTCGCTGTTCGACATATTTCTACTTCTGTACACCCACTGTCAATATTCTTAAAATAAGCCATTGTTGTGAGTTGAGGATGATCAATAAGTAATTCTGTTGATCTGATGTTCCTGCCATGAACAGTTCATGGCCAGCAGTGAGGCGTGTATGTAAATAAACACAGAAATAGAAGTCCCAGATTAGATCATTGAGCGAAAGAGACACAATAACAGTTTTTCCACCAGCAAAGCATAGAAATAAAGACAGAGAGAAATGCAAATCTCTCAACATATTCCAGCAACAATTGTTTTTCGTACATTTCTCTGCATTATAGGAGATTAAAGTAAAGATGATACCCACGGACAGAATGGGGAAAGATTGCTTCTCGTCAGCATGTACAGCAACATCACAAAGGTGATAGTGGAGATTTGTGTATCCTCTGCCTCTCAATTTTCCATTTTCCTCCTATCTCTCAAGAATGGATCATTGACATTCCCCCACAACTAGATGTCAACATCTAACAAAATATTTCCCTCAGCCATAAGGATATGCCTCGGACCAAATTGATTGGAATGCACAGAGGGAGCTTTATTCAAAAATGTGACCTGTGCTTTAAATGGCATGGGAGCTTTTGAAGGGACAGTTTGGAGGGATCTTTACTCTGTATTTAACACGTGCTTTACCTGTCCTGGGAATTGTTTGATGGGATGTTATAGAGGGAGCATTGTTCTGTACCTAAACCGTGCTGTACCTGTCCTGGCAGTGTGTGATGGGACAGTATAGAAGGAGCATCACTCTGTATTTAAACCGTGCTGTTACTGTTCTGTGAATGTGTGATGGGAGAGTATAGTGGGAGCTCCACTCTGTATCTGACACATGCTGTACCTGCCCTGGAAGTTATAGGATCTTGAGAAGTAATAACTGACATCGCGTGTAGTGTAATATAAAGAGAGACATGGTCTAGTGCAGTAATAACGGTGACAGGGTCTAGTCTAATATAAAAAAGAGACATGGTATAAGGTAGTAATGTGAGAGGATGGGGCTACTGTAATATAAGCAATGTCCTTGTCTAGCTTAATATAAACAGAGACAGGGTCTTTTGTAATAGGAACAAAAGCATGGCATATTCCATTAATATCTGAGACAGGGCCTAGTACAATATTAGTAGTTCAAGTGCAGTACGAACAGAGGTAGTGGCTAGTACTGTAACGATTGATACAGGGACATTGTTTTATTGATTCCTGACATGTGGGTGTGCGTGTCGCTGGCAAGGCCAAGATTGATTGTCTTTTCCTAATTGGCCTTGAGAAGCAATTGGTGAGCTGCCACCTTGAACCGCTGCAGACCGTGTGGAGAAGGTACTCACAAAGTGTTCGGGAGGGAGTTGAAGAATTTGGCCCAGTGTTTATGAAGGAAAGACAATAAATTTCAACGCCAGATTAGTGTGTGATTTGGAGGGGTGCGTGGAGATAATGGTGTTTGCATGAGCCTGCTGCCCTTGTCCTTCTAGTTGGAAGAGGTCGTAGATTTGGACAGTTCTGTTGAAGATGTCTTGGCGAGTTACTGCAATGCATCTTGTAGATAGTAATCACTGCAGACATGGTACGCCAGTGATGGAGGGAGTAAATATTTAACGTGGTGTGTGGGGTTATATAAACTTCAATAGTGTCTTGTGTAGTTATAACTGAGACAGGTTCTGGTGTATTATAGAATCATAGAATGGTTACAGCACAGAAGAGGGCCATTCGGCCCATATAGCCCGTGTCGCTCTCTGCAAGAGTATTTCAACTAGTCCAGTCCTCCGCCCTTCCCCGTAGCCCTGTGAATTTTCTTCCTTCAAGTACTTATCCAATTCCCTTTGGAATGCAATGATTGAATCTTCGCCCACCTCCCTTTCAGGCAATGCATTTCAGATCATAACCACTCGCTGCATAAAATCGTTTTCCTTATGTAGCCTTGGTTGTGTCAATCACTCTTAATCCGTGTCCTCTGTTCTCGACCCTTCTGCCAATAGGAAAAGTTTCTCTCCAGCAACTCTGTTTCGACCACTTATGATTCTGAACGCCTCGATCAAATCTCATCTCAAACTTCTTTGCTCTCAGGAGATCAACCCCAGCTTCTCCAGACTAGACCACATAAACGAAGTACCTTATCCCTGGAAACACACGTAAATCTTTTCTACACCTCTCTAAGGCCTTCACATCCTTCCTAAAGTGTGGTGCCCAGAATTGGACACAATACTCCAGTTGAGGCCTAATCAGTGTTTTATACAAGTTCAACATAAGTTCCTTGCTTTTGTATTCTATGCACTATTTATAAAGCCAATGATCCATTATGCTTTTTAAACCACTTTCCCAATCTGCCCTGCCTCAATCAATGATTTATGCACAGATAGCCTGAGGTCTCTGTGTTCATCATAACCTTTAGAATTATACCCTTTGGTTCACTTTGACTCTCATCGTTCTTCCTACCAAAATGTATCACTTCAAAATTTTCTGTGTTTCATTTTTCCATGTGTCCGTCTATTCTACCAGCAAGCCTATATGCTTTTGAAGTCTATAACAACCCTCTTCACTGTTCACTATACTTCCAAGTTTTGAGTCGTCTGTAAATATTGAAATTGTGCCCTTAAACCCAATGTAAGTCATGAATATAAATCAAGAAAAGCAGTGTTCCTAGCACCAACTGCTGCAGAACACCACTGTATACCTTCCTCCAGTACAAAAAAAACACTACTCTCTGATTCCTGTCACTCAGTCAATTTCACATCCAGGCTGCCACTGTCCCTTTTATTCTATGGGTTTCAACTTTGCTGGCAGGGATATTATCAAACCACTTTATCAAACACCTTTTGTAAGTCCACCACATCAACGATTTAACTGAGCCTGGGTCTAGTGCAGTAATGAGAGAAACAATAAGTCAGGTAATTACATATTTATTAACTACATGCCAGGTACAAGTGCAGATACATGTTTACCTTCACTTGCACCAATCATCATACACTTGAGGTGTATATCAGGAGACTCTGTGTAATGGTGAGGTGATTCCTGGAAAATAAAGCGCAGAGACTGGTGGCTGGCTGCTCATTATCCTCGGTGTAATTTAATACCCTTTCCCACTGAATACTGCGGACAGACATGGTCACCTTGGTAATGGAATCGTCAGTGTGACATCACTTTCTAAAGTAGAGCGTGCAAGACAATGTATTATCTATAAATGTTAAAAGTATTAAACGATCTGCAATTAGCTGTTGAATAAAATAAAATGCTGAAAAATGATGGTTGAAGCTAAACATTTATCTTTGTGGAATGTACTTGCACACATTCTAATTTGTGCACACACACACATACAAACATGCACATAAACACATACACACACACACGTACACACACATATACACACACACACGTACACACATACACACATAAACACACACAAACACACACAAGCACACACACACACACAAACACACACAAATACAAACACATACACACACACACACACACACAGATATATAGATACACATATAGAAAACAATGTGTGTGTTCTCTTTTCAGTTGATCGTCGTAAGGGAATGAACTCCAGTGGATATTGGGAACCTGTGGCCGCCCATCCGGCGGTGCTTTGAGATCACGATTCCAGGCTCTGTCTGACGCAATCAGTGGGTCAAGTGAATGCTCAACAGAAAATACTGCAGGAAAAACAATCCTTAACATTAAAGAACTGGGAGCAATTGGCACAGGACAACACAAGTGTGAATTATTGAAATTTAAAACACAGGGTGCCATTAAGTAGTGCAAAGTGCAGTGAATTGCTCACCTTCAGTCCTGTCCCTCACTCCCAGTCCATCTCTGGGAGATTGTTACAAGATTCATCCCATCGTCTCAACACAAGTATTACAGACACAATACCAGATCAATTCGACATTACCCACAACTCTTGATAGCTAGTAACGAAATTAAACGTATGTTCCAACCAAAAAAAAGTATTGCATTTTCCTACCCACACGCATAAATATCTTTATTTATATTAATATCTATCCATCGTCGATATATCTTCTGTCTCTCTAACAGACGCATGGCAGAAATAACTGACAACAGTGTCTGTTGTACAATAAATAGAGATATAGTCCCTGGAGAGGGAGTTCATCCAAAATATCTCAGACCGAGGAGAAAGTGAGACACCCTGAGCCTCGGTTGACACAAACAGGCATTGTCTTGTGAAGTCAATGGATACATGGCCCAGTCTAACATAAAGGCAGACAGGGCCCAGTGTTACAGGAAGAGGGACAAGGTCTAGTGTAATATAAACAGAGACATGGTCTAGTGTAATATAAACAGAGACAGGGTCTAGTGTAATATAAACAGAGACCGGGTCGAGTGTAATATAAATAGAAACAAGGTCCAGTGTAATACAAACAGAGACCGGAGCTAGTGTAATATAAACAGAGACATGGTCTAGTGTAATACAAACAGAAACCCAATCTAGTGTAATATAAACAGAGACATGGTCCAGTGTAATATAAACAGAGATATGGTCTAGTGTAATATAAACAGAGACAGGATCTAGTGTAATACAAACAGAAACCGGGTCTAGTGTAATATAAACATAGACAAGGTCTAGTGTAATACAAACAGAGACAGGGTCTTGTGTAATATAAACAGAGACATGGTTTAGTGTAATATAAATAGAGACAAGGTCTAGTGTAATATAAACAGAGGCATGGGTCTAGTGTAATATAAACAGAGACAGGGTCTAGTGTAATATCAACAGAGACAGGGTCTTGTGGAATATAAACAGAGACAGGGTCTCGTGTAATATAAACAGAGACAGGGTCTAGTGTAATATAAACAGGGACAGGGTCTAGTGTAATACACACAGAGCCAGAGTCTAGTGTAATATAAACAGAGACAAGGTCTAGTGTAATATAAACAGAGACATGGTCTAGTGTAATATAAACAGAGACAGGGTCTAGTGTAATATAAAGAGAGACCGCGCCTAGTGTAAAATAAACAGAGACAAGGTCTAGTGTAATACAAACGGAGACAAGGTCTAGTGTAATATAAACAGAGACATGATCGAGTGTATATTATCACAGACAGGGGCTAGTGAATATAAGCAGAGACAGGGTCTTGTGGAATATAAACAGAGACAGGGTCTCGTGTAATATAAACAGAGAAAAAGTCTTGTGTAATATAAACAGACACAGGGTCTAGTGTAATATAAAGAGAGACAGGGTCTAGTATAATAGAAAGAGGGACTGGGTCTAGTGTAATATAAACAGAGACAGGGTCTAGTGTAATATAAAGAGACAGGGTCGACTGTAATATAAACAGAGACAGGGTCTAGTGTAATGTAAAGAGAGACAGGGTCTAGTGTAATAAAACAGAGACAGGATCTAGTGAAATATAAAAGGAGACATAGTCTCGTGTAATATAAACAGAGGCAGGGTCTTGTGTAATACAAACAGAGACAGGGTCTAGTGTAATATAAACAGATACAGGGTCTAGTGTAATTTAAAAGAGACAGGGTCTAGGGTAATATAAACAGATACAGCGTCTCGTGTAATATAAGAGAGACAGTGCCTAGTGTAATGTAAACAAAAGAACATAAGAAATAGGAACAGTAGGAGGCCACCTGGCCCCTCGAGCCTGCTCGCCATTTAATAAGATCATGGCTGATCTGATCATGGACTCAGCTCCACTTCTCTTCCCGATCCCCATAACCCTTTATTCTCTTATCACTCAAACATCTTTCTATCTCCGCCTTAAATATATTCCATGACCTAGACTGCACAACTCCCTTGGGCTGAGAATTCCATAGATTTACATCTCTCTGAGCGAAGAAATTCCCCGTTAGCTTAGTTTTAACTGTGCAGCTTGTTTTTCTGAGACTATGTCCCCTCGGTTTAATTTTCCCTATGAGTGGAAGTATCCTCTCTGCATCCACATTGTCGAGTGCCCTCATTATCTTATAATTTGCAATAAGATCACCTCTCATTCTTCCGAACTCCAATGTGTATAGGCCCAACCTACTCACAATATCTTCATAATTCAATACCATCATCTCCGGGATCAACCTTCGCTGGAAAGCCTCCAATGCAGATATATCCTTCCTTAAATAAAGGGGCCAATACTGGACGCAGTACTCTAGATGTGGCTTCACCAATATCCTGTAGAGTTTTATCCACTCACTTAGTCTGTCCATATCTATTTACAGATTATTGGTGTCCTCCTCACAATTTTCTTTCCCACCCTTCTTTTTATCATCTGAAAACTTGGCTAAATTACACTGGGTCCCTTCATCCAAGTCATTTCTATCGATTGTAAATAGTTCAGGTTCCTCCACCGATGCCTGCGGCACACCACGAGATACTGTTTGCCAATAGGAAATTGACCCATTTATCCCGACCCTCCGATCTGTTAGTTAGCCAATCATCTATCCATGCCAATATATTGCCCTCAACACCGAGAACTTTTATCTTGTGCAGTAACCTTTTATGCGGCACCATATCGAATGCCTTCTGGAAATTCAAATACACCACATCCACTGGATCCCCCTTATCAACCCTGCTCGTTTCATCCTCAAAGATCTTCAGCAAATTTGTCAATCATGTCGTCCCGTTCATGAAAACATGCTGATTCTGCTTGATTGAATTTTGCTTTTCCAAATCTCACGCTACTGCTTCCTTAATGGACTCCAGCATTGTCCCAATGACAGATGTTCAGCTCACTGGTCTATAGTTTCTTGCTTTTTGTCTGCTTATATTTTTAAATAGTGGCATATATTTGCAGTTTTCCACTCCGCTGGGCCAGCCCCAGAATTCAAGGAATTTTGGTAGATTCCAACCAATGCATCAACTATCTCTGCAGCCACTTCTTTTAGTACCATAGGATGTAACCCATCAGGCCCTGGGGACTTGTCCGCCTTTAGTCCCATCATTTTACCGAGTACGACTTCATTAGTGATAGTGATTGTAATAAATTCCTCCCTCCCTATAGCCTCTTCATTTTCCACAATTTGGATGTTTTTAGTGTTTGCTACCATGATGACCGATACAAAATATTTGTTCAACGTCTCTGTCATTTCCTTCTCCATTATTAATTCCCCAGTCTCATCCGCTTGATGACCAACATTTACTTTAACCGCTCTTTTGCTTGTTATATACCTGTAGAAACTCTTACTATCTGTTTTTATATTTTGCGCTAGTTTACTTTCATAATCTATCCTCCCTCTCTTTATCATTTGTTTAGTTGTTCTTTGCTGGCTTTTAAATGTTTCCCAATCCTCTGGCCTCCCACAAGTCTTGGCCACATTGTATGCCTTTGTTTCCAAATTGATACCATCCCTATTTCCTTAGTTAGCCACGGATGGTTATTCCCTCTCTTACAGTCTTGCCTTCTAATTGGGGTATTTTTTTGTTGCGAGTTATGAATTATCTACTTAAATGTCTGCCACTGCTCATCAACCGTCCCATACTTTTATCTATTTTCCTAGTCCGCTTTAGCCACCACTGCCCTTATATATTTGTAGGCTCGTTTATTTAAGCTTTGGACAGTCGTTTGAAAACCAACTCTCGCACTCTCCAATTGAATTTGAAATTCAACCATGTTATGGTCATTCATAGATTTTGTAGAGCACGGAAGGTGATAATTCAGCCCATAGAGTCTGTGCCGGCTCTTTCGAAGAACAACCCAGTTATTCCCATTCCTGTGCACTGTCCCTATATCACAGCATTTTTTCCTCCTTCAAGTATTTGTACAATTTATTTTTGAAGGAAACTATTGAATCTGTATCTACCACCCTACCAGGCAGTACAATACAAATCCTAACCAGTGGTTGCATAGAAAATTGCGTCCAAATATCGCCTCTGGTTTTTTTGTTAATCACCTTACATCTGAAACAGTTTCTATTAATTTACTCTATCTAAACCTTTGATGATTTTCAATAGATCTGCCAAATCTCCTCTTAGATTTCTCTCCTCCATTGAGAACAATCCCACATTCTCCAATCTCTACACATTAATTGAAGTCCCTCATGCCTGGTACGAATATTGGTGGGAAAATGTCGGAGCCCATTAATAAAGAAGCAGTAGCAGTACATTTGGAAAAGCAAAAATCGGTGAGGCAGAGTCAGCATAGATTTATGAAGGGGGGAAGTCATGTTTGATAAATTTTCTGACGTTCCTTGAGTATGTCGCGAACAGGGTGGATAAAGGGGAACCATTGGATAGGGTGCTTTGGACTTCCAGAAGACATTTGACAAGTTGCCACATAAAAGGTTACTGCACAAGATAAAAGCTCACGGGTCTGGCGTAATATATTAGCATGGATAGAGAATTGGAACAGAGAACAGAGAGTCGGGATAAATGGCCCATTCTCTGATTGTCAACCAGTAACTAATGGCGTGCCGCAGGGATCAGTGCTGCGACCTCAACTAATTACAATCTACATTAACTACTTGGAAGAAGGGACTGAGTGTAACATAGCCAAGTTTGCTGGCGATAAAAAAGATGGGAGGAAAAGTAATGTGTGAGGAGGAAGCAAGAATTCTGCAAAAAGACACAGACAGGCTAAATAAGTGAGAAAGAAATTGCTAGATGGAGTATAATGTTGTACAGTGAGAGGTCATGCACTTTGGCCGAAAAAAATCGAACAGCATTATTATTTAAATGGAGAAAGATTGCAAGTGCCGCAGTACAGAGGGACCTGAGGGTACTTGTGCATGAAACACAAAAGGATAGTATGCAGGTACAACAAGTGATCAGGAAGGCCAATGGTATTTTGGTCTTCATTGCAAAGGGGATGGAATATAAAAGCAGGGAAGTCTTGCTACAGCTATATAAGCTATTGTTGAGGTCACACCTGGAATACTGCGTGCAGTTTTGGTTTCCATATTTGCGAAAGGATATACTTGCTTTGGAGGCAGTTCAGAGAAGATTCATTAGGTTGATTCCGGGGATGAGTGGTTTGACTTATGAGGAAAGGTTGAGTAGGTTGGGCCTCTACTCATTGGAATTCAGAAGAATGAGGGGTGATCTGATCGAAACGTATAAGATTATGAGGGAGCTTGACAAAGTGAATACAGAGAGGATGTTTCCACTGATGGGGGAGAGTAGAACTAGCGGGCACGATCTTAAAATGGGGGCCGCCCATTTAAAACAGATATGAGGAGAAATGTCTTCTCTCAGAGGGTTGTAAATCTGTGGCATTCGCTGCCTCAGAGAGCTGTGGAAGCTGGGACATTGAATACATTTAAGACAGAGATAGACAGTTTCTTAAACGATAAGTGGATAAGGGGCTGAGTCCATGGTCAGATCAGCCATGATCGTATTGAATGGCGCAGCAGGCTCGAGGGGCCGTATGGTTTACTCCTGCTCCTTTTTATTATGTTCTTATGTTCTTATAATTTACTAAATCTCGTCTTAACCTTTTCTGGTCAAAGTACAAAAGCTCCAATTTCTCCAGTCTCTCCACAAAATGTTATTCCCCCATCCCTGATGCGTTTCCAGTAAGTTTCTTCTGCGTCCTCTCGAAGTTTTCACGCCCTTCCTAAAGTGTGGTGCCCAGAATTGGACACAATACTCCAGTTGGGGCTGAACTAGTGTTTGACGTCATTAATTCCTGGTACCAGTCTGGTAAATACCCCGCACCCTTCTCTGCTATAAGGAGAACAGCCCCAGCTTCTCCAAGTTTGTCCGCATAGTGAGAGCTTGAATCCTTCCGTCCCGTACACAAAATGGCAGTGAGCTCCAGGCGGTCATTCCCCCGTCCTCAACCGCGAGAAGGAAGCGGAAAAAAGAGCAGCTGAAAGCCGACGATGTCTTGAAAATTTTTTCAAAATTGTTACCTTATTTTTTTTATTTAAAAAAGGAAAGATATCGTAACTGCCCCAACCAGAATTTCTACCCTGTGCCAGTTCCCCAGCCAACTCCATCTCCTGAAAGGTAAGCATTTCATGTCTTGTCAATTGGATGCAGAAAATTCCAGCTGAGGAATCGTCATCGATAAAAGCAGAAACACTGCAAAGGGAACAATAATAATCGTTTGGGCTGAGGGAGGAAACAGTGGAGGGTGGAGTGGAGCAAGGGAGGGATGAAGTGATGGAATGGTAGAGGGATGGAAGGAGGGAGGGAGGGATGGCTGCAGGGAGGAAGCGATTGATGGAGGGAGGGATGGAGGTATGAACGGAGGTAAGAATGAAGGGAGGGAAGGAAGGAGAGACGGGTGTAGGGCGAGAGGGATGCTGGGGGGAGTGATGGAGTATCTCCCAATTTACCCGATCAAAACTCTTCATGATTTGGATCACCTCTATTAAGTGGCCCATAACGCGCTCGGCACGAAGGAGAATAATCCCAGCTTCCAGCTGCTTTGATGGTGCAGCTCACACAGTTTATAGCTCAAGTTCCGTGAGTCCTTCTGCCTTGGGCACATCCAGATGTACCTTGCGGATTCGGTGTCACTTTTATATGGACCCAGTGGAAATACCAGTATGGGAATGACATCCCGGGCAAGATAAGAGAACTCGCCCCTGATAATAAATAGATAGGTTTAAGACTGGGCTCAGGCCCTGAACGTCAGACACGTTGAGCTGAATGTGAACATTTTAACATATAAGTTGTGGTATGTTCAAGCCTCGGCTCAGTGGGATCACTCTCGCCTCTGATTGAGAAGGTCACAGATACTAAACCACACTCCAGAGACCTGAGCAAATAATCTCTGCCGACACGCCCGGTGCCAGTACTGAGGGAGTGCTGCACGGTCAGAGATACCGTCTTTCAGGGGAGACAATAAGATGAGGCCCCATCTTTCTGCTCAGTTGGTTTTAAAGGATTCATGGCACTATACTGAAGAGCAGATGAGTTCTCCAGGGTTTCCAGCGCAAATATTTATTCTCCAACCAACATCAGTAATAAAAAATTATCTGATCAATATTTCATGCTCTTTGTGGGAGCTTGCTGTGCACACATTGTCTGCAACGTTTCCAACATTACAACAGTGAGCACACTTCCAAAGTAATTCATTGGCTGTAAAGCACTTTGGGATATCATGAGGTCAAGAAAGGCATTACATAAATGCATGGTGTTTCTAAACGTCAACACTTGTCAATACAAGTTGAGATATGTGAAAATCTCAGATATTAATGTGATTGTAGGACACTTCTCTGGTCACTGGTTTTACTTTCAATGTTTAGTTCCAATGGGTTAAATCTTCCACGAAATGGAGATCCAGTAGAATAGCAGCCTGTTCAGAAATGTTCCATCAATTTCGGCAGTAGATCATTCAGAACTGAATTATTCATTTTACTATGTATTCCTTTGATATAAATGACATCTGTTCTAAGTGACAAAACTGAAGCAAACCTCACTGTTGGAGATTTTTCTATTAAAGTTGTACCAACTGTCAATATTTTTACAATAGATACTTGTTGTGAGAGGAGACTAATCAATATGTGAGTCTGTTGATCTGATTTTGCTGCCATGAATACTTCATGGGAACCGGTGAGGCGGTTATGTAAATAAACACAGAAATAGAAGTCCTCGATTAGAGTATTGAGTGACAGAAACAATTTAAATGTTTCCCCACCAACACAGCATTGAAATAAGCAGAGAAAGAAATGCAAATTTTCCAACGGATTCCAGTAGCAATTGTTTTGCGGGACATTTTTCGAAATTATAAGAGAATAAAGTAAAGATGATACCCAGGGACAGAATGGGAAAAGATTCTATTCGCCGTATTTAGTAACATCACAAACGTGTCAGTGGAGATTTCCTGTACCCTCTCCCTCTCCTATTTCCACTTTGTGTATTGTCTCTCAAGAATGAATAATTGGCCATCTCCCACAACTAGATATTAAAATCTAACAAAAGTTTTTCTTGAACCCTAATGATACGCCCCGAACCAACTTCATTGGAACGCGCAGAGGGAGCTTTAATCCAAGATATGACCTGTGCATTAAACGATCTTGGAGCGTTTGATTGGACAGTGTAGGGAGAGCTTTACTCTGTATTTAAAGTGTGCTCTACAGTGTCCCTGGGAGTGTTTGATGGGACACTGTGGAGGTCGTTTTACTCTGGATCTGACACATGCTGCACCTGTCCTGGGAGTGTTTGATGGGACAGAGTCGATGGAGCTTTACACTGTATCTAACCCGTTCTGTACCTACCTTGGAAGTGTTTGATGGGGCAGTGTATAGAGTCCATTTTTCTGTATCTAACCCATACTGTACCTGTCCTGGGAATGTTTGATTAGGCAATGTAGAGGTCGGTTTACTCTGTATCTGACACATGTTGTACCTGACCTGTGATTTACAGTGTTTAGTGCATTAATAACCGTGACAGGGTCTAATTTAACATAAACAGAGGCATTGCCTAGTTTAGTAAAGTGAAATGATGGGGCTAGAGTAATATAAACACCGTCCTTGTCTAGTTTAATATAAACAGAGACAGGGACTAGTGTAATAGGAATAAAGGCACATACTATTCCAGTAATATATGAGACAGGGCCTAGTACAATATTAATAGTTCGAGTACTGTAATAACTGAGGCAGGACCTAGTGCAGTAATTACTGATACTGGGACATTGTTTTATTCGTTCCTGTCATGCAGGTGTGAGAGTCATTCGGCCCATATAGACCATGCCGCTCTCTGCAAGAGTATTTCAGCGAGTCCACTCCCCCGCCCTTTTCCGTAGCCCTGTGATTGTTCTTCCTTCAGGAACTTATCCAATTCCATGCCATGATTGAATCTGTCTCCACCACTCATTCAGGCAGTGCAATCAAGGCCAAAATTAATTGTCTATCCCTAATTGATCTTGAGAAGCAGGTGGTGAGCTGCCCCTTTGACCCGCTGTAGACCGTGTGGTGAAGGTACTGCCACAGTGTTAGGGAGCGGGTTCCATGAATTTGAACCAGCGACTATGAAGCAGTGGTAATAACTTTCTAAGTCAGGATGGTATTTGATTTGGAGGCGAACTTGGAGGTGATGGTGTTCCCAGGAGCCTGCTGCCTTTTTTCTTCTAGGTGAAAGAAGTCGTAGGTTTGGAAAGTGCTGTCGAAGATGTCTTGGCGAGTTGCTGCAATGCATCTTGTGGATAGTAATCACTGCAGACATGGTGCGCTGGTGGTGAGGGGAGGGAATATTTAATGTGGTGGCTGCGGTAATATAAACTGGAACAGGTTCTAGCATAGTAATAACTGAGACAGTTCCTGGTGTATTATAGAATTTTAGAATTACTGCACAGAAAAGAGTCATTCGGCCCATATAGACCATGCCGCTCTCTGCAAGAGTATTTCAGCTCGTCCACTCCCTTGCCATTTCCCGAAGCCCTATGATTGTTCTTCCTTCAGGAACTTATCCAATTCCATGCCATGATTGAATCTGTCTCCACCACTCTTTCAGGCAGTGTATTCCAGATCCTAATTTTTCCTCGTGTCGATTTAGGTTGTTCTGCCAATTGCGCTAAATCTGTAACCTCTTTTCTCGACCCTTCCGCCAATGGGAACAGTTTCTCTCCAGCTACTCTGTCTCGACCCCTTATGATTCTGAACACCTCTATCTTGTCTCATCTCAACCTTCTCTGCTCTAAGGAGAACATCCCCAGCTACTCCAGTCTATCCACATAACTGAAGTACCTTATCCCTGGAACCACAGGGAAATCTTTTCTGCACCCTCTCGAAGGCGTTTACATCCTTCCTAAAGTACGGTGCCCAGAATTGGACACAGTAATAGCTTGAGGCCGAAACCGTGTTTTATACAGGTTCATCATAATTTCCTTGCTTATATATTCTATGCCTTTATTTATGAAGCCCAGTATCCCATATGTTTTTTAAAACACTTTCTCAACCTGCCCTGCCACCTTCAAAGACTTTTGCATATATAACCTCAGGTCCCTACGTGCATCACAGCTTTTAGTATTGTACCCTTTGGTTACTTTTCCTCTCCTCGTTCTTCCGACCAAAATGTATAACTTCACAATTTTCTGCGTTTCATTTGCCAAGTGTCCGCCTATTCCACCAGCATGTCGCTGTCCTCTTGAAGTCATCACTATCCTCCTCTCCTCACTGTTCACTAAACTTCCAAGCTTTGAATCGTTTGAAAATGTTGAAATTGTGCCCAGTACACCCGAATCTAGGTCATGAATATAAATCAAAAAAAGCAGCTTTCCTATTACCAACCGCTGCGAAACACCAATGTATACCTTCCTCCAGTCCTAAATAAAACACAGCTCTCTGATTCCTGTCACTCAGCCAATTTCATATCCATGATGCCACTGTCCCTTTTATTCTATGGGCTTGAACTTTGCTGGCAAGGATATTATCAAAGCACTTTATCAAATGCCTTTTGGAAGTCCATCATAAACTGAAACTGGGTCTACTGCAACAAAAACTGCGATGGGGTCTGGTGTAATGAGAGAGACAGTAAGTCAGATATTTACAGATTTATTAACCTCATGCCAGGTACAGGTGCAGTTTCATGTTTACCTTCACTTGCACCAATAATCATACACTTGAGGTGTATATCAGTGGATTCTGTGTGATGGTGAGGTGATCACTGGGCACTAAAGTGCAGAGACTGGTGACTGGCTGCTCATTATTCTCGGAGTGATTTAATCCACTTTCCCACTGAATACTGCGGACAGACATGGTCACTTTGGTAATGGAATGGTCAGTGTGACATAACTTTCTAAAGAAGAGCACGCAAGACAATGTGTTATCAATAAATGTTAAAGGTATTAAACGATCTGCAATTAGCTGTTGAATAAAATAAAATGCTGAAAAATAATGTTTGGAGCTAATAATTTATCTTTGTGGAATGCATTTGCACACCTTATGAATGATGTGCTTTTTACATACACACACACACAAACACACACACATACACACATACGCATATACACACACATACATGCACACACACACACTCACACACAAATAAACACACACACACACATACATGCACACACATACACACACACATATACACACACACATACACACACAAATACACACAAACACATACACACACCAATACACACAAACACACAAACACACACACACACACACACACACACACACACACAAAGATAGCAAACACTGTGTGTGTGCTCTTTTCAGTTGTTCGTCTTAAGCAGATGAGTTATTATTCCGGTGGATGTTTGGACCCTGCGGCCGTCCATCCGGCGGTGCTGTGAGTTCACGGTTCCAGGCTCTGACTGACACAATCAGTGGGACGCGTGAAAGTTCAATAGAAAATACTGCGAGAAAAACAATCGTTTACATTAAAGAACCGAGAGCAATTGGCGCAGGACAACACCAGTGTGAGTTAATAATCTTTAACATACAGAGTGCCACTAAGTAGTGTAAAGTGCAGTGAATTGCTCACCTTCAGTCCTGTCCCTCAATCCCAGTCCATCTCTGGGAGATTGTTACAAGATTAACCCCATCCCCTCAACACAAATATTACCGACACATTACCAGATCAATTAGACTTTGCACACAACTCTTGTTACCTATTATTGAAACTAAACGTATGTTCTAACCAAAAAAATATTGAATCCTCCTAACCACACATATAAATATCTTTATTTATATCAATATCTATCCATCGTCTATATATATTCTGTCAATCTAACAGACGCATGGTCAAGTGCAGAAATAACGGAGACAGGGTCTATTGTACAATAACTAGAGACATATTCCTTGGAGTGGGAGTTTATCCCAAAACTGCCTTAGACGGGGCGAAGTGAGACACACTGTGCCTCGGCTGACACAAACAGACATTGTAACATTAGAAGACCGTAAGGATACAAGAAATAGAAGCATGAGTAGGCCATACGGCCCCTCGAGCCTGCTGCGTCATTCAATATGATCATGAATGATCCGATCATGGAGTCAGATCCACTTCCTTGCGCGCTCGCCGTAACCCATTAATCCCTTATCGCATAAGAAACTGTCTATCTCTGTCTTACATTTATTCAATTTTCCGGCATCCACAGCTCCCTGAGGCAGTGAACTCCACAGATTTACAACCCTCTGAGAAAAGAAGTTCCTCCTCATCTCAATGTTAAATGGGCGGCTCTTATTCTAAGATTATGCCCCTAGTTCTAGTCTACCCTATCAGTGGAAACATCGTCTATGTATCCACCTTTACGATAAGATCACCACTCATTCTTCTGAATTCCATTGAGTAGATGCCCAAACTCCTCAACCCTTCCTCGTAAGTCAAGGCCCTCATTTCCGCAATCAACCTAGTGAACATTCTCTGTACTGCCTACAAAGCAAGTATAACCTTTCGTAAATGTGGAAAACAAAGCAGTACGCAGTTTTCCAGGTGTGGCCTCACCAATACTCTGTATACCTGTAGCAAGACCAACCTGCTTTTATACTCCATCCCCTTTGCAATAAAGGCCAAAATTCCATTGGCCTTCCTGATCACATCCTTTACCTGCACAAATACCCCCATGTCCCGCTGTACTGCAGCACTTTGCAATTTTTCTCCATTTAATTAAAAAGTTGCTCTTTGATTTGTTCTGCCAAAGTGCATGATCTGACACTTTCTTACATTATATTCCAGCTGTCAATTTTTTTCCCACTCACATGGCCTGTCTGTCCTTTAGCAGATTATTTGTGTCCTCCTTACACATTGCTTTTCCTCACATCTTTGTATCGTCAACAAACTTCTCTGTGTTATATTCGGTCCCTTCATTCAAGTCGTTAGTATCGATTGTAAATAGCTGGGGCCCCAGCACTCATCCCTGTGACACGCCACCATTTACTGATTCCCAAACTGAGAATGAACAATTTAGCCCGACTCTCTGTTTTCTGTTAATTAGACAATCCTCTATCAATGCTAATATATTACCTCCAACCCCTTGAAGGTTTATCTTGTGATGTAACCTTTTATGTGGCACCATGTCAAATGCCTTCTGGAAGTCCAAGTACACCACATTAACTGGTTCCCCTTTATCCACCCTGTTCGTTACATCCTCAAAGATTTCCAGCAAATTTGGCAAACATGACTTCCTCTCCATAAATCTATGCTGACTCTGCCTGACCGAAATATGCTTTTCCTCATATCCTGCTATAGCTTCTTAATAATGAACTCCAACAATTTCCCAAACACAGATTTTCGGCTATCTGATCTATGATTTCCTGCTTTCTGGCTGCCTCCTTTTTTAAATAGGGGTCTTACATTTGCAGTTTTCCAATCTGCTGGGTCTTCTTGTGAAGTGCAATGATACATGACCTCGTCCATCATAAAGGGAGACCGGGTCTAGAGTAATATAAACAGAGGCAGGGCCTAGTGTAATATACACAGAGGCAGGGTTTAGTGTATTATAAACAGAGACAAGGTCTAGTGTAATAGAAATAGCTACAGTGCCTAGTGCAATATAAATATAAAAACATAAGTACATATGAAATAGGAGCAGGAGTAGGCCAACTGGCCGCTCGAACCTGCTCCGTCATATAGGAATGTCATGGCTGATCTGATCATGGACTCAGCCTCACTTCCCTGCCCGCTCGCCACAATTCTTTATTCCCTTATCGCTCAAATATCTGTCTGTCTCCACCTTAAATATATTGCATGTCTAGCCTCCACAGCTCTCTGGGGCATAGAGTTCCATAGATATACAATCCTCGCAGAGAAGAAATTCCTCCTCATTTCAGTTTTAAATGTGCTACCCCTTATTCTGAGACTATGTCCCCTAGTTTCTTTCTCCCCTTTGAGTGGGAATATCCTCTCTGCATTCACCTTGTTGAGCTCTCTCGTTATCCTATGTTTCAGTAAAATCACCTCATTGTTCTGAACTCCAATCTGTAAAGTCCCAACCTACTCAACCTATCTTCATAAGTCAACCACCTCATCTCCGTACTCATCCTAGAAAATCTTCTCTGGATAACCTTCAATGTAAGTATATCCTTCCTTAAATACGGAGACCAAAACCTTACGCAGTACTGTAGTACAATATCCTGTACAGTTCTGCCCACTCACTTAGCCTGTCTATATCCCTTTGCAGACTTTTTGTGTCCTCCTCACAATTTGCTTCCTCACCCATCTTTATATCATCAGCAAACTTGGCTACATTACACTCAGTGCCTTCATCCAAAGTAATGACTATAAATTGTAAATAGTTGAGGACCAAGCACCGATCCCTGCGGCACACCACTAGTCACTGTTTGCCAACCAGGAAATGACCCAAATATCCCGATACGCCGATCTGCTAGTTAGCCAATACGCTACCCATGCTAGTATATTAACCCCAATCCCGTGAACTTTTATCTTGTGCAATAACCTTTGATATCGAATGCATTCTGGAAATCCAAATACACCACATCCACTGGACCCCACTATCCACCCTGCTCGTTACATCTTCAAAGAACTCCATCAAATTTGTCAAACATGATTTCCCTTTCATTAAACCATGCTGACTCTGCTTGATTGAATGATGCTTTTCCAAATGTCCCGCTACCTGAATGGAATCCAGCTTTTTTACAATGGCTGACGTTCGGCTCATTGATCTATAGTTTCTTGCTTTTTTCTGCCTTCTTTTCTAAATAGGGGCGTTATATTTGCAGTTTTCCAATCTGCTGGGTCCGCCCCAGAATCCAGGGAATTTTGGTAGATTACAGCCAACGCATCCACGATCTCTGCAGCCACTTATTTTAGGACCCTAGGATGTAAGTTGTCAGGTCCAGGGGACTTGTCCGTCTTGATTCCCATTATTTTACCGAGTACTACTTCATTAGTGATCGTGATTGTAATAAGTTCCTCCCTCCCTATAGCCCCTTGATGTTCCACTATTGGAATTTTTTTAATGTATTCTACCGTGAAGACAAATATAAAATATTTATTCAACGATTATTCCATTTCCTTGGTCTCCATTATTAATTGCCCAATCTCATCCTCTAGGTGACCAATATTTACTTTAACCAAACTTTTCCTTTTTAGGCACCTGTAGAAACTCTTACTATCTGTTTTTATATTTCGTGCTAGTTTACTTTCATAATCTATCTTCCCTCTCTTTATCATTTATTGTTTCTTTGCTAGCTTTTAAAAGTTTCCCAATCCTCTGACCTCCCACTCGTCTTGGCCACAATGGATGCATTTGTTTGCAATTTGATACCTTCCCTTATTTCCTTAGTTATCCCCGGATGGTTATCCCTTCTCATGCAGTGTTGCCTTCTCATTGGGATATATTTTTGTTTCGAGTTATGAAATATCTCCGTAAATGTCGGCCACTGCTCATCAGCTGTCCCATCCTTTTATCTAATTTCCCAGTCCACTTCAGCCAACTCTGCCCTCATAGTATCCTTCATTTAAGCTTAGGATACTGGATTGTGAACCAACTCTACCCCACCACCTCCCCCACCCCCAACTGAATTTGAAATTCAACTATGTTATGGTCATTCATAGATTGGTACGGCACACAGGGTAGCCATTCAGCCCATAGAGTCTGTGCCGGCTCTTTCGAAGAGCAAGCCCATTAATGTCAATCCCCCGCTCCTTCCCTATATACCTGCATTTTTTCTCCTTCAAATACTTGCACAATTTCCTTTTGAAGGCTACTATTGAATCTGTATCTACCACCCTATTATGCAGTACACTCTAAATTCTAACCAATGGTTGCATAGACATTTTATCTACATATCGCTTCTTGTTCTTTTGTCAATCACCACCCATCTGCAACAGTTTCTGTTTATTTACACTGTCAAATAATTGATATTTTCAAAAACGTCCATCAAATCTTCTCTTTGACTTCTCTTCTCTAAAGAGGAGAATCCCATCTTCTCCTGTCTCTCCACATTAACTGAAGTCCCCCAACCCTGGTACCATTCTATTAGACATGCCCTCAACCTTGCCTCCTCCAAGGAGAGCAATCCCATCTTCTCCAGTCTCCGCTTTAACTGAAGTCCCTCATGCAGGTACCAATGTACTGAATCTCCCCTCACCATTCTCTGCTGTATGGAGAACAGCCCCAGCTTCTCCAAGTCTGTCCATGTAGCGAGAGCTTGTGAGCTACCATACCGTACATACAATGGCAACAAGCTCCAGGCGGGCATTGGCCCATCCTTAACAGCCAGAATGGGGAGGGAAAGCAAGAAGTTGAAAGTTGACGATGACTTAAAACAATTTTTAAAGATGTTACCCTTCTTTTTTTTATTCATGAAAAAGAAAAATATCCCGACTGTACCAACTAGAATTTCTACCCAGTGCCAGTTGCCCAGCCAACTCCCTGTCTGGAAAGGTCACCATTTTATTTATCATCAGTATTATTTTAGGCAGGGGGGTTAAATATATACATTTGCTGTCGCTCACTCTCTTATTTGTTAATATATATGAAAGCCCGGTGAAGGAATTGTGTGCAGAATATTCCAGCTGAGGATTCCTCATCGATGGAAGCAGAAACACTGCAAAGGGAAAATAAGAATCGGCTGAGCTGAGGGAGGGATGGAGGTAGGGAGGAGTGGAGCAAGGAAGGGATGCTGTGATGGAGGGGTGGAGGGATGGTAGGAGGATGGGAGGGATGGGTGCGGGAAGGGAGAGATTGATGGAGGGAGGTATGGAGGTATGGAGGGCTGGAAATGGAAGGAGGGTGGGAGTGATGGTGGGAGGGAGTGATGATGGGAGGGAGGGACGGGGAGATGGGTGGCACGTGGGAGGGATGGAGGGATGGAGGGTTGATGGTGGGAGGGAAGGAGAGACGTGTGGTCGGAGGGAAGGATAGTTGGAGGGAGTGATGGAGTATCTCCCATTTTACCCGATCAAAACTCTTCATATTCTTGAGCACCTCTAATAAGTGCCCCATAACCTGCTCGGCTCGAAGGAGAACAATCCCAGGTTCCAGCTGCTCTTATGGTGCACCTCACACAGTGTAAAACTCAAGTTCCGTGAGTCCTTCTGCCTCGGGCACTTCCAGACGTTCCTTGTGGAATCGCTTTTATCTAGACCCAGTGGAAACCCCATGTGGGAATGACATCCCGGACAAGATAAGAGAACTCGCCCGTGATAATAAACGGATCGGAGTAAGGCTGGGCTCAGGCCCTGAACTTCAGGCAGGATGAACTGAATGGCAACATTTTAAAATACAAGCTGTGATATGTTCAAGCCTCGGCTCAGTGGGATCACTCTCGCCTCTGACTTAGAAGGTCGCAGTTATTAACCCCACTCCAGAGACCTGAACCCATAATCGATGCCGACATGCACGGTGCCAGTGCTGAGGGAGTGCTGCACGATCAGAACTGCCATCTTTCGGGGCAAACATTAAACTGAGACCCCATCTTCCCACTCAGGTGGATTTAAAGGATTCGTTGCACTATCTTAAACAGCTGAGGAGTTCTCCAGGGTTTCCACGGAAAACATTTGTCCCTCAAACAACATCTGAAATACAGATTATCTGGTCATTATTTCATTGCTGTGTATGGCATCTTACTCTGCACAAATTGGCTGCCACATTTCCTACGTTGCAACACTTCCAAAGTAATTCATTGGCTTTAAAGCATTTGGGACATCATGAGGTCATGAAGGGCGCTATATAAATGCTAGTTTTTTCTAAATGTCAACATTTTAAAATAAACGTTGCGATTTGTGAAACGCTCAGATATTACTGATGGTCGCTGGTTGAACTTGTTTAGTTTCACTGGGTTAAATCTTCCACGAAGTGGGGATCCAGTGAAATACAGAACTTTCACAGCTGAATTATTTTTTTTAATATTTATTCCCTTTGATATAAATCACATCTGTTCTAATTAAACAAAACTGAAGCCAACGTCACTGTTCGACATATTGCTACTTCTGTATACCCACTGTCAATATTCTTAAAATAAGCCCTTGCTGTGAGTTTAGAATAGAAACGTTTAAAATTCTGACGGGTTTAGACAGGTTAGATGCAGGAAGAATGTTCCCAATGTTGGGGAAGTCCAGAAGCAGGGGTCACAGTCTGAGGATAAGGGGTAAGCCATTTAGGACCGAGATGATGAGAAACTTCTTCACCCAGAGAGTGGTGAACCTGTGGAATTCTCTACCACAGAAAGTAGTTGAGGCCAATTCACTAAATATATTCAAAAGAGAGTTAGATGAAGTCCTTACTACTCGGGGGATCAAGGGTTATGGCGAGAAAGCAGGAAGGGGGTACTGAAGTTTCATGTTCAGCCATGAACTCATTGAATGGCGGTGCAGGCTAGAAGGGCAGAATGGCCTGCCCCTGCACCTATTTTCTATGTTTCTATGTAAGTGACTCTGTTGTTATGATTTTGCTGCCATGAACACTTCATAGGAACCATTGAGGCCTTTTTGTAAATAATCACAGAAATAGATGTCCCAGATTAGAGTATTGAGCGTCAGAGACACAATAAATGTTTCCCCATCAACACAGCATAGAAATAAAGATAGACAGAAATGCAAATCTCTCAACAGACTTCAGCAACATTTGTTTTTTGGTACATTTCACTAAATTTTATTAGAATAAAGGAAAGATGATACCCACGGACAGAATGAGGAAATACTCCTTCTCGTCAGCATGTACAGCAATATCACGAATGTGCTAGTGGAGGATTATGCTTAAAGGTGTACCTGCCCTGTGAGTGTATGATGGGACATTGTAGAGGGAGTTTTACTCTGTATCTGACATATGATGTACCTGCCCTGGGAGTATGTGATGTCGTAGTATAGAGGGCACTTTACTCTGTACCTGACGCATGCTGTACCTGGCCTGGGAATGTTTGATAGTGCGGTGTAGAGGGCGTTTTATTTTGTAGCTAACACATGCTGAACCTGGCCTGGAAGTTACAGAGTTTAGTGCAGTAATAACTGAGACAGGGTCCAGTGGAATATAAACAGAGACATGTTCTAGTTCAGTAATGTAAAAGGTTGGGGCTAGTGTAATATAATCTATGTCCTGGTCTAGTTTAATATAAACAGAGACAGGGTCTTGTGCAATAGGAACAAAGGCATGACATATTCCAGTAATATCTGATACCGGGCCTAGTACAATATTAATAGTTCTAGTGCAGTAATAACTGAGATAGGACACCGTGCAGTAATTACTGATGCAGGGACATTTCTTTATTGTCTCCTGGCATATGGGTGTGGGTGTCGCTGGCAAGGCAAACATTGATGGTCTAGCCCTAATTGGCCTTGAAAATCAGGTGGCGAGCTGCCACCCTTGAACCGCTGCAGTCCATGTGGTGATGGAACCCCCAAATTGTTCGGGAGGGGTTCCACGAATTTGACCCAGCGACTATGAAGGAACGGTAATAAGTTTCCAAGTCAGGATGATGTGTGATTTGGAGGGATACATGGAGGTGATGGTGTTCCCATGAGCACGCAACCCTTGTCCTTCTAGGTGGAAGAGGTCGCAGGTCTGGAAAGGGCTGTCGAGGATGTCTTGGGGAGTTGCTGCAAAGCATCTTGGGAATGTTAATCACTGCAGGCATGGTGCACCGTTGGGGGAGGGAGGGAATATTTAACGCGGTGGATGGGGTAAAATAAACTTGAGAATGGTCTACTGTAGTGTAGTGGAGTATTTCTTTCTCCTCGTCACACATTGCTTTTTCTCCCATCTTTGTTTCATCAGAAAACTTGGCTATGTTACTCTCGATCCCTTCTTTAAAGTCGGTAGATTGTATATAGATGGGTTCCCAGCACTGATCCCTGCAGCACCCCACTATTTACTGATTGCCAGCCATAGAATGATCCATTGCTCCTGACTCTCTGTTTTCTGTTAGTTAGCTAATCCTCTATCCATGTTAAAATATCAGCCCCAACCCCGTGAATGTTTATCTTGTGCAGTAACCTTTTATGTGGCACCTTGTCACATGCCTTCTGGAAGCCCAAATACATCACATCCACTGGTTCCTCTGTATCCACCCTGTTTTTTACATCCTCAAAGTATTCCAGAAATTCGTCAAACATGTCTTCCCCTTCATACATCCATGCTGACTCTGCCTGACCGAATTTTGCTTTTCCAAATATCCTGCCACTGCTTCTTTAATAATGGGCTCCAACATTTTCCCAAGCACAGATGTTACACTAACTGGTTTATAGTTTCCTGCTTTTTGCCTGCAACCTTTCGTAAATAGGCGCATTAAATTTGCAGTTTTCCAATCTGTTAATCACCTTAAATCTGTGTCCTCTGTTCTCGATCTTTCCACTAATCGGAACAATTTCTCTCTATCTACTCTGTCTAGACCCATTATGATTCTGAACACCTCTATGAAATCTCATCTCAACCTTTCTGCTCTAAGGAGAACAATTCCAGCTTCTCCAGACTATCCACGTAACCGAAGTACCGTATCACAATTGTAAATCTTTTCTGAATCCTCTCTCAAGCCTTACATCCTTCCTAAAAAATTGGACACAATACTCCAGGTGAAGTTCATCATAACTTCCTTTCTTTTGTACTCTATGCGTGTATTTATGAAGCCCAGGATCATGTAAGCTTTTTTGTCCATTTTCTCAACCGGCCCTGCCACCTTCAATGATTTGTGCACATTTACCTTCAGGTCACTGTGTTAATGCACCTCCTTTAGCATTGTACATTTAGTTTATTTTTCCTCTCCTCATTCGTCTTATAAAAATGATTCATTTCACACTTTTCTCCATTTCATTTGCCCCGAGTGCACCCCTTCCATCAGCATGTCTATGTCCTCTTGAAGTCATCACTATCCTCCTCACTGTTCCCTCTACTTCCAAGTTTTGTATCATCTGCAAATTTCGAATTCTACCCTCTACTCCTAAGTCTAAGTCATGAATATAAATGAAGAAACGCAGTGTTCCTAGTAACAACCGCTGCAGAATACCACAATATACCTTACCCCAGTCCAACAAAAAATAACTGGTCACCACTACTCTGTGGTTCCTGTCACTCAGCCAATTTCATATCCATGCTGCCACTGTCCTCTTTATTCTATGTGGTTAAATTTTTCTGGCAAGGATATTATTAAGGCACTTTATCAAATACCTTTTAGAAGTCCACCACATCAACCTTATAAACTGAGACTGGATCTAGCGCAGTAAAAACTGCGACGGGGTCTGGTGTAATGAGAGAAATAATGCCAGATAATTACAGATTTATTAACCTCCTGCCAGGTACAGGTGCAGTTTCATTTTTACCATCATGGGCACTAATCATAGAAACATAGAAACATAGAAAATATGTGCAGGAGCAGGCCATTCGGCCCTCCGAGCCTGCAGCACCATTCAATATGATCATGGCTGATCATACAACGTAAATACCCCACTCCTGTCTTCTCTCCATGATCCCTTTAGTAGTAAGGGCTAAATCTAACTCCCTTTTGAATATATCCAACGAACTGGACTCAACAACTTTCTGTGGTAGAGAATTCCATAGGTTCACATTTCTCTGGGTGAAGAAGTTTCTCCTCATCTCTGTCCTAAATGGCTTACCCCTTATCCTTAGATTGTGAATCCTGGTTATGGACTTCCTCAACATCGGGAACATTCTTCCTACATCTAACCTGTCCAATCCCGTCAGAATTTCATATGATTCCATGAGATCCCCTCTCATTCTTCTAAATTCCAGTGTATATAAGGCTAGTCAATCCAATTTTCTTCATATGTCAGTCCTGCCATCCCGCGAATCAGTCTGGTGAACTTTGGCTGCACTCCCTCAAGGTGTCTATCAGTGTTTTCTGGGTGATGCTGAGGCGATCACTAGACGATAAAGCGCAGAGACTGGCATCTGGCTGCTCATTATCCTCGGTGTGATTTAATCCAGTTTCACACTGAAACTGCGGACAGAAATGGTCACCTGGTAACAGAATCGTCAGAGTGACATCATTTTCTAAACAAGAGCACGCAAGAGAATGGGTTATCAATAAATGTTAAAGCTATTAAACGACCTGTTATTGCATTTTGAATAAAGAAGAACGCTGAAAAATATTGGCTGAAGCTAATCATTTATCTTTCTGGAATGCACAAGTACACATTATGAATGTGAGCAAGTGTTTTGTACACATACACATACATTCACACACACACACACACATATATAAATACACAAACGCACATACATACAAACACACATACACATATAGCAAACACTTTCTGTGTCCTCTTTTCAGTTGTTCATTTCACAAGGTGAGAATATTTATTCCGGTCGATATTAGGACCCTGCGGCCGCCCATCCGGTGGTGCTCTGAGCTCACGGTTCCAAGCTCTGTCTTACATAATCAGTGGGCCACGTCACAGCTAAATAGAAAATACTGGACGAAAAACAATCCTTAACGTTAAAGAACTTGGAGAAATAGGCACAGGACAACACAAGTGTGATTTAGTAAACTCAAACACACAGATTTTGCCAGTAGTTCAAAGTGCAGTGCACTATTGCTCACCTTCCGTCCTGTCCTTCAATCCCAGTCCATTACTGGAAGATTGTTACAAGATTCACCCCATCCTCTCAACACAAATATTACCTTCATAATACCAGATTAATTCAAGATTACACACACGTGTTGATAGCTGTTAACAAATCTAAACCTATACTTCCAAACAAAAAAGTATTGCATCCTCACAGCCACACATATATACATCTTTATTTTTATTAATATCTGTCGATCTCTCTTTATATCGTCTGCCTGTGTAATAGACGCATGTGCAAGTGGAGAAATAACTGAGGCAGGGTCTATGCTACAAGAAATATATACAGGATCCAGCGCACTAACAGTTTAGACAAGATCTAGTGTAAGATGAAGAGAGGCAGGCATTTATTATAATATATTTCAGCCATGGTCAATGGCAGGAATAACTGAGACAGTGCCTAGTGTAATATAAACAGAGACATGGTGTTGTGTAATATAAACTGAGACAGGGTCCAGTATAATATACACAGGGACCGAGTATAGTGTAATATACACTGAGACAGGGACGAGTGTAATATAAATAGAGACAGGATCTAGTGTAACATAAACAGAGACAGGGGCTAGTGTATTATAAACAGTGACTGGGTCTAGTGAAATAAAAACAGAGACAGTGTCTAGTGTAATATTAACAGTGACTGGGTCTAGTGTAATATAAGCAGAGACAGTGTGTAGTGTAATATAAACAGGGACAGGGTCTAATGTTATATAAACAGAGACAAGGTCTAGTGTAATATAAATAGAGACAGGGACGAATGTAAATTAAACAGAGACAGAGTCCAATGTAATATGAACAGAGACTGGGTCTAGTGCAGTTATAACTGTGGCAGGGTCCAGGGCATCGATAAACAAGAGAAGGGCTGCTGAGAAGATTAGTAAACTGACTACAACACGGAGTTAATGGGGACATTCAAGTGGTTGTGTAAAAATACATTTTGGGTGCAAAAGCAAATTGTGAGGAAGACACTAAAATATTCTCCAAGGAGATATAGACAGGCTAAGTGAGTGGACAAAACTTTGACAGATGAATTATAATGGTGAAAATCTCAGATTATCCACTTTGGCAGAAAAGAAATAAAGCAAGTTATAATTTAAATGGAGAAAAATTGCAAAGTGCTGCGGTACAGAGGGACCTGGTTGTACTTGTGCATGAAACACAAAATGTTACTATGCAGGTACAGCAAGTAATCAGGAAGGCAAATGGAATGTTGCCATTTATTGCAAAGGGGATGGAGTACAAAAGCAGAGAAGTCCTGCTACAACTCTACAGGGTATTGGTGAGGCCACACCTGGAGTACTGCATAAAGTTTTGTTCTCCGGATTTAAGAAAGGTTATACTTGCATTGGCGACTTTTCAGAGAAGGTTCATTGGGTTGATTCCGGAGAAGAGGGGGTTGATGTATGAAGAAAAGTTGAGTAGTTTGGGCCTATACATGTTGGAGTTCAGAAGAATGTGAGATGATCTTATCGAAACATATAAGATAATGAGGGGGCTCGAGAAAGTGGATGCAGAGAGGACATTTTCATTCACAGGGGAAACTAAAACTAGGAGGCTTAATCTCAGAATAAGAGCCTGCTATTTAAAACTGATATGAGGAGGAATTTCTTCTCTCAGAGGGTTGTAAATCTGTGGAAGTCTCTGAAACAGAGAGCTGTGGAGGCTGGGTCATTGAATATATGTAAGGCAGAGATGGGCAGATTTTTGAGCGATAAGGGAATAAAGGGTTAGGGGGAGCGGGCAGGGCGTTGGAGCTAAGTCCATGATCAGACCAGCCTTGAACTTATTAAATGGCAGAGCAGGCTCGAGGGGCCAAATGGCCTACTCCTGCTCCTATTTCATATATTCTTATGTTCTTGTGTTCTAAGGTCTTCGCGTGATATAAAAAAATGCCGTGACCAGTGCAATAATAGCTGCGGCAGGAACTAGTGTTTTATAAACCGAGACGGGTCTTAGTGTAATATGAACCGAGACATGATGTCGATATAAAATCACAGAATGGAAGAATGATACAGCACATAACGTGCACATTCAGCCCTCTGGTGCCTGTGCCTGCACTGAGTTGAAACAGCTAACCAATTGGTCCCACTATCCCTGCTATTTCCCAATAACCCTGCATTATTTCCAATTCAATTATTTACCCAATTCACTTTTGAAATTTATTACTGGAACTGCTTCCAACACCCTGTCAGATAGTGTATTCCAGATCATAACAGCTAGTTGTGTATTTCTTTTTCCTCATTTCGCCTCGGGCTCTTTTGCCAAGTTCCTTAAATGTGTGTCATATGGTGACAGACTCATCAGCCACTGGAAAATTATCTTCTTATTTAAAGTGTCAGAACCATTCACGGTCTTGAGCATGTTTGTAAAAGCTCCTTTTAACCTTCTCTGCTCTAATGACAACAATCTCAATGCCCCGAGTGTCTTCACTTAATTGAAGTCTTTTATCCAAGGTACTATTCTAGTAAATTCCCCAAGCACACTTTCCAAAGCCGTCCAGTCTTTACTAAATGTGGCGCTCAGAATTAAACACAATACTCCAGCTGGAGTATAACCAATGTTTTGCAGATGCTTAACAATAAGTTCCTCGCATTTGAACCCTATATCTCTATTTCTGATAACTAAAGATAGTGTATACCTTTTGCATTCCAGATCAGAACCACTTGTTACATTAAAACATCTCCACATCTCCCTTTTGTTTTTTTTTTGCAAATTATCTTAAATATGTATCCTCTGGTTACCGACACTCTCAGTGTAAACATTATCTCACTTTTAACCGTATCAAATCCCTTCATAAAAGGAAGGCTATGACAGGCAGAGGCATTATTTTCTGATTGCTGCCAGATATTGATTGGTAGATTTTGGTTCGGTTAGGAGATTACGGGCGACGGAACCAAAGCTGGTCGATGGAGTTAAGATGCCGTTCATCCGTCATCGATTTGAATAGAGGCATGATACAGTTCAGTACTAATTGAGAAAGCGTATCGTGTAATTTAAACAGAAGACTGATCGAATCCATTAATAACAGAGACAAGACCTAGAGCAATATAAAGAGGAGACGTCGTCTAGTGTAGTAATAACTGCAACAGTGCCTAGTGTAATATAAATAGAGACATGGTATAGATTGTAATAACGGAGAGTGCCCAGTGTATTATAAACATAGACATTGCTTAGTGCTTTATAACTGAGGCAAGGTTTCGTGTAATATGAGAGATACATACCAGAGGGCAGCAATAAATGAGACAGTATTTAAGATAAGACTATATGAAAAGGGGCACGGTCCAGTGCAGTAATAATTGAGACAAGGCTGAGTGAAATCTAATCAGAGGCATGGTCTAGTGCAGTGATAACTGAGACAGGGCCTAGTGTAATATAAAGAGAGACGTGTTCTCATGCAGTATAACAGAGGGAGCATTGTGTAATATAAATAGAGACATGGCTTAGTGCAGTAATAACTGAGGCATGGCCCAGTGTAATATGAAAAGATGCAGGGCCTAGTGTAATATAACTAGTCACCGGATCTAGTGCAATAATAAATGAGGCAGGGCATTGTGCAATATTAACATAAACAGACTCTAGTACAGTACTAACGGAGAGAGAACCTAATGTAATATGCCACCGACATGGTCTAGTGCAGTAATAACTGAGACAGAGTCCAGTGTAATATAAATTGAGACATTGTCTGATGTAATATAAAAAGAAAAAGGCTATTGTGTAATATAAGCAGATACATTGTCACGTGTAATATAAACAGTGACACTGTCTTGTGTAATATAAACAGGGAAAGAGTCTAGTGTAATATAAACTGAGACATTGGCTAGTGTACTATAAACAGGGACATTGTCAAGTGTAATATTAACGGAGACATTGGCTCGTGTAATTTAAACAGCGACATTTTCTAGTGTAATATAAACAGTGACACTGTCTAGTGTAATATAAACAGGGGAAGAGTCTAGTGTAATATAAAATGAGACATTGTCTAGTGTAATATGTTGTGGACATTTTTTCTGAGACTGCATAATATATATAAAGAGAGGTTTATTAAATTGGAGTCAAAGCTTTGGGAGAAGTGTAAAAGGCCCCTGTCTTTGAACCATCTTCTCAAAAATTGGTATCTGCAGTGAAGCTCTTTAATCTTACAAATTATGTCACTTTACAACACATGCTTTAGCACTACAAAGCTTTGACTATCGAAGGCTAAGCTTTTGATATAACCCATCCTGCATTGTGACAGGGCAGTATAAACAAGTGCAGGCTTTTGACACCGGTATAAACAAACATATCCAGCACTTAACTCTCCAGTGTTCATTATCTCACTTTCCTATCTGCATTAACTCAAGGCCAGCATACCTTAAAGTCTAACTGTTATTTTTATATCGAGCATAATGCATCAGTATTGTCCCTTACAAAATTCATTTAAAGGGGAAAATAAAACAAATGTTTGAACCCGTATACTAGTCCAGTATATGTCAAAAATCCGCTCCAACAATATTCCCCCTTTTGGTCCTGGATGATGTTTACGAAATCCAGATGACCACAATGATAGTAGCATATATTCGTCCTTTGGGGTATGTTACTTCCCTGATGTTCCGTATGTCCACCTTGCCTGTAGCTCTAGGCTACCCTTCAAAGATAGTGGTCGGTGTCATTGTCGTCTGTTTCTTCATTCTTGGTGTCTTCAGGTATTTCCATCAGATGTGCTTATTCTTCAGCGATTACACTGGCTACTGGCATCACTTTACAGCAGATATTAAAACACCCGATAATCAGACAGCAAGTAATTATTATTACAACCAGAATAATTACTCCATGCATAAGATAGGACCCCCAGGATCCCCCTAACAGCCAGTCAAACCAGTCAGATCCTCCTGCTGTTATGTATAACTTCTTTACCTCCCTTCTTATGTGATCAGCGAGGTTGGTTATGTTTTCTGAATTATCAGGAATGTAAGTGCAACATTCAGCTCCAATTAAGGCACATTGTGCATATGGCTACCATTTCAGCCGTTATGCCCTCCATTGCTTCAGCAGTGCCGTTAACTATCTGTTCCAGTACCCTCTCTAGGTTATGTAATTCATCCATGGTGCGTCCTATCCCGAATGGGAGCATCATGATCCCAAATAGCCTCTCTACCGCGGTAAGATCTCGTCTTAGTCGACCTGGTGTCTGTACTTCTGCTAAAGTATGTACCCGTCTGACAAAGGTGACCACATATCCCAAATAACAAGACCCCCTCCAGTTCTGAGGCAACCAGGTGTAGGCCTTATGCCCGCACACAAAATAAGTGCCATTGTATGCTGTTAGATTCGATCCCAATCTCTCTCTCAGCCCCTGTCGCCACCTAATCTTAGGGTCCCAGTCCTGGCTACTTGTCTGATTCTTTAAACCCTCTATTTCGAAGAAGCCCTGGTTTGTTGTTTCGCTGGCTATTATGTTCCATCTGGTGAGGTTAAAGTATATCCTGCTACAAAACCTGTTTCCTCACTGGTGAGGTCTCTAGTGAAACAAATATCAGCGGTGTGACTCATACTTCTGAGGTGTTGGTCAAAACCAGGAACGGGGGTCGTACCGACCTATTATATTCCGGCTGGTACCATCTGTCAATGCATCCAAAAGGTAACCCCCCGATCTCCACGTTTCTTTATTCCCACTGTGGTTCCAAGTATCATTTACTTCCCCTGTACCATTTGTCGCATTACCCACTCTGCTACTTCTGAAATGTTAAGGGAAATTTACCTCAAAGGAATGCCGCCTTTGCTATGTATGGGGATGTGCGAACATACCCAGCAACTAGAAAAGTTCTCGTTTTGTGCATAAACATAAGACATGTACAAAAAGGTATTCACAAGTAACTCTCGTTTCGGTCTAGCTAGCAGGCCGGACCAAACACGAACTATGATAATCGCACCGATCGCAATATATAGTTTCATCTTATTACTCTATAATTAACAAATAGTCAAAGGCAAAATGGCCATATGGCTTGCTTGAAGAATCTCTCGCTGTCAATCTGTAAATAGATAAACAACAACAACTAATATGTGTGCTAAACGGCTGGTTCAAAAACTTTAAGCTGGGTCCAATGCTTCCATTGTCCGTTCCCTTTAACATCGATGCAGGCACAAGTGTCCCTGCTGATCATAACCTCATATGGTCGTATCCATTTTTGAGGCAAACCCCGGTTTTTCCCGGGAGGACCCTGACCATAATGCGACTTCCTGCCTACAGGACTTCAGGGAGCTTTGTAAGCTCTGCTTCCGAGTCTCTTTCTTCCTGATTGTCCCGAACTAATTTATGCATCCCTTTTAATTGAGTACTTAGTTCCAAAACACACCGTTTTATTTTGTCTTTTAATGGGCCTACATCGGCCCACCCTGTTATGATGTTCTCTGGTAATTGCATCGCCCTTCCTGTCATTAGTTTATAAGGGGTTAATCCGGTTGTCCGGTTTGTCGTGGCTCTTAACTTCATCAATATAATGGGTAATACTTCTGTCCACGTTTTTCCTGACGTTTGCAAGGCCTTTGCCAGGGCGTTCTTAAGGGTATGGTTCATGCGCTCTACCATCCCAGAACTCTGCGGGTGGTAGGGGATGTGGATTTTTTGTTTTATGCCCATCAGCTGGCATATTGTTTTTACAATTTTTCCGGTGAAGTGGGTGCCTTGGTCGGAATCTATTTGAAGAGGCACTCCCCATCGGGGAATCACCTGCGCGGTCAATATCCTTACCACTGTTGAGGCAGTGCAATCACGTGTGGGGAAAGCTTCAACCCACCGGGTAAATTGATCTATAATCACTAGGCAATATCTTTTTCCATGGGATGGGGGCAAAGGACCTGTGAAATCAATTTGTACGTGTTCCCATGGGCCCCGTGGACGGGGCTTGTGTCCCATTTTAATTTTAATGGGCCTGCCTGGATTATATTGTGCACACGTAACGCATCGATGGCAATGCTTGGTGATATCTCTCCACATCCCTTTCCACCACCAATCTCTTCCAAGACTCCCGGTCATGGCCTCTCATCCTGAATGTGACAGGCCATGATGCAACTCCAATAAGGTATTCTGTATGCATTCAGGCGCCATTACCTTGTCGTTTCGTCTCCAAACGTTATCCTTCTCTTGCGTTGCGCCCTGCTTTGTCCTCATACCTATTTCCTCCTCAGAAGTGTCCTGGTGTAGTTTCTCAATACTTATCTGTTCGTCTCGGGCCCCAGCAGCACTGACTTAATTTTAATAATTAAAATCATTATCAATGGAAAGTGTTTTTTACCTCTTCAAATTATTTTTTTTTCAATTAAACCAATATCTTTTTCACAGCTGATATCAACTGGTATTTATCCATCGCAAACACCCCTTCTCCCCCATGCTTTCATATAATCGTGTACTACCCCGAATGCATATCTACTGTCCGTATAGATATTAACAATCATATTTTCCGATAATTCCAGTGCCCGGGTGAGGGCTACCAGTTCTGCCACTTGAACTGACGACCCCCCATTAATTCGCCCTGATTCAACCGTCTCTGGATCCTGGTTAACTACGGCCCATCCGGTACGAGGTAGTCCCTCTACGTATTTTCGTGAGCCGTCCACAAACAAGGTTTGTTCTGCGGTTTGAAGGGGGGCATCTTTTATTCTATCCTCTTCCATATCCTCACATAGCTCTTCGCAAAAGCGGGGTTCCCCTTCACCCATCATACCTTCTGTGGGGTTGTTTCCTACATCACTAATTATGGTTACCGCTTTGTTGGGTGTTCAGAGGACTGCTTCCCACTTTGCCCGTCTCATATTAGATACGGTTCTCAGTTTTCCTGTGTTTAACATTTCTACCAATTGTGTTTAGTGTGGAGAATGATGTTTCCAGTCATCACCACATGCTCGCTTAATTTTTACCGCCCAAGCTGCGCAATCTAGCGCGGCTATACATCTGGATAACCCAGTCACCACCGGGCTTTCGGTGGTAGAGTAATAGGCTATAGGTCTCCTTTTATCAGGGATAAAGTTCCGGCTGTAATTAAAGAGGCCCAGTACCTTCCTCACCCCTCTTACCGTTACTGGTCTAGGCATGTCCTTGACAGCCTTTTTCCTATCCGAGGGCGTTTCTTTCAGCCCCTTGAGAGGCAGTACCCTAGGTACAGGACCTGGGATTTCCCTACCTGGGCCTTTTTGGGGAGTTAGTGGTGCTAACTCTTTCTTTTAAGATACCCTTTTCCACTAGCCCTTTTACTATTTCTACAACCGCTGTTCTAGCTTCAGGTCTTATAGGGTATTGTGGCAAGTCCCCCTTTTCTGCCCTCCTCCTGTTCCCGTGGCAAAGACCTTTTCCTGTTTTATCTTTTTCTTTTGTAAACTGCTAAATCTTACTGTTTGAGCCTTTTTCAAAAGTCCCTTTTACACCTTCACAGATAGCTCACCACTCGCCCAGGGGTTTGACCTGATCCCTGAAGTATTTCTAAATTTAAAACTCTTTTTTTTATACTGAGCTAGAAGCTTTCATGTCAAGGTTTTACACAAAGGAAAATGGGAGCGTTTTGAACGGCATTCTTTATCTCATTCTTAGACTCAATTTATGTCTTTCAACCCAATTGCATGTTTTCTTTCGACAAGTAAGTGAGCGTGTCAAACTTTTTTTTTCTTTACTACCGGGACCATGTATTGTTATCTTTTACTCAACAAACCTATCCTTTGTGCATTTCCTAGCTCCGTAACTTATATCCACACCTTCGTTTCCAACTTAAAATGTAATACCATAAGGTTCACAGTTTCTTAAACTTCCCACATACAGGACAACACTACGAAGGGTTAAAAACAAACATTTCACTCTGTTTGGAAAGAGTGGGTGGAGCTAAAACAGGCAGCCAACTCCATACCTTCTTAAAACAAGCTTTCATTCATTCCAAAGTCAAAATTACTCGAGTACTCTCTTCATTCAAAATAGACAGGGACATTGTCAAGTGTAATATTAACGGACACATTGGCTAGTGTAATGTAAACAGCGACATTGTCTAATGTAATATAAACAGAGACATTGTATAGTGCAATATAAATTGAGACATTGTCTAGTGTAATGTAAACAGAGACAGGGTCTAGTGTAATATAAACAGAGACAGGGTCTAGTGTAATATAAAGAGAGACAAGGTCGATTGCAGCAAAAACCAACACATGTCCTACTGTACTTTAAACAGAGACATTGTCTCGATCAGTATAACTGAAGCAGGATGCCGCTTTCAAATTTATTAGTGTACTCAAGCTAGCCTCAGTTTATATTATACTCGACCATATCCATGTTTATATTACACATGACCCATTCTCAGTTATTTCTGCACCAGAACATATTTTATTTAAATTATATCTTAGCATATTTTTGTTTATGTTACATAAGTCCCTATATAACTTATTACTGAAACAGATCTTTTCTCTGTTTACATAACTCAGGACCTGATTTATATTACACTCGGCCCTGTCTGAGTTATCCACACTGTCTCTGTTTAAGAACAAAAGAAAATAACAATTCGGAGCAAGAGTAGGCCATTCGGCCCCTCAAGCCTGCTCCACATTTTAATAAGAGCATGGCTGGTCTCTGACCTCAACTCCACGTTAACTGAAGTATCACATGCCTGACACTAATCTACTAAATCTCCTCTTAACCTTTTCTACTCGAAGAACAAACCATCTTCTCCGGTTTCTCCACATTAACTGAAATCCCTCATCTAGGTACCAATCAACTAAATCTTCTTTTAACCTTCTCTGCTCCATGGGGAGCAACCCCAGCTTCCCAAGTCTCTCCACATAATTGTAACCCCCATACCTGATGCGTTTCCAGTAAATTTATTCTGCACCCTCTGGAAAGACTTCACGTCCTTCCTACAGTGTGGTGCCCAGAATTGGACAAAATACTCCAGCTGGGGCAGAACTAGTGTTTCTCATCATTCATCCTTGGTACTAATCTGGTAAATCTCCTCTCAGCCTTCTCTGCTGTAAGGAGAACAGCCCCAACTTCTCCAACTCTGTCCGCGCAGCGAGAGCTTAGGTCCTACCGTCCCGTACACACACTGACAGCGAGCTCCAGGCGGGCACTGGCCTGTCCACAACAGCGAGAAAGGGAAGGAAAAAACAGCAGCTGAAAGTCGACGATGACTTAAAACAATTTTTAAAATTGTTACGCTTACTTTTTTTTATAAAAAGGAAAAATATCCTGACTGTGCCAACTAGAATTTCTACCCTGTGACAGTTCACCAACCAACTCCCTCTCCGGAAAGGTCAACATTTTAATTCTTGTCAGCTTTTTTAGGTGGGCGTGGGGAGGTTAAATATATATATAATTGCCATTGCTCTCTCTCTCCCTTGTTAATATATATGAAAGCCCGTTGAAGGAATTGGCTGCAGAAAATTCCAGCTGAGGAATCCTCATCAATGGAATCAGAAATACTGCAAAGGGGAAAAAAGACAGGTTTGGGCTGGCAGAGGGAGGGAGGGAGTTAGGAAGGGAACAAGGGATGGATGGAGAGGTGGAGGGGTGGCGGGATGGACGGAGGTAGGAATGGGTGCACGAGGGAGCGATGGAGGGAGGGAGGAGTGGAGCAAGGGAGATGTAGTGTATTGGACGGGTGGAGTCCGGCTGGAGGGAGGGAGAGGTGGGTCCAGGGAGGGAGCGATTGATGGAGGCAGGTATGGCGGGCGGGAGGGATAGAGAGAGGGAGGGATGAAGGGATGGAGGGAAGGAGAGATGGGTGGAGGATGGGAGGGATGGTCGGAGGGAATGATGGTGTATCTTCCAATTTACCCGATCAAAACTTTCCATGATTTTGAACACCTCTATTAAGTGGCCCAGAACTTGCTCGGCTCTAAGGAGAACAGTTCCAGCTTCCAGCTGCTCCGATGCTGCAGCTCACACAATGTAAATCTCAAGTTCCATGAGTCCTTCTGCCTCGAGCACTTCCAGATGCTCGCTGCGGAATCACTGACACTTGTTTACGGACCCAGTGTAAATCCCAGTGTGGTAATGACATCTCAGGCAAGATAAGAGAACTCGCGCCTGATGATAAACAGAGTGGTGTAAGACTGGGCTCAGACCTTGAACCTCAGCCATGGTGAGCTGAATGGCAGCATTTTAAAATACAAGCTGTGATATGTTCAAGCCTCGGCTCAGCGGGATCACTCTCGCCTCTGACTCAGAAGGACACAGATACTAAACCCCGCTCGAGACATCTGAGCCCATAATCTAAACCGACACGCCTGATGTCAGTACTGTGGGAGTGCTGAATGATCAGAGGTGCTGTCTTTCGGGGCAGATATTAAACTGAGGCCCCGTCTTCCCATTCAGGTGGATTTAAAGGACTCATGGCACTATCTTAAAGAGCAGAGGAGTTCACCAGGGTTTCCAGCAGAAAAATGTATCCCTCAACCAACATCTGAAAAATTGATTATCTCATCATTATACCATTGCTGTTAATGGGATCTTGCTGTGCACAAATTAGCTGCCACGTTTCCTACATTACAACGGTGACCACACTTCCGAAATAAATCATTGGCTGTAAAGCACTTTGGGACAACTTGAGGTCATTAAAGGTGCTATATAAATGTAAGGTGTTTCTAAATGTCAACATTGGAAAACACATGTTGTGATATGTGAAAAGCTCAGATATTACTGTGATTGTCCGACACTCCTCTGCTCACTGCTTTAACGTATTAAGTTTCAATGGATTAAGTATTCCACTGAATGGAGATCCAGTGGAATAGCAGCCTGTTCAGAGATGTTCCACTGAGTTTGGCAGCAGAACTTTCAGAACTGAATTATTCATTTTTAAATTTATTTCCTTTCATATAAATCACATCTGTTCTAATTGAACAAAACGAAAGCCAACGTCATTGTTCGAGATATGTATAATTTTGTCTACCAACTGTCAAGATTCTTAAAATAAGCCCTTGTTGTGAGTTGAAAAGAATCAATAAGTGAGTCTGTTGATCTTATTTTGCTGCCATGAACATTTCATTGGAACCAGTGAGGCGTTTATGTAAATAAACACAGAAATAGCAGTCTCAGATTAGAGTATTGAGCGACAGAAAGACAATAAATGTTTCCCCACCAACACAGCACAGAAATAAAGATAGGGAGAAATGCAAATCTCTCAACAGATTCCAGCAACAACTGTTTTTTGATACATTTCTCTAAATTATAGGTGAATAAAGTAAAGATGATCCCCACGGACAGAAAGGGAAAAGATTCTAATCACCGTATATAGTGACATCACAAATGTGTCAGTGGAGACTTCCTGTATCCTCTCCCTCTCCTATTTCCACTTTCCGTCTTGTCTCTCAAGAATGGATAATTGGCTTTCCCCCAGAACTAGATGTCAACATCCAACAAACGTTTTCCTTGAGCCCTAATCATATGCCTCGAACCAAATTGATCAGAAGCGCAGAAGGAGCTTTCATCCAAAATGTGACATGTGCATTTAATTATCTGGCAGTTTTTGATGGGACAATGTGGAGGGATCTTTAAACACTATCTAACCCGTGCTTTACCAGCTCTGGGCGTTTTTGATGGGACTGTGTAGAGACAGCTTTACTCTGTATCTGATATATGCTGTACCTGCCCTGTAAGTTACATAGTTTAGTGCAGTAATAACTGAGACAGGGTCTAGTTTAATAGAAACAGAGGCATGGTCTAGTTTATTATTATGAAAGAATTGGGCTCGTGTAATATAAAGAGTGTATTTGTCTAGTTTACTATAAGCAGAGACAGGGTCTTCAGTAATAGGAACAAAGGCATGGCATACTCCAGTAATATCTGAAACAGGGCCTAATACAATATTATTGTATCTAGTGCAATAATAACTGAAGTAGTGGCTCGTGCTGTAAGTAATGATACTGGGACATTGTTTATTGGTCGCTGGCATGTGGGTGTAGGTGTCGCTGGCAAGGCTAACATTGATTGTCTAGCCCTAATTGGCCTTGAAAAGCATGTGGTGAACTGTCACCTTGAACCGCTGCAGCCCGTGTGGTGAAGGTACTCCCACAGTGTTAGGGAGGGTGTTCCACGAACTTGACCCAGCGATTATGAAAGATAGGTAATCACTTTCCAAGTTAAGATGGTGTGTGATTTGGAGGGTTATGTGGAGGTGATGGTGCTCCCATGAGCCCGGAGCCCTTGTCCTTCTAGCTAGAAAAGGTCATAGGTTTAGAAAGTGCTGTCGAAGAAGTCTTGGCGAGTTGCTGCAATGCATCTTGTAGATAGTGCTCACTGCAGACATAGTGCGCCAGTGGTGGAGGTAGTAAATATTTAACGTGGTGAATGGAGTAATGTAAACAGGAATATGGTCTCGTGTAATAAAAACTGAGACTGTATTATAGAATCATAGAATGGTTACAGCACAGAAGATGGCCATTTGGCCCATATAGCCCGTGCCGCTCTCTGCAAGAGTATTTCAGCTAGTCCACTCGCCCGCCCTTTCCCATAGCCCTGTGAATTTTCTTAATTGAGGTACTTATCGAATTCCCTTTGTAATGCCATGAATGACTCACCCTCTGCCACCCTTTCAGGCAGTGCATTACAGATCCTAACCTCTAGCTGTGTAAAAACGTTTTCCTCATGGGAACAGTTTCTCTCCAGCTACTCTGTCTCGACCCCTTATGATTCTGAACACCTCTCTCAAATCTGATCACAACCTTCTCTGCTCTAGGGCAAACAATCCCAGCTTCTCCAGTCTATCCACACAACGGAAGTGTCTTATCCCTGGAACAACACGTCAATCTTTTCTGCCCCCTCTGGAAGAGCTTCACATCCTTGCTAAAGTGTGGTGTCCAGAATTGGACACAATACTCCAGTTGAGGCCTAACCAATGTTTTATACACGTTCATCATAATTTCCTTCCTTTTGTATTCTATGCCTCTATTTATGAAGCCCAGGATTCCGTATGCTTTTAAAACAATTTCTCAACCTTTCCTGCCATCCTCGATAATTTGTGCAAACATACCCCCAGGTTTCTCTGTTCATCACACGTTTTAGAATTGTACTCTTTCGTTTATGTTCCCTCTCCGCGTTCATGCTACAAAAATGTATCACTTGAAAATTTTCTCCGTTTCATTTGCCACGTGTCCACCCATTCCACCAGAATATCTATGTCCTCTTGCAGTCAGCACTATCCTCCTCACTGTTCACTATGCTTCCAAGCCATGAATGATATGAACATTTTAAATTGTGCCCCGTACACCAACATCTACGCCATGAATATAAATCAATATAAGCAGAGTTCCAATTACCTACCGCTGCGGAATACCACTGTATACCTTCCTACAGTCCAAATAAAAACACTACTTTTTGATTCCTGTCACTCAGCCAATTTCATATCCATGCTGCCACTGTTCTTTTTATTTTATGGGCTTCAACTTTGCCGGCAAGGATATTATCAAGACACTTTATCTAACGCCTTTTGGAAGTGGACCACATCAACTATATAAACTGAGACTGGGTATTGGTGCAGTAAAAACTGCGACGGGGTCTGGTGTAACGAGAGAAACAACTCATCAGACAATTATAGATTTATTAACCTCATGCCAGGTACAGGTGCATTTTCATTTTTACCAAAACTTACACTAATCATCCACAGTAGAGGTAAATCTCAGGAACTTCTGTGTGACGGTGAGGTTATCACTAGACAATAAAGCGGGGGGCTGCTGATTATACTCGGTGGGATTTAATCCCCTTTCCCACTGAATACAACGACAGACATGGTCACCTTGGTAACGGAATGGTCAGTGTGACATCACTTTCTAAACAAGAGCATACAGGACAATGGGTTATCAATAAATTTTAAAGTTATTAAACGACATGCAATTGCATTTTGAATACAATAAAATGCTGAAAAATAATGGTTGAAGCTAATCATTTATCTTTGTGTAATGCACACATAATGAATGATGTGTTTTGTACACACACACATACACATACACATACACATATAGGAAAAACTTTGTGTGTGCTCTTTTCAGTTGTTCATCTTAACGAGATGAGAGAATTCGTTCAGGTGGATATTAGGACCACGCGGCCGCCCATCCGGCAGTGCTGTTAGGTCAAGTTTCCAGGCTCTGTCTGACATAATCAGTGGGTCACGTGACAGCGAACTAGCAAATACTGCAGGAAAAACAATCCTTAATATTAAAGAACTTGGAGTAATTGGCACAGGACAACACACGTGTAAATTAGTAACCTTTAAGACAAAGAGTGCCACTAAGTAGTACAAAGTGCAGTGCACTATTGCACACCTTCACTCCTGTCCCTCAATCCCAGTCCACCTCTTGGACATTGTTACAAAATTCACCACATCTTCTCAACACAAATATTAACGAAACAATACCAAATCAAGCAGAAATTGCAGACAGCTCTTGATAGCTGTTAACAAAACTAAACATATACTTCAAACCAAAAAATGTATTGCATCCTCACAGAGTCGAGTGTAATATTACATAGACAGGGTCTAGTGCAGTATAAAGAGAGCCAAGGTATAACGTAATATAAGCAGGGACAGAGCCTAGTTTAATGTAAACAGCAGCAGGGTCTAGTGTAATATAAACAAGGACAGGGCCGTGTGTAATATAAACAGAGACAGGGTCGAGTGCAATATAAACAGGGCCAGGGTCTAGTGTAATTTAAACAAAGACAGGGTCTAGTGTAATATGAAATTAGACAAGGTCTAGTATAACATAAAGAGAGACAGGCCTAACATAACGTAAACAGGGACAGAGCCTAGTGTAAAATAAACTGAGACAGGGTCCATTGTATTATAAACCGAGACAGGATCGAGTGTAATGTAAACCGAGACACGGTCTACTGTAATATAAACAGCAACAGGGCCTAGTGTAATATAAACAGAGACAGGGTCTAGTGGAATATAAACAGAGGCAGTGTCTAGTGCAATATAAACAGATACATTGCCTAGTGTAATATAAACAGGGACATGGCCTAGTGTAATATAAACAGTGACAGGATCTAGTGAAATATAAACAGAGAGAGGGTTTAGTGTAATATAAATGGAGACGTGGTCTAGTGTAATATAAACAGAGACAGGACCAATCTACCAATCTACTTCATCCACCCAGCTCGTTACATCCTTACTTAAAGAAATCCATCAAATTTGTCAAACATGATTTCCCTTTCATAAAACCATGCAGACTCTGCCTGATTGAATTATGCTTTTGTAATTGTCCCGTTACTGATCCTTAGACTCCAGCATTTTCCCAACGACAGATTTTAGACAAACTCGTCTATAGTTTACTGCTTTTTGTCTACGTCCTTTTTTAGATGGGGACAGGATCTAGTGCAATATAAACAGTGTCAGCGTCTGGTATGATATAAACAGTGACAACGTCCAGTGTAATTTAAACAGCAAGAGGGTCGAGTGCAATATAAACAGAGACAGGGTCTGTGTAATATAAATATAGGCAGGGCCTAGTGTAATATAAATAAAGACAAGTCTAGTCTAATATATAAACAGAGACAGGGTCTAGTGTAATATAAACAGAGACATGGGCGAGAGTAATATATAAAAAAAGGCAGGATCTAGTGCAGGAATAACTAAGACAGGGCCCTACTTTATATAGACAGAGATACAGTTGAATGTAATGTAAAGAGAAACATGGTTTAGCAGAATGATAACTGAGTCAGGGCCTAGAGGCCATTAAACAAAGACAGGGTATAATTTAATATAAGCAGAGACAGATTCGAGTGTAATATGAACAGGAACATGGTCGAGTGTACTGTAAACAGAGACAGGGCCTAGTGTAACATAAACAGAGACAGGGTGTAGTGTACATAAGAACATAAGAATTAAGAACAGGGCACGGTGTAGAGGGGGCTTTATTCTGTAGTAAACCCGTGCTATATCTGCCCTGGGAGTGTTTGCTGGGACAGTGTGGAGGGAGCTTTACTCTGTATAGACCAGTGTTGTACTTGCCGTGGGAGAGTTTGATGGGACGGTGTAGAGCAAGCTTTACTCTCTATCTAAACCGTGCTGTACCTGCCTTGGGAGTGTTTGATGTGACGGTGTTGAGGGACGTTTACTGTTTCTCGAATCGTGCTGTACCTGAGCTGGGACTGTTTGATGGGACAGCATCAAGGGAGCATTTCTCTGCATAGATCCGCGCTGTACCTGCCCTGCGAATGTTTGATGGCACAGTGTGACATCACTATCCCAGGAAAATTGTATTATCAGTGCAACTTCCTGTATATTGCATTTCGTTTTTACCTGTTTGACATCATCACGTCAGCAACACGTAAACAATGGGCGACGTCATTGTTCACAACAATGCAGCGTCTTCAACGTGACTTTGTCGCCATAGCTAAATCAGTGCGACCTCTGACCCTCAGCAACACGGATTCGTCGATTTGACCTATATAGACACATCTATACCCCAGGGTCCAGTGCAGTAATAACCGAGACAGGTCCAATTGTAACATAGACAGAGTGAGGATATAGTGACAAGGTCTAGTGTAAAATAAACAGACACAGCGTCTTGTGTAATATAAATAGAGGCAGTGTCTAGCGTAACATAAACAGAGACAGGGATTAGTCTAATATAAACAGAGACCGTGTCTAGTGTAATACAGAAAATACAGGGTCTCGTGTAATATAAGCAGAGACAGGGTCTAATGTAATATAAAAAAAACAGGGTCTAGTTTAATAGTAAATAGAGACAGGGTCGGGTGCAATATAAATAGAGACAGGGTCCAGTGTAATATAAATAGAGACAAGGTCTAGTGTAATATAAACAGAGAAAGGACCAATCTACCAATCTATTATAAAGAGACAGGAGATAGTATAATATAAAGAGTGACAATGTCTAACATAATATAATAAAGGAGATCGTGCTCTAATAATAACTAATACATGATCTATTGTATTAGAAACATTTACATATTATAGTGCAATATAAACTGAGACAGTGTCTAATGTAAAATAAGGAGAGACAGGGACTAGTGAAATATTGACAGAAACAGGGTGTACGGTAATATAAACAGAGACAGCGTCGAGTTCAGTAGTAACTGAGACAGGTTCTAATGTATTATAACGGAGGGTCTAGAAATGTGATAACTGATACAGAGCCTAGCATAATATAAACAGAGACCATGTCTAGTGCAGTGTAACTGAGACAGGATCTACAGTAATAAAATAGATCTTGAGACAAGTGCGGTAATAGCTGAGACAGGGCATTGGGCAATCTGAATAGAGAGATGGTCGAGTGCAGTTATAATTAAATAGGGTCTAGAGTAATTTAAACATATAGAATGTCAAGAGTAATTTGATAGCAACATTCCAGCCATGCAAATCTTCATGTCTGTCTGACTGTCTATCTGTCTGTCTGTCTGTCTGTCGTTCGGTTGGTCGGTCCATCCGTCTGTCCGTCCGTCCGTCGATTCTTACTTCTATCCATCTATCTGTACTTCTATCCAATATTACACTGGACCCCGTCTCTTTTTATATTACACGAGACTCTGTCCCTCTTTATATTACACTTATTACCCGAGACCCTGTCTCTGTTTATATTACACAAGACCCTGTCTCTGTTTATATTACACTAGACTCTGTCTCTGTTTATATTACACTAGACCCTGTCCCTGTTTATATTACACTAGACCCTGTCCCAGTTTATATTACACTAGACCCTGTCTCTGTTTATATTACTCTAGAGCCAGTCTCTGTTTATATTACCCGAGTCCCTGTCTCTCTTTATATTACACAAGACCCTGTCTCTGTTTATATTGTACTAGACCCAGTCTCTTTTTATATTACACTAGACCCTGTCCCTGTTTATATTACACTAGATCCTGTCCCAGTTTATATTACACTAGACCCTGTCTCTGTTTATACTACATTAGACCCTGTCCCAGTTTATATTACACTAAACCCTGTCTCTCTTTATATTACACGAAACCGTGACTCTGTTTATATTGCACGAGACCCTGTCTCTGTTTACATTACACTGCACCGTGTCTCTGTTTATATTAAATTATAACCTATCTCTGTTTATATTACACTAGACCCTGTCTCTGTTTACATTACTCGACCCTGTCTCTGTGTATATTAAACTAGACCCTGTCTCTGTTTATATTACATTAGATCCTGTCTTTGTTTATATTAAACTAGACACTGTCTCTTATTATATTACAGTAGACCCTGTCTCTGTTTATATTCTTCCAGACACTATCCCTGTTTATATTACACTAGACCCTGTCTCTGTTTATATTAAACTGGACCCTGTCTCTGTTTATATTACACGAGACCCTGTCTCTCTTTATATTCTTCCAGACACTATCCCTGTTTATATTACACTCGACCCTGTCTCTGTTTACATTACAGTAGATTCTGTCTCAGTTTATATTACACGAGACCATGTCTCTTTTTATATTACGCCAGGCACTGTCTCTGTTTATATTATCCTCGACACTGTCTCTCATTTTATTACACCAGATCATCTTTCCTTTTCAAATATATATTGATTTCCCTATTTGAAAGTTATGATTGAATCTGCTGCCATAACCCTTTCAAGCACGACATTCCAGTTATTACAACTCGCTGCATAAAAAATCTCCTTATCTCCCGTCTTTTATTTATTTTATCAATCATCTCAATATTTGTCCTCTGGTTACCGATAGACCTGCCGATGGAAACCCTACCTTAATATCAACTCTATGAAACCCCTTCACAATTTTAATTCCCCCCGAAGCATTCCCTGCTATAATAAGAATAATCCCATCCTCTCTCGTCTCCACATAACTGAACTCCCTCTGCCTTGTAGCAATCTCCTCTGCATCTTCGGCAAGAGCCCGACAATCTTCCGAAAATGTGGATTGAAATAAATGCAATCTTTATTTGCCCTTCAGATTATTTCTAAGGATACATGCTCCCTTCAAATTTGACTGAATGAGAAGCATTAATTATATTGTTTTACTTGTTTTGACAATGCAGACGGTGACTGAAATGCTCAGCAACATCCGTCTCCACATGACTGATGTATCAATATGATCACTGTCGCCACCTGCTGATAAACGATATTTACTGCAAGCCCCAGAGCTTATTTAAACATGATTCATAATTCCAACCACAACAACTTGCTTGAACCTTTACCCAGAGGATTTTTTTTAGAGCAGATGATCAGGAAGTATCAAGGGCGGAATATCAAAATTATTGTTGCAAATTCACCTTCAGCCCATCACACAGAGCCGTCAGATTAGATAAACTTCCATAATGAAATAAAAACCTCACAGGAGAAATGGTGCAACCATGGCTAACAAGGGAAGTTAAAGATAGTAGTGGATTAAATGAACAGGTTTAGAATGTTGACAAAAAGAGTAGTAAGCCCGACAATTGGGAAGATTTTAGAATTCTGCAAAAGATGCACATGCAACTGAGAATATGGGAGAAAATATAAAATTAAATAAGCTATCAAAAACCGAAAAAAAGATTGTTAGAGCTTCTACACGTGTATAGAAAATGACTTAAATTATCGTACTGTACAATACAAAGATAGGTGGTACAGTAAACAGTGAGGAAGAAGTAAGGAGGCTGCAAAGGGATATTGACAGGTTAAGTGAGTGGGCAAGAACATGGCAGCTTGAGTGTAATGTGGAGAAGTGTGAAGTTACGCACCTTTGTAGGACAAATAGAAACGCAGAATATTTTTTGAATGCTGAGAAACTGGGTAATGTTGTTATTCAGAAAGACTTGGATGGCCTTGTACACGAATCACAGAAAGCTAAAATCGAGCCAAAGTGAGCAATTCGGAACGCAACTGGTAAGCAACATTTTATTGCAAAGGGATTGGAGTATTCGAGCAAAGAAGCCTTCATGCACATATATAGGGCCCTGCTGACACTACACCTGGTATATTGTGTACAGTTGTGTACTCCTTACCGAAGGAAGGATACACTTGCTTTGGAGAGAGTGCATCTAAGGTTCATCAGACTGACCTGATTCCAGGGACGGCAGCGGGGGTGGAGGGGGTGCGGGGATGGGGGTGGTGCTGTCCTGTGAGGAGAGATTGAGTATGTAATGTCCATATTTACGAGAAAATCAGAACATAAGAACATTAGAATTGGGAGCAGGATTAGGCCATACGGTTCCTCGAGCCTGCTCTGTCATTCAACGGGATCATGGCTGATCTTCTACCTCAACTGCACTTCCCTGCACTATCCACATATCTGAATGGAAACAAATGCAGGGCTTCGGGGAAAGGGCGGGGAATTGGGTCAATTATACAAAGTACTTCAAGTGTGGTCTAACCAAGTTTAGCATAACTTTTGCACTTTTCAATACTTTCCCCCTCGAAATAAACCCGAGTTCAGGTATTCTTCTTTTTATGGAATTATTAACCTACGTCGCAACTTTTAGTGATGTGTGCATTTGCCCTCTCAGAGACCTTTGTTCCACCATCCCACTTAGATTCTTATTTTAAACGTGATAAGTGACCTCTTTATTTTTCTTAGCAAAATGTAATACCCCATAATTGTCTGTGTTGACATTAATTAGTCAATTCATGTATTCTTGTAATTCGTTGCAGTGTTCCATAGTATTTACACCCCGACCTGCCCGCCCCACGTGCATTCGGAAATTTAGAAGTTGTGTTTTTGACTCCAAAATCTAAACTGTCAACATAAATTGTGAACAATAGTGGACCCAGCACTGATCCTTGTAGGATCTATCGATCTATCTATCTATCTATCTATCTATCTATCTATCTATCTATCTATCTATCTATCTATCTATCTATCTATCTGTCTATCTATCTATCTATCTATATATATAGATATATATATTTATATCTATATATTTATCTATCTCTTTCTCTCTATCTTTCTCTCTCTCTCTCTCTCTCTCTCTCTCTCTCTCTCTCTCTATCTATCTAGCTAGCTATATATCTAGCTAGCTAGCTACGAATCTATCTCTCTATCGATCTATCTATCTATCTATCTATTTATCTATCTATTACAGGGTTATGTGCGGTACTGATACTCCAGCTGACTGCTGCTATTGACATGGTTTCTGAGACATTGGATATACTTCCTTTCCTGAGATATGGGAACAGTTACACACATTTACACAACGCAAAAAATTAAACTTAACTCCAGTACTGTTACTGGGTAGATGTGTTTATAAATAGGTCTTTTTACCATGTGAAGGTTTTGAAGTTGGCTTCCAGGCATGCGGTCAGTAGTGAGAAAACTGACCTTTGATGGACTGGACAGAACCCCACATGCTTCCTGTAAATTACACTGATGTTCGAGGCTCGCTGACGTCAGTCGGTTAGGTTACTGCCAAATATTGTGTGGGTCAGATTAGCGTGAACAAGAATGGGAGAAAGATGGTATTTAACTATTTGAACATTAAATTATTCAGTCGAACTTTTAAAATAAGAAGCATTTTACTTGGTATAACATCTCAAGAATGATTTTCCATAAATTCTTAGCTCGCCATATTATAAGATAAGATCGGAAAATAATGAATTGATCCACACGGTATCTAAGGAAAACTATTTCCAAATAAAGACCATTCTAGACCATTCAGTCACTTTATTCAGTACAGCATGAAGTGCTGGAGAGAGGTTTAATGGCCTCATCCCACACTGTAATAAGATGAGTGAGATTCGCAACGTAACTAAAACAGGTTCAATTGCCTTGAATATTCTCACAGAGAAGTGCCAGCTGCACTTCTTTAATATTCTCACAGAATTTTGCGCCTGGTCTAAACTAATGTCTCCATTATTCCAGATTAGTAGCCGCGCAGTGTGCGGTGTAATTTGCGCTGATTTGGATCCCTGAACAAACCCTCTCATAGCCCGGCTACCATTGGGTGGTGAAATGCCCAGATTGTGATCTGTTTCTGCTGGAGATGAAGCATTTACTCCTGTGATATTCTGTAACATACCGCTATGTCCTGATACACCGAGTTCCTGTTACCCGTGTCTGTTACACAGTCGGTCGCTATTAAAGTTAGCTACAAGGATTTGAATGTCGAGGTTTGCTGATCATATTATCGGTTCTGATTCACAAGATTCTCTCATAAAACGCAGGTCTGAAGCGGGCGGGACCCATTTTCTTATGTGTCTCCGTCAACTCACTCCTTTATCATCAGTCAATCGGACTTATTTTACAGCTAATTTTACAAACGGCTGTCTTAGGGTCACAGACTCAGGGGCAGTTAGTGAAATGCAATGAGAGACAATTGCATAATGTGAGGAGTATGATCTCATCTCCAGACCAAAAGTGTGTAGCTTTAGCCATGTACACCGTAAAAAGAATCACATTACCCATCTCCCGCATTTGGTTACATAGAGTGATAACAATTCAGATTATAAGCGATACTTTATTGGTACAGATGCATGGATAGATAGTGGGAGATGGAGAAACACAAAATGGCAGTGTCTTTAGACCCTGATAATGTAATTCAATCTCAGAGATTCACACCCCCTTGAAACAGTGAGAAAATAAAGGGATTTAACTTACAGTCCAGATGTGAGTCCGTTCTGTTCATGATGCGGAAGGTGTGATGTGGATCCAGAAACCGCCCCTATCTGGGAATCAATGGGCGGCGCCTGTGACCTCGCCCCCATCTCCCGGCTATTTAACTGCCGGTCATTGCGACCGCAATACAACAGTCTGGAAGTGGGTTTGCTCAGTGAGTTCTTGCCGGAACCATTCATCACACATTGCCAGGAGGATGAGGTTGGCGATTTCTCTCAGTGTGTTGCTGGTTTTCTTTTCCCGTGAGTAGTTTTTATTGTCCAATCTCTCACTGTTACTGTCTCAGTGTTAGTTTCTCTCTGGAATGTTACAGAGTCAGGAATCATTTCACCAGGATTGATCGTAGGGGTTTTTGATTATTTTCACAGGTGTCCAGTCGGATGTGGTGTTGACTCAGCCCGAGGCAGAGACCAGGATTCCCGGGGTCTCCCTGAGACTGACCTGTAAAACCAGCGGCTTCGATCTTGGTGGCAGCTACATGTACTGGATCCGCCAGATTCCCGGACAGGGGCTGGAGTGGCTGCTTCAGTATTACAGTCCATCGAACAAGTATTATGCCGCAGGGATTGCGAGCCGATTTACTGCGTCCAAAGACACTTCAAACAACATCTTCGCGCTGGACATGAAGAACCTGAAGAGCGAAGACACCGCCATCTATTACTGTGCAAGGTACCACAGCGAGAGGAACCAGGGCTGGACCCGTACAAGAACAGATCGAGAGGGAATTCAACAATTTTCATCATAACCTGACGGTCAGTAAGTGTGACAAATGCAATGTTAACAACAGTGTTCAGAACAAGACCATAAACCGCTTCTTACAAAACTAAGACACTGAGAATTCAATGGTGAAAATCTAACACACTAACCCATGTACTGAGGGGTAGTTTTGGTTGTGCTCCTGTTTAATGTGAACAGTGTCAGCAATTGCAGAGCTGGAGATGATGCTCGATTCACTGTGCCTGGTACATGCAGGGAGCTGGTTGGAAGTGTGTTCACTTTCTATTGTGTTGTGTAAACTGTTGGCTAAATTCTAAACTTGATCAGAAGCGAATGTGTATTTGAAGTGAATGTCTATTTGAAGTGTACGTTGAGAGTTAGTACTGAGCAGAGAGTGAGGGCAGTATTTGTGCGGGTTCCTGTCACTGTGGGACTACAGCAGTGGGCCACGGTGGTATGCAGAGCGAGCTTACCATACAAAAACCCCAGACATGGAATTTGCACAAACATGCGATCGCTACCACGCCAGGAGCGTCGAAGGAACTGAGGTTTAAGTAAAAATAATAAGTGGAAGTAAGATATATATATATTTAAATGTATCACATTTTTCTGCTTTATTACTCTTGATTGACATGCTGAATCTGCACAGCTGCTTCAGAAGTATTCCAATCATTTTTTATAAATATAATGAACGGTACAAACTGAAGTATCTCACTGATTCACTCTTAGGGGAGTCAGAATCAGGCTTTCAAAGCTGCGTGCAAATTAATCTCTGTATTTTACAGTTAACAGTCCGCCGGAGTATTTGACACAACGTGTCTCACTGTGACGCTATGGACTACTGGGGACAAGGGACCATGGTGACGGTGACTGCAGGTAAGGAACATTCACTCATTCAGTAACTCTTGTATTTGTGTCTTTATTTTATATTTTTGTTTATTTTAATAATTATTTCGTTCACTGAAACTTGGGTTCGGTGGATTTTGTTTTGAGATTTTTTGCAATGCTCAATGTGATTCTGCTGCAAAATGATTATAGAATTCAACAGTTTCTCCACAGAAAATGTTGTTGATGTGATTTGGTGTTTATTCGCTGACGACTGTGTGCCTGGGTTACTTTAAATACTTTATGGTTGTTACACTGTTTGACGTTTCTGCAATGTTTAATCTCGGTGACCTCTGATTGTTGAAGTTCTTCTGATCGAATGCAAACATTGTGTTTAAATCTATTTAAAGGAACATTGTAGGCACAAAACAGAAAGCTTAGCGATCAGTAAATAATCTTAAGGAATTTAATGTTTTTTAATTAAAATTACATTCTCATCAACTGAGCGAATGATCCCGAACGCTCAGATTAAATACGTGAAGTGTTACTGTAATTAAGAACTGAAAAATTAATATTTCCAGCCGGAAGATTTAAATTAATATTACTAACATTATTATAATGTAGTAATATCACCAATTATTATTAAATATGCTATAATATGAACATTAATTTATTCAGCATGATCTGTCAAATCACAATTCTGCTGTCAGTATTTTACATTTCTGTTGAATTCAATCATTAGTTATTTCATTGTTAGGCGGGTTTGGTGATTGTGTAATGAGATTTTTTGCAAGGATACATTTGATTCTGCTGAAAGAGTTTATAGAATGAAGGGTCTGCTCCATGAAAGATTCTGTCGAGGGATTCCGCCCCTCAGTGATGTGATTTAGTGTTGATCTGCTGAGGAGAGTTTGTGCCTGTGTTACTCAGAATACCGAGAATTTGTGAAGCAGTTTCGCGTTTCTACAATGTTTAATATCGGTGTCAGCGAGCAGCAGCAGGTTTACGCTCGAATGCAATAATGATATATGTTTGAAACTGTTTGGAAACAGATTGTAGGCAGAGAACAGGAAGGTGTTAGAAATCATAAATCATTGAAATGTATTTTAACATAACAATTATTGAAGTGATAATTATATATTCAACTATTAATCTATGTTTACGATGCTGATATTTTATTGTGTGAAATGTAACTAATTACCATATACATAATTAATAAGTGTTTAGGTTGTAGTGGAATTAAATTAATATTAACCAACCGATTATAATGCGATACCTCCCAGTGTTATTAAAATATGCTATAAGTTCAATTCTCATTTACTTAATATTATTCGCCTTCCAAAATCCTGCTGTACACTGGGCACCATTAAAGGGAGCGGAAACTTTTAGAGGCTGGATACAGTTATTAATTATGCCTGCAATTATTTCACTGACAACAGACTGATTCCAGCGCTGTGTTCAGATTGATTAGGGTTTTCAATTACTTGCTACCTCCTGTTTACACAGATGCATGACTGAGCACAATTATTTGTAACTTAAAGCCGTGTTTTATATTGCATTTTTTCCATTTAATATATCTGCCGGTGTATGACATTCTTACTGTGCAGCCGAAATTTGTTATTGAATAGATATTGTGTGTTGTTTGATAGAATTATCACTAAACTAATCTTGAACACTTTGCAAGACCAAAAGCTGTCTCTCAATAACAAATCTTGGCTGTATTAGTAAGGCTGAAATTCTGCACATTAAGTTAATTTCAAATGTTTCAGGTAAGTGTGCTTCTGAGGAGGAAGGGCCAGACAGGCACTCAGATTATTTTCAATAATCAGCGAACATGAACATTAATTAGAATGTAACATCAGTGATCATTTATTAAACATAAATGATCCCTTGCAATTGCGTTGCATACTGGTTCGTATTATAGTTATTGCAAAACCTCAATGGTTGGAGAGAATGTTTAATTAATTCCTAAATTAATTTATAAATCAATGCATTTATAACTCGGCTGTGCTGAGTTCGATAAGGTGCCGCTGCAGATTTTAGTGAATTAACTTCCTGTTTTGCCTCGATGATTTTACACGTTATATTTACTGATGAAAATATATCAAATCAGTGGGTGATCAGGTTTCAATGTAGATGTCTCCTGGATTGTGACATTCTTATTCTGTCACCGAGTCCCATGCGACAGGCAGCAAATTCCCGTGGAATGTGAATTATTTCCTGATACTTGCTTTCAGGGGAGTTAATTTTTGCACGGTTTAGAAGATAGCTGACAGAGATGGGAAAATGGCTGGATGTTGCAGAGTCTCTCAAATTAATATCAGTTTAATTTTAAAAAATTTGCAGAGTTGAGGTGGTTGGAAATTGACAAGAAATAAATTAGAAATCAAACAGCTTAATTGAAATTAAGAGATTGAACTGGACTCTCTGCCTGGAGCACCATTGTTGCACCGTTTGTGTTTGTTCTGTTTCTGTGCGCCTGCTCACTGTGTGAGAATCAGGAGTCCTTCTGACTGGTTGTAAACCTTCTGGGTTGTGATTCTGTATTGCGGAGAGTGTAATTTAACTCAGTTATTTAAGGAACTGGTATATGTGAGAAACGTGAAAGATTTAATTTAAGTTTGATGAGTCGCCGCAGAAATGAAATCGGTAACCCAGATTGTGGTAATCAGAAGGAGCAGTTCCGAAACACCACGGGGAGACAGTAGAAGGAGCTTTAATCATTTTCTAACCCGGTTGTACCTGCCCTGGGAGTGTTTGATGGGACAGGGCAGAAGGAGCTTTACTCTGTATCTAGCCCATGCTGTATGTGCCCTGGGAGTGTTTGATGGGACAGTGTAGAGGGAGTGTTACTCTGTATCTGACCCATACTGTACCTGCTCTGGGCATGTTTGATGGGACAATGTAGAGGGAGCTTTACTCTGTATCTTGACCCATGCTGTACCTGCCCTGTGCGGATTGATGGCACAGTACAGAAATAATTTTACTCGGAATCTAAACCTTGTTATATTTGACCCGTCTTACAGGGTAGTGTAGTTTAATATGCATTCATCCTTTGCTTTACATGACCTTACAGCGCCAGACAGATCAGTGAAGAGGGAGATTTACTCTATCGAATCTATCTTGTATCTCATTTGAGTGATTTTCTAAAAATATTGAAGAAACTTCAATCTGCATGTAACTAATTAGTAATGTTTATGCAGTTTGAGCATCAGATAATTATTGAATGAGATTGGTCTGAACCTAAGGTTATCCACTTTGGTGGTAAAAACAGAGAGGCAGACTATTATCTGAATGGTGACAGATTAGGTAAAGGGGAGGTGCAACGAAACCTGGGTATCATGGTACATAATTTATTGAACGTTGTCATGCAGGTACAGCAGGCGGTTAAGAAAGCAAATGGCATGTTGGCCTTCATAGCGAGAGGATTTGAGTACAGGGAAGGGAGGTGTTATTACAGTTGTACAGGGTCTTGGTGAGGCCACACCTGGAGTATTGTGTACAATTTTGGTCTCCTAACTTGAGGAAGGACATTCTTGCTATTGAGGGAGTGCAGCGAAGGTTCACCAGACTGATTTCCAGGCTGGCGGGAATGACATATCAAGAAAGACTGGATCAACTAGGCTTGTATTCACTGGAGTTCAGAAGAATGAGAGGGGATCTCATAGAAACCTTTTAAATTCTGACGGGTTTAGACAGATTAGATGCAGGAAGAATGTTCCCAATGTTGGGAAAGTCCAGAATCAGGGGTCACAGTCTAAGAATAAGGGGTAAACCATTTAGTACCGAGATTATGAGAAACTTCTTCACCCAGAGAGTGGTGAACGTGTGGAATTCTCAGCCACAGAAAGTTGTTGAGGCCAATTCACTAAATATATTCAAAAACGAGTTAGATGACGTCCTTACTACTCGGGGGATCAAGGGGTATGGCGAGAAAGCAGGAATGGGTTACTGAAGTTGCATGTTCAGCCATGAACTCATTGAATGGCGGTGCAAGCTCGAAGGGCCGAATGGCCTGCTCCTGCACCTATTTTCTATGTTGCTATGTTTCAATGTTTCTAAGCTCACTTTACGAACAAACAGTTTCAGGAAAGCAGCGCCTCGTCCGATCTGATGGGTGCTCCAATTTATTTTGCCAATATTGTACCTGCACTGAGACTGTTTGATGGGACACTGTAGAGGAAGATTATTCTGTACCTGTCTTGGGAGTGTATGATGGGACAGTGTAGAGAAAGCATTATTCTTTATCCAAGCCTTACTGTACCTGCCGTGAATGTGTTTAATTAGCAGTGTGGAGGGAAATTTACTTTTTATCTAACTCGTGCCGTACCTGCCCTGGGAGTGTTTGATGTGACAGTGAAGAGGGAGCTTTACTTTGCAACTGACCCGTGCTTTAACTTATCTGGCAGTGCTTGATGGGACATTGCAGAGATAGCTTTACTCAGTATTTAACCTTTTATTTACAAGGACGCGGAGCTTAATTGGGTCCTTCAATATCGATTGATCTTCTATTTAATCAGAGCTATATATCAGTGGGTGCGCTTTAATGGATCAGTGTATGGGAAGCTTTTCTTTGTACTTGTGATAATTGTGCTTAATTAATCGATCAATTTGATAACGCATTTTATGGGGAGATATTTCGTAGCACATCTCTGCAGTTCTTGAGCTGGGAATGTTTGACGGGATAGTATAGATAACATATTACTCTGTGTGCAACACTTGCTATACCTGTCCTGACCCACACGGCAGCACAGCGGGAGCTTTGTTCTCTTATCCGTGCTGTATCTGACCTGAGAGTGCTTGGTCAGGCAATGTTCAAGGCACCGTTATCTGCGACTAACAGATAGCAGATAAACTACTCGTGCCAGATATAAACAATAAATCGTCCCATTGCCCAGATTAAACAACGCACATTCATTGATGTTTCTATTCTTTCTGAAAAAAATGCCCAATTTTTAATGCGTTATTAATGTTTGAACATTTTGAGCATTAGATTACTATTGAAAACGATTGGCCTGATCCTCAGCTCACTTTCAGAACAAACCGTTTCAGGAAGTGAATAACGCTCCAGAAAGCAGCGCCTGTTCTGATCTGTTGGGAGGCTGTAAGTTATTTTCACAATTTAAATGGAGAATATAGGGACTGCCGCTTCAAATAACCGTCATGGGGACCTCATGTTTAGAAACATTATTTTGTCCAATTTTTCCTGTAATGTTCAAGGCAGGGAGAAACTTTGATGAGATGCAGCTATTGGCCTGGGTCACAACACAAGGCACACAGTCACTGAGCTGCAATTCTGTGAAACATTTAAAGAGATAGACTCAACCTGCAATAAGTCATCATTCGTAATGAATTTAAGCCTTTCTAACAACATGCGATTGACTAATTTGCGTCAGATTTATAAGATCCCTTTATTTTAAATATCCTCTTTCATTTTAACGAACAATAAAAATAGATCTGGTAGAGGTGTCCAAAATATGAAGCGTTTCCTTCCATTAAATGTAGAAGAACTATTCCCACTGACTCGTGTAGAATGATAGTATCTCACAGCACTGAAACAGGCCATTCAGGCATCGTGCTTGTGCCGGTTCTGAAAGAGCTGTCCAATTTAGCCAAACTCACCAGGGTTTTCCTTGTAAACGTGCACATGAGTCCTCCTGAAGTAGAGGAGGAACTGCCTGGAGCATTCCTGAAATTACCAACCCTCTGTGTGAAAAAATTACCCCAATTTTCCCTTTTGATCTTTTGCCAATTATTTTAAATCTGTGATCTTTAGTTACCCACCTACTTTCCAGCGGAAGCAGTTTCTCCCTACTTGCTCTATCAAAACCTGTCATAATGTTGAATATCTCTCTTAGGTCTCCTCTTAACCTCTGCTCTAAGGAGAACGGCCCAGCTTCTCCAATCTTTCCACATAACTGAAGACCACATCCCTGGCATCATCCTGGTAAAAGCCTCCCCTCTACACTCCCCAAGGGCTTGACATCCTTCCTACATTGTTGTTACAGAATTGTGCACAATACGCCAGCTGAGGTCTAACACGTGATCTGTAAGTTTAGCATAACCGCCTTGTTTTTGTAGTCAATGGCCCATTTACAAAGTCATCTATCCCATACGCTTTCATAACTGTCTTACCAGTTTGCCCTGCCCCCTTCAAAGATTTGTGAATATGTACATCTAGATCTCTCTATTCGTGCATCCCCTCCAAACAATACTACTTAGATTATACTGCATCTCCATCTTCCACCCAATGTGCATTGCTTCTCAATGATTCGCATTAAATTGCAATTGACATGTCCTGATCCATTTCATTTATCACCCTCATGGAGTCTGCTGCTATCATGCTCACTATTGGCTACGTTGCCAGGTTTTGCATCACCTTCGAACTTCGAAATTGTATTCCCTATAACCAAGTCCAGATCATTGTTATATAACAAGAACAACAATAGGAATTGAAATGGGCCATTTAAGGAGAAACTTCCAATTAACCAGTTTTTGGAGTGGTATTTTATTCGGATTATTAATTGAGTGGGAGGGAGGAGGAAACTCAAGGGACATGCAATCAATAGGATGGAATAGAGCCCAGATCACAGTGCACTGAGGGACATCGCTCTCCCTCAAAAGCTGAGAAAGAAAGGGAGAAATTCGACTCAATCGCGGTTCACCTACAGTTTGAATCTTAGAAACTAGACTATGGAAATGCTACCTGTTGAATTATGTGGTAGGCAAATTTAGAGGGTTTTTTGCTAACGTCCGAAGCAGGAATTCCGCTGTTACTTTGAAGTGCAGTCACTGTTGTTTTCTAGGGATACGCCGCAGGCAATGTGCACAGAGCAAATTTCCCCAAACTGCAATTAAATAAAGGACCAGAAATGGTGCTGATTGAGAAATAAATGCTGGCCGAAATAGCAGGAACACATCTCTGTTCTTCTATTGTATGGTCCAATGAAGGATTCTTTATTGACGAGTTGTGTAAAGGTTCTTGTTGTGTAATATGATAGAGCTCGGGGATAGAAAGGTGTGTTCCTGACCAGCGCATTGACAGGTGCTTATCATGGAACTGACAGAAACTCAAATGCCCGTGTAATCTTTGATGGGGAAATGGTGGAATTACTTTATTCTGCAGTCAAATTTCGAGTTGTTTATTTCTTTTATAATCATGGATTACAGAGTCTAACTTGTTCAATGGGCCATTTTTTCCCAGTAACATCGTCTCCCCCTACCCTCTACGCCCTGCTCTCCTCCTGTGAACAACCAAGCACCGATGGCTCCATCACATACGGTTGTTTGGCGATGGACTACTCCCCCGATATCACCAGCCTTTCCTGGAAGAAAGATAAAGTGCCGATCACCACTGGATTGAAGACCTACCCGCCAGTGCTCAACAAGAAGGGAACCTACACCCAGAGCAGCCAGTTAACCATCACCGAGTCAGATGTGGGGAGCAGCACAATCTATTGCGAGGTTCGACGTGGTGTGTCGATCTGGGCCATCACAATGACAGGTTAGTGGTGTGGGATACAGGGCAAACTGTGATAAGGTGAGAAATTATATTCAACTTGTATAGAAATTTGGTTAGACCACACTTAGAGTACTGTGTACAGTTCTGCTCTCCATATCATACTTGGAGTACTGTGCACAGTTGTGGCCTCCAAATCACACTTAGAGTACTGTGTACAGTTCTGCTCTCCCTATCATACTTATAATAATGTGTACAGTTCTGATCTCCATATTACACTTAGAGTATTGTGTACAGTTCTGATTTCCATATAATACTTAAAATACTGTGCACAGTTCTAGTCTCCTTATCACATTTAGAATATTACTCACAATTCTGGTTTCCCTCTCATACTTAGAATAGTGTCTAAAGTTCTGGTCTCCATATCATACTTAGAATATTATGCACAGTTCCGGTCTCCACATCACAGTTTGAATATTGTACACAGTTCTGTTCTCCATATCACACTTAGAATATTGTTTGAATTCTGGCTTCCATCACCTACTTAGAATACGGTGTAAAGTTCTGGTCTCCATATCATAGTTAGAATATTATGCATAATTCTGGTCTCCATATCACACTTAGAATACTGTGCATGGTTCTGGTCCCCACATCGCACTTAGAATATTATGCACAGTTCTGGTCTGCCTATTACACTGAGAATAATGTGCACAGTTCTGCTCTCTGTAAATGCCAGGTTAATGTTAGCCTGACAGCAAATAACCTGTTAAAATATAAGGACACTTTGCATTTCTTAATCATTTATTTTCTGAGCAATGTCAGTAATATGTTTTTTTTTGAAGATCCTGAACGGGACATCGTTCCTCCAACTGTTCTCCTCACGCTGAGTTCCACTGAACAAATCACCAGCAGCAGATATGCAAGCGCTGTGTGTTCAATCATCGATTTCCGGCCAAAGTCACTGACCGTGAATTGGCTGAAAAGTGGACAACTCCTGGATTCGGGCTTCATCACCTCTCCCGTCTTTAAGGTGAACGGGAACTTCTCGACGGCCAGTCGGCTGACGGTCCCCGCCGAGGAATGGTTCACAAGCTCGGTCTACACCTGCCAGGTCACTCATCAAGGGGTCATGCAAAGCCGTAACTTCAGCAGATCTCAGGGTAAGAGGCACAATCCCGGGAGGTTCCAGACCATTCTGAGCGCTGACCTCAGTCATGACTTTTATTGGAATTAGTAAAAAGCAGAGGACTGTTCCTAATTTCCAATCATGCAGTTTGTGTATTCTTGCGATACAAACTTGCCTTTATACAGCGCTTTCAGCGACCACAGACTGAACCAAAGCGCTTGTCAGCCAATGAATTAAGTTGTGAAATGTGGTCACAGTTGTAATTTACAAAGTAAGCAGTCATTTAGTGCACAGCAAGCTCCCACAAACAGCAGTGTGATAATGACCATTTTTTTTTGAGTGATATTTTTTGACGGATAAATATTCCCATGCCACCAGGGAGAACTCCTCTGCTTTTCATTGAAGTAATGCCAGGGTATCTTTTACCTCCACCTGAGAGGACAGACGGATCCTCGGTTTAACAGCTGATCTGACAGACGGCACCTCCGATCGTGTGCCATGCCCCCAGTGCTGCACTGGGAGACTCAGCTTACATTTTGTGATCAAGTATCTGGAGTGGGAATTCAATCCAGGATCTTCTGGTTCAGGATTCCTCATTGATCAGGATTTATTAACCTCGCCGAAGAAGCTTTCCTCTTGCTCTGATGTCAGGCAGTGAGTGAAATGTCCTTAGTCACAGGTTTATCCTGAGTTGGCTGGTCATATACGGAGTGGCAGTAGGAGTCTGGAACCCTTTCCTGCCAACTGTCCAGGAATCCTGCTAGAATGGGCATCTACCCTATTCAGAGCACTGAGCCCAATTCTCGGCTCCGCACCTCAGGAAGGATATACATGGAGGCGCTAAACTGCAGGTTTACCCGAATTAAACCGTGGCTAATAATGTAAAATGAGCAGGAGACGAGTATAGAACGTTAAGAGATGATCCAATTGAGGTGTTTAAGTTGATAAATGGAATTGATCGAGTAGATATAGAAACATTTATTTAGTTTGATGGGAGAGTCCAGAACAAGTAGCAGAAACTTAACATTAGAGTTAGGCCGTGCAGAGGTGATGTTACAAAGGATGTTTTCACAGGAAGAATAGTGCAAGTCGGGATTTCCCTCCCCAAAAGCTGATGAAGCTTGCTTTCAATTGAAAAGTTGAAAATTGAGATTGATAGATTTTTGTTAGGCAAGGTTATCAAGGGTTACGTAACCAAGGCGTGAAGATGGTGTTGATTGTTGATCAGCCATGATCTAACTGGTTGGCGGGACAGGATGGATGGACTGAATGGCCACCTCCTGTTCCTATGTTGCTATTAATGCCCTGAGGTCATATTTCACTCTGAGTCTCTCTCACCAGACATGATAAATGTTCAGTAATTACAGAAGTTAACAAACTACCTCACATCATTACAAATGATGCCCCACCACAAAGACCCCTTGGAACTCCATTCTCCCGACCTTGCACGACTCATCTGACGGGGGCTGTGACTGGTTCCTGCACATTTTCACTGCAACAAGAGACCAGAAACTTAACTTTGTTTCCTGTGTCGCATAAATCCTGAAATTAATTTGACACTGGATTTGAACCAGTATAATGCTGGTGTAAATCTCTTGAACTTCGGGCTATTCGGGCTTCAGCTATTATAACCAGCGGAGATGAATTTGGGTGCAAGGATCTACAGACGGGCTTAAAGGAGCAAGGGATTTCAGGAAGAGCACTATTCAATGCCTAACACAATTGCGCCCCAATGTATTCCCATTTTACGCCGGGTATTTGCTTCACAGCCCATTACAGGTGGCTCTGGCTGCAAATACACAAGAAATGTTACAGATCTCCTGGAATCGTTGCCAATTCATTGTCCTTCCAATACCGCCGGTCTTAAAGCAACAGCGAGAGGTTGATATCTCAAAAGTGATATATCCCCCTTGAAAGAGTTAAGGCTAAATATTGGTGCCCTGATTCTGAAGCTGCAGATTTTCCTGACTTTCATTCCTATTTCGCAGTGGATGTCCCATGCAGCGATTCAAAAATCACTCTTCGCCCACCGTCACTGGAACAGGTCTTACTGGAGGCGACGGTGACCTTAACCTGCATCGTGTCTGACGCTCCTTATGGACTCACCGTGTCCTGGACCCGAGAAAAGGAGGCTTTGAAATCAGAGATTGCTGTCCAACCTGGAGAGGATCCCAACAGTGTGATCAGCAACTTAAACATCTCGACACAAGACTGGCTGAGTGGGGATAAGTTCTATTGCGTGGTGAGCCATCAGGATATGCCGACTCCTATCAGAGATTCCATTCACAAGGAAAAGGGTGAGCGGGGAGATTGTTGCAATAAGTGAGATACTGTGATTATTTCCAGTGCATGTTCAAGGGCCAATTCATTATATAAAGTGTTTAATGGGCTACTCTGATCATTCAGTTTGGTAATTCCACGAACTCAGCACTCTGGGACCTGACATTATGTATTTTAGGGGAAACTGGATAAGTCCATGAGCGAGAAAGGAATAGAAGGGTATGTTATTAGGATTAGATTAAGTGAGCTAAGAGGAGGCTGATGTGGAACATACACACCGGCATAGACCAGTTGGCCAAATCTCCTCATTCTGTGCAGTAAATTCTATGTAATTTTCCAGACCAATCCTTCAAGATTTCAGAGAGAAGGATTGTGTTCCCTCTGCTGCGGGATGGAACACCAGAGAGGCCCCAGAGGGGAAAAGGAAAAGCGTTAAAATTTAATGGAGTGTCCATTTCTCTCACATCTAACCACCTGAAATTGGAAGAATTTAAATGAGGAAGGCGAGTTGTGGGCGCGGTGGTCTCACAGTCCAAACGGGAGAACGGGAAGATTGGAAGCCGAGTGAGGAGGTTTCAGATCGCGGGGGCTGGGTTAGGCAGGGACCCTGGATCCAGGGGGTAGAGGTAAGGGCAATTGCCACCTGGGTGCAGCGGTCCCCGCCTCGCTATAACTGCAGGGATTTACACAGTGTGTCAAACCGGACCAGCGACAGTTAAACACCAAATGGTGGTTAAAATAGAAGATTCCAGTCTCATTTAAATATTTTACTCAAATATAATATTACAACCGGGAGTGGGCGCGTTGAGGTCGGGATTCCGAATTTTATCAATTTAAAAATTTCCACGACCAAAGCCCGCCATCTGTATTGAATTAAAGTTTCCCCATTGTCTCTGGAACTGTCCAGTTCATTGGCCTTTATTGTAACTTTTCTATAGCGAAAGCTCCACGGGAACCAGCCGTATCTGTCCTCCTGCCCTCGGCAGAAGAAGTCTCCGCTCAGAGGTTGGTCAGCCTCACCTGCTTAGTGAGAGGTTTCTCCCCCCGAGAGATCTTCGTCAAATGGACCGTCAATGACAAGCCGGTGGATTCGGGCAACTACAAGAACACCGAGGTGATGGCGGAGAACGGCAGCAGATCCTTCTTCATGTACAGCCTGCTATCCATTGCAGCCGAGGAGTGGTCCAGCGGCGCTTCTTACTCCTGTGTGGTGGGACATGAAGCGATCCCCTTGAAGATCACCAACAGAACCGTCAATAAATCCAGCGGTAAACCCAGTTTCGTCAACATTTCCCTTGTTCTGATGGACACCGTCAATTCTTGTCAATGAGAATCTCTCGATTGCATTTCAGTTCTTAAATAAAAAACAATAAATGGCTTTTTTTTCCAATCATGAGTTAAACACACAGCCGCTCAATTAACTATGTTTCCTATTTTTGCCAATGTCAGGGCTGTTTATCTGAAGTCGGGTGTTTGCGCGTCTCGCTCCCAAGGCTTGTACAGCCAGCGCTCCCAGCTCAGATACACCATGCGTTGGAGACTGGGTGAAGTTCTCTCATTACAGGATTCCTGAAAGTAACTTCAGCAGAGAGAGAGTAAAGGGTAATTTTAACTCACTGTACCTCTCACACCCACCAGCGAGAGGGGAACGGGAAATACGTAATTCACGTAACCCCCACTGCCCCTCCCGCAGGGAGATGGGCAGTGAACCACTCTCTTTTAAATGCACTAAGTTGCCATCAGTACAATGTCACATTCTAACTCATGGTCTAAAGATTTTAAACTTGTCACATGAGTATTATATTCTGATATAACTATTTATTCCACGTAATATTTTTAAATAGGGTTGGGGGTGCAACAGTCCCTGTTAATTGTAACCTAACATGCTGAATTCAATGGGCCATATCTAAACTGGTGATTGTATCCTCTGCGGGTTTCTCACAGTTGTGTCCCTGATGTTTCTGAGGCCCATCGATTGAATTGTTGCATTCCTTCGGCTGACGTCACATTGTGCCTCACACAGGACACACTTACACAGAGCAGGGAGAATACATGTGGAGGTGAGTTTGTCTGTGTTCATATGTAAGTGTGCTGATGATTTTGTCTAAGTGTGTGTGTTTTTGTGTAAGTGCACAATTACACACAAACACACATAGACTTACATATAAAGACATACATTAACACTCTGGCACATAATATTATACATAACTAGAATATCATGAAAACCATCATTGTCAAATCAAGTTATTGGTACTCTCTAAAACTTTGAACAATAGCAATAATACACGGCAATCTAAACGCACACTTACACAACGGATACTTACACACACTTACACACACATAGACACACACTTCAATCCACACACATACTTACGCAAAACACACCTACACACATAAACACATACATCAATCCACACACAAACTTACGCAAAACACACTTACACACACATAGACACACGCATCAATCCATACACACACACTTGCAAAACAAACTTACACACACTTTTACACACATAAACACATACATCAATCCACACACACATTTACACAAAACACATTTACACACACATAAATACACATCAATCAACACACACACTTACACAAAACACACAAACAGACTTACACATACATAAATACACACATCAATCCACACACACACGTACACAAAACACACACACACTCGTAAACAAACGCATCAATCCAAACACACATTTACACAAAACACACAATCGCTTACATGCACATACACAATTGCACTTAGACACACACATTAATCAAAACACACACTGACACAAAACACACACACACAAACACATAAACTTACCTGCAAACCCATTGTTACACATAAACACACACACGCTTACACCTAAACATGAACAACACTGCGACATAGCCATACACTTACAGGGAAACACACACCTGAACACATTTACACAAGCATGAACACGCATATAAATCCAAACACAAACTAACACAAAACACACACACACAAACTTACAGGTAAACACAATGTTACACGAAAACTCACACACACACATTTACACCTTAACATAAACAAACGCTTAGACATAACCTTACACATACACTTACAGGGAAACATACACATAAACATACATATACACAAGGATACACATACACTTACACATAAGCACACACATGAACACATTTGCACACGCACACACACACACATACACACACACACACAAACCCTTAGATATGAACATGTTTACACATAAAAGTACACACACTCACCTACACCAAATCGCACACTCACAATTAAATATAAACACACACACTTACATATAAACACAAGCGTTCTTAAACAAAACATAAACAAATATTTCCACACACATACACAATCTTACAACTATACATACGCACAACCCCACAGATCAACACCCTCACAGGGAAACACAAACACCGACTAATCCAAAACAAGAGATAGTCATACAGTGATAGAGACACTAAAGAGCACAAACAAAAACGTCAGGCTATAGAAGAATGTAGAACTAAGATACAGTTTTTGGACGGATAAAGTATCCAACGCTTGGCCTGAATAAATAATTCCTGATACCATAATATATCACATTTTACTATTCTGGCCTTACACATACACTGGATCAATGTAGTTGTTGCAAACTGACACGTTATTTATGTTCAGAGCATTGCCGTAACAAATAAAAAAACAAGGTACAACTCACAACTGATCTCTTACATAGACTCCTTGGCAGCCTCCAACTAAGTAACTACCTTAACCTAGCGGAAAAATAATCGATATCCTGCTGTAAACCTTCCTCGATGTTTCATCGTATTATTCCCGAAGGATAGATCGTAGCAAAGTCATCCAAAATCAATTAGCCTCTGACATGGAAGAACAACTATCATATTTTCCAAAACGGACTACAGGGGGATCATAAAGGAAGAGCGGCAGTGGAGTGAGGAACAGTGAGAGATTGCTGAGAGTAATTAACTTAACACAAAATATACATTGAAAGTCCAATTAAAGAAAAAACTAATACCTTAAGGGAAAGAAAAGAGAATATAAAATAATAGTATGATACCCGGGATTAATAAATGATCTGAATATATTTCCTCCCCTACATCCCCGTAGATTCCTCAGACCACATCTGGAATGAAGACTATGAGTACGAGAGCGGCAACATCTGGACAACAGCTTCCACATTCATCATCCTGTTCTTCCTGAGCATTTCCTACAGCGCTGCCGTCACTCTGGTGAAGGTGGGAAGATTCAATCCGCTCACACTTCCATCTGACTGAAGCCGTTTGACAAATCTCTGGATGTTTCATTAATAAAAACCCTGAGATAAATGACCCGGACCACTAAAATTCCGCTTCATTCTTTTATCCCTCTTTTACAGCTCAAGTGATGGTCTGAATTTCGGCCGCCGTGGATGTTCCTCATCTGTTTATCATCTCTCTGTCACTAAAAATAAAATATGTCCTCTTGGTGATTCTCAGAGTAAAATGTCTCAGTTACTAGATCCGAATCAGTCGCTGAGAAATATATAACTGGGATTTCCGTCTCTCTGTTTGAAATGTGTGCGATAATTGTGGCTGTAATGTAACTGTATCTGAGAGTTTCACTGTGCTTTGTACATTTCATGTGTAAATAAATAACTTTTCTCATTCTTATTCACAAGTGTTCCCTTCCCTTTATGCTGAGCCCCTGTTCACTCGCTCTGATGTTTGTCACAACTGTACAGATAGCTGGCAGCTCCGACATAAGAACATAAGAAATAGGAGCAGGAGTAGGCCCTATGGCTCCTCGAGTCTGCTCCATCATTCAATAAGATCACGGCTGAACATCGACCTCAACTCCACTTTCCCGCCCAATAGCATATCCCTTGCTTCTCCTAGGGTCCAAAAATCTAACTATTTGAGCCTTGAATATATTTAGAGACTCAGCATCCACAGCCGTCTGGGGTAGGGAATTCCAAACATTCAAAACCCTCTGAGTGAAGAAATTCCTTCTCATCTCCGTCTTAAATTGCCGATCCTTTATCCTGAGAGAGTGCTCCCTGGTCCTGGAGTGTCCAGCCGCGGGAAACAAACCTTCAGCATTTAACTTGTCAAGCGCCCTCAGAATCTTATGTTTCAATCAGATCACCTCTCATTATTCTAAACTCCAGAGAGTACAGACCCAATCCGCCTGTATTCGGTTCTCAATGTATTGCTCAGTTATATTCACTTTGTGTTCACTTTTTTACACTTCCCTGTAAATTGTTTTCTGTGAAATTGTTAATAAATCTGGAATGACAAATTGAAGTAACTTGGATTTTCTCCATGGCTCCTGTACACCGCTTCATTTTTCCTGTCACACTGTGTTTTATTTGCCTGACAGGTATGTTTCACCCGTTCTGTCTGGGATGTGATTGAACCCAAGTCCCATTGGTGAATGACCCACGGCGCCACCCAATGTCCCATCGGAGTAAAGACACCTCGACCACTGCCTTGTTGTATCGGTCCCAGAGGCGGAATTACGGCACAACGACCAGGTGCACCATGCAGTCTCCTCTAATATTATGGTCTGTCACAGTCACATGGCAGGTTCTATTAAAAAACAGGACTCCATTCCGTCACAGATTGTCACACTTCAGTACACGGCAGAGTACTTTCACTCTCCCAGGGCAGGTACAGCACGGGTTAGAAACCTGACACAAACGCCCAAATTAGCACAACCCCGGAGAATGGCCCCCAATAGGGTGAGCCTGTGCTGGCGCAAAAGGGTGAGCCTGTGCTGGCCCAATAGGATGAGCCGGGCTGGCCCAATAGGGAGAGCCCATGCTGATCCAATATGGTGAGCCCGAGCTGGCCGAATCGGGTGAGCCCGGGCTGGTCCAATAGGGTGAGCACATGCTGGCCCAATAGGGTGAACCCATGCTGGCCCAATAGGGTGAGCCGGGTTGGTCCAATAGGGCGAGCCCGGGCTGGCTCAATATGGCGAGCCCAGGCTTGCTCAATCGGGTGAGCCCAGGCTGGCCCAATAGGATGAGTCTGTGCTGGCCCTATAGGATTAGCCCATGCTGGCCCCATAGGTTGAGGCCATGCTGGCCCAATAGTGTGAACCCGCGCTGGCCCAATAGGGTGAGACGGGTCTGTCCAATAGTGTGAGCCCGGGCTGGCCCAATAGGGTGAGCCGGGCTGGCCCAATAGGATGAGCCGGGCTGGACCCATAGGCCGAGCTTGGGCTGGCCCAATAGGATGAGCCGGGCTGGCACAGGGTCACCAGACAACAGTCAGCACAACAAGGCTCCCTGTCAGGGCCCACTGACCTGGTCACAAACATGTGTCCAATCAAACTGACTGAAGCCCCGCCCATCCATTATCGCTGCCCAAAGGGCCGCGCATGCGCCGCGAGATCCGCTCTGACCAAGATGGCGGCCACTGAGCCCGCTCCCCAAACCTGACCAAGATGACGGCCGCTGAGCCCGCTGCCCCGGACGCTCACTGACTGGGCCTGGAACCGGGCTGTGATTCGGTTATTGGGGACGAGCCCGGGTGTATGTGAAGCGGATGGTGCCGAGTGTTGTCTCTCGGGCCTGGGCCCGCGCTTGGGCTGCGTGTCCCGCCCGGGGTTTATTAACGCAGGGAACTATTGGTTCTGCACTTTGTGACTGACCGGAGACAAGCCCCGCCCCATCTGGGCCCGAATCATTCTGTGCATGTGGTGCAGAGAAATAAAACTTGGGTAAGGCACTTCGGCTTGGGGAGGCGTACACTGGGACAGGGGTAAGGCACTTCGGCTTGGGGAGGCGTACACTGGGACAGGGGTAAGGCACTTTGGCTGGGGGAGGCGTACACTGGGACTGGGGTAAGGCACTTTAGCTGGGGTGGGGGCATGCACTGAGACTGAGGTAAGGCATTTCGGCTGGGAGATGCATGCACTGGGACTGGGGTAAGGCACTTCGGCTGGGGGAGGCATGCACCGGGACTGGGGTAAGGCACTTCGTTTGGAGGAAACTTCCACTGCGACTGGAGTAAGGCACGTTGGCTGGGGGAAGCATGCACTGCGACTAGGGTAAGGCACTTTGATTGGGGGAGGCATATATTGGGGTAAGGCTCTTCGCCTGTGGGAGGCATATACTGGGACTGGGGTAAGGCACTTTGGTTGGGTGAGGCATATATTCGGGTAAGGTTCTTCGCCTGGGGAGGCATATACTGGGACTGGGGTAAGGCACTTTGGCTGGGGGAGGAATGCACTGGGACTGGATAAGGCACTTTGGCTTGGGGAGGCATATACTAGTACTGGAGTAAGGCACTTCGACTGGGGAAGGATGCACTGGGACTGGGGCAAGACACTTTGGCTGGCAGTCGCTGTCTTCTGGGAGCTCTGCCTCTGTTGTTTCAGGAAGTCAAAGTGGATCAAGTTACAATTTGCAAAGTAAATGAGACGTTGGGATGGGCGGTTTCAGTTACACATTCGAGTGACACCTCAGGCTGTGGCTTATCTTCCAAAGGAACCAATCATGGAAAAAGGTTGGAGCATGGCGGCCATTTTTGCAGTACAAATATGCACGTCCTTTATTAAATCGCTCCCTCCCTCCACCCATCTCTGACCCCCTGTCTCACGCACCGCGCATGCTCAGCTCACACTGCCTGGCTGATTGACGGCAGCTCCCGACCAATAGGGAGAGCAGTTGTGGAGCTGGAGGTCTGGGTGGGCGGTTAGTCTTCCAACCAATCAGCGTGTGCAAGGGGTGCGGCTTGTGGCCCCTGTATTGTGTAGGGTTAATCACATAGGGTTAATTATGATATTTCGACATTTACAGTTTGTTTCTGCTTCATGCCTCGTGGAATGTTGTTGATGCAGAGAGAGAGAGAGAGAGAGAGAGACCTTGATGCACACACCAACTTGTTTATGGGACGGTCGGCGCCTCGAGGTCTCATGTTTTGTGGAAGAACAGCTGGGGCCTTACTGATTTGGAGTTGGCCATAAACCACATGCACCCATGTTTGTTCAATAGTATAAAGGAATGGAACTGTCCAGTAGCTCTTTGAACTTCACCTTGGACCGTGATTCGCGTGTGGTGCCGGGACCCCTAAGGCTCCAGACCAGCCGTCGTTGCGGAGTTCCCGATGGTCCGAAGGCTATGAGCTTTGTTGCATCTTATAATACTTCTCTTTTCTTCTTAAACTGTATTATGTTTATTTTCCCTCAGTAAACGGTGTTTTATCTTTACTTCAATTGTCTTGTCTCTTATTAAACATTCATCCAGATCCCGAACCTGGGTCTATTATTATCGATCCAAAAAATGTTGACGTCACGAACATGATCTGGTAAAATGTTTAAGAGAAAAGACAAGGAGCAGTCTCCTCCTGCGGGAGAGAAGTATAGAATACCAGGGTGGAGCACGTGTGATGAGGGTTTTGGCTCTCTTGCCAATGTGCTAGCCCAGTTTGCACCCCCGCAACATTGGGATATGCAGTTATTGGAACAGAGCAAAGATAGAACCGTAGCCCACAGGAGAAAAGTAGCCCCTCACAAATGGAATGGATTTTGTTGACAGCATTAAGGACGATGTGTAAACAACTTAAGGAAAGTGAGGCAGAAAACCTAGAGTTAAAAACAGCTGTTAAAGTTTTTGAAAGTCAAAACTCGACTCTCACTGAAGCGGTCCGCACTGCACAATAACGGGTGGACAAGCTCAATGAACAATCAGAAACTTTAATATGCCATCTGGTGAAAGTACAAAATTATTAAAAAGCCAGACGATGGAAATTGCAGATAGATCGGTCAAAGGTACGTGCATTGGTAGCTGGACCCACTTGGGATCCGGCTCATTGGGAAGGAGACATCTGGTACTCCTCTGACTCAGAATATGAGTGGACAGATGGAGAGGGGGGGAACGGGAGGAAACTAAAAATCCTCCCCCATACGCTCCGAGCACGAAAGCTAGACCCCTTATGACAAATAAGGCGAAACAGCAAGATGGGGAACAGCTGGTAACCACTAGAGGGGTGCGTGACTTGACCACTAGTGAGTTACAAGAAATAGGGTCTCGATTTCGCAAAAAACCCGAGGAACCATTGTCAGAATGGCTAACCCGGATTTGGGATCAGGGAGCATCAGGCGTAATATTTAACCCTGAAGAGTTAACAAAACTGAGGACTATGATTACGGACCACTATATCACAGCAGTGCTACGGAATGTCCAGGGAACAAGTCGCTATGGGACATGGTTATTATAGGGGTCCAGCAAAAATATCCCTCTCCGTTGATTTGGAAGTGGAGGTAAAACCTTGGAGTACTGTGGGAGAGGGTGCAATACAATTGCGCAACATGGCAACACAGGGAGGAATATATCACCAACAATATGGGGGGCCAGACCAGGAGCTCTTTACGGCAGGAATGCAGAGCAGGCTGATGAAGAGTGACCCTCCTATGATGAGGGGTGCACTACTCGCATTATTGGGACCAGCCCAAGGGCAGCGGGTAGGGGACGCTTTCCTGTTGTTAGGACAGTTAGAGGATGTAGAAGATAGTGTGGGAGAGTCGAGAACGGCTAATGTAGAGGGGGATCAGGACCAGCGACAAGGTTCGACCTCTGGGAAAGATATAGGGTCAGGAAAGAAAAAAAAATAATTTTGCGGAGGGACATGTTCACGGCTTTACTGAAAGCAGGGGTCCCCAAGGAAAAAATTGATGGAATCCCAACAGGAGCAATGTATTCTATGTGGAAGCAACGCTGCGTCCCGGGAACAGGGAAGGGAAAAAGGAGGGAGGTAAGGGAGACTAAGTCGGATAGCGACAAGTCTGCGGATGCGGAGAAACCACCTCCCACTAGCCTATACCCCAGCGTAGAAGAGCTGTGGAAGGCTAGTAATCCCCTCGAATGGGGTGTGGCCAGGATCCGGGAGTACTCCCCGTTAGAACCACATCAACCCAAGTTCCCGGGGATCTGAGGCCACACATTCCGATTACGATACAGTGGCGGAGCAGGGGCGAACATACAAAGAGATGTTGCTTTACTAGACACAGGGGCAGAAGTTACTATTATCCATGGAAACCCTAGGAAACACACAGGGACCCGTGTGATGATTAATGGGTTCGGAGGGGCAGAAACGCCCGCTGTCCGAACAACTATCAAAATGGCGTTGGGAAATGGGCCTCCGCGCTGGATAACGGTCTTAATATCGGCAGTAAAGGAACATATTATTGGGATGGACCTTTTAAAGGGAATCACACACAACAACTCGTTTGGGCGATTCTCATTCGGGATATGGGCGATCACTGAGATTGCAGGGAAGCAAAGTAGGAACCAGTGGTAATACCATGGCCATCGCGTATAGTGACTATGAAACAGTACCGCATACCTGGGGGACACAAAGAAATAGGGGAAACCATACAAGGGCTCTTGGAGGCAGGAATCATTAGACATGTGGTGTCCCCCTACAATAGCCCTGTTTGGCGTGTGCAGAAATCCGACAAAAGTTGGAGGATGACTGCGGATTACCGACAACTGAACAAATGTGCCCCTCTCCTGGCAACTGCTGTCCCAGATGTAGTAACTATAACAGAGCGGCTGTCTCAAGAAGGTGCGGAGTGGTATGCGGTAACCGACCTGGCCAATGCCTTCTTCTCCATTCCAATAGCGAAAGAATCCCAGGACCAGTTTGCATTCACTTGGGAAGGGAGACAATACACGTTTAAAGGCCTACCTCAAGGTTACCGACATAGCGCTACCCTATGCCAAGGATTGGTGGCCCGGGACCTGGACATGTGCACGTTGGCTCCTAATGCCTCACTGGCACACTACATCGATGATGTACTAATAAGGGATCCCACCGAGGCTGTGGTGTCAGAAGCCCTAGCTACTTTAGTCCAACACATGAGAGACAGGGGCTGGGAGATAAATCCGAAGAAGATGCAGGGCCCGAGCCAGATTGTCCAGTTTCTGGGGATCCAATGGTCTCGGGGTGAGCGCGTCATACCCGAGCCTGTGAAGAATAACATTCAAGAAATGGCCACCTCCACGAATAAAACTGAGACACAACGGTTCGTGGGACTATTGAGTTACTGGAGGAGACACAACCCTCACCTCACGATGCTTTTAAAACCGTTGTATGCCGTAACACGAAAAAAGGCCCACTTCGAGTGGGGAAAGGAACAACATGCAGCCAAAGAAGCCGTAGCTCAAGCTTTACCCCTAGCCCCACGAGTGCCTGGACAGCCTTTTGAGCTCCAGGTATCCGTTACCAATGATACTGCAGTATGAAGTTTGTGGCAGGTTCAACATGGCACTCGTATATCGTTAGGGTTATGGTCTAGAACATTGACAGATGCTGCTGCTCGTTACACTCCATTTGAGAAACAATTATTAGCATGTTATTGGGCCCTTACAGAATCAGAAGGACAGACAGGGGACGCCAAAGTCAGTTTAAGACCAGACCTACCCATATTATCCTGGGTTCTGTCAGAAAATGAGACACATAAGGTCGGGCGAGTGCAGCAAAGCTCCATAGTGCGCTCGAAATGGTATATCGCAGACAGAGCAAGTAAAGGGAAAGAAGGAATCACCCGGCTACATGAGCATGTGGCTGAATACCCACAAACAGTTGAGAGTGAACTTACGCAGTCGTCTGTCAGTTTAACCAAAGAGTCACCGATCCCCTGGGGCGTGTCTTTTGAACAGTTAACACCCGAAGAACGTAGCCATGCCTGGTTCACAGGTGGCTCAGCGGTCTGGCGAAATGGCTTTCGGCGATGGCGAGCCGCTGCCTTCAATACAAAAACCCAGACAATTGTGCATGATGAGGGCGTGGGAGGCTCCAGCCAGCAAGCAGAACTAGCAGCTGTAGTCCTTGCGTTAGAAGAGGAACAGCAACAAGTAAACATATATACTGACGCATGGGCAGTAGCCAATGGCATGGCGGGCTGAATGCGAAACTGGCATGAACATAACTGGCAAATAACTGGGAAAGACTTGTGGGGAAAATACCTATGGGAACAAATATGGTCCAAAGCCCAGAAGATGAAAATAACTGTATATCATGTGGACACTCACATGAAAAATACTTCAAAGACCTCTGAATATAATAACACCGTTGATAATATAGCCCGGGTACGGGCTGTCAAAGAGGCGGAAGAGGAAGAATATGGCATAGGCAAGTGGGTCCACCACAAATCTAGATATTTGGGCATTCAGGGTACGATACAGTGGGCACGAGATAAGGGGTTACATTTGACGACGGACGGTGTTAATCAGATCATAAACACCTGTGAAATTTGTCAAAAGGTGAAGCATTTTCCCCAACAACGACAACACGGTGCCATATTAAGAGAGGGACTCAACCAGCAGAAACATGGCAAGTTGATGATGTAGGACCTTTACCATTGCAACAACGGTTCCAATATTTGCTCATTGTTGTTGATACCTATTCTATACTTTTGTTCGCTTATCCAGTGACTAAAGCGAATCAACCAAGTACAATTAAAGGACTGGAGAATTTAATCACATACTACAGTGAGCCGGCAGAAGTACAGTCCGATAATGGGTCGCACTTCACAGGTCAAACAGTGCAACGGTGGGCGGTAGACAACGAGATCTATTGGATGTTTCACAAACCTTACTATCCGCAAGCTGCAGGTTTAATGGAACGCAGGAATGGATTACTTAAACAACAGATTAAAATATTAACTCCCACTAACACATTGCAAGGGTGGTTAAAGATCTTACCACAAGCAGTGCGCAATCTGAATCACCGACCATTGTTGGGGGGAACTCCCATAAGCCACATGTTAGGCAAAGTTAGTGTCCCTACTATTGAAAAAGAAAATCAGACTCAGGACACAGTTTGTGAAGGAGGAAAAGTGTGGGTGCAGTACCCCCAGAAACGCTTACAAGCAGGGGAAATCTTAGTGAAAGGAGAACGAAACACTTATTGTGTGCTCCTGACGGGTCAAGATTTTCCTCTCTCTGTTGACAAGGGTAAATTGACTAAACGGGGCTGAATTAATATAATTATGATTCCTCCCACAGGAATTCTGCACAAAATGGCGACTTACCAACTCGTGCTGGCCAGCCTCTGTGTCTCCTTATCTGTGACTGTGCTACTTCCATCCTCAAACACAGCATGGGGTGGCGGATAGCTAACACTGATCGTACGCAAGACAATTACTAACCTTCCTCCCACTGTAGACCTAACTCGTTAAGCTCAATTTCTAAAAGATAATCAAAAGGTCACTGACGAATTGAACAAACGAGGGCGTACTCTTCATACTCTGCAAGTTGCTATGAGTTACAGTGAAAGCGCCTTGGTCAGAGTTGCGACAACTGTCATTGACCTTACGGTACACCATTGGTGGGATATCTTTTACGGATGGTCCCCAAAGACATCTGCCGCTTTGAAGCTGTTACTACATCCTATCGTTGTTTTACTCATCGCGTTATTTCTGATATGTATGTATTCTTTGATGTAGATTGTGGGCGTTGTTCGCGCATACACAATATGTAACTGATGCACTACGCTTTCAACTCGATTATATTACTTAGAATGTCTAAATATCAAGTTTGGATTGTATTGTATAGGGTTAATCACATAGGGTTAATTATGATATTCCGACACTTACAGTGTGTATTCTGCTTCATGCCTCGTGGAATGTTGTTGATCCAGAGAGAGAGAGAGACCTTGATGCGCACACCATCTTGTTTATGGGACGATCAGCGCCTCGAGGCCTCATGCTTTGTGGAAGAAAAGCTGGGGACTTACAGATTAGGAGTTGTCCATAAGCCACATGCACCCATGTTTATTCAATAGTATAAAGGAACGGAACTGACCAGTAGCTCTTTGAATTTCACCTTAGACCATGATTCGCGAGTGGTGCCGGGACCCCTAAGGCTCCAGACCAGCCGTCGTTGCGGAGTTCCCGACGGGCCGAAGGCCGTGACCTTTGTTGCATCTTATCATACTTCCCTTTTCTTCGTAAACTCTATGATGTTTCCTTTCTCTCAGTAAATGGTGTTTTATCTTTACTTCATTTGTCTTGTCTCTTATTTAACATTCATCCAGATCCCGAATCTGGATCTATTATTATCGATCCAAAACACATGCTCGCACAAGTCTTTTACACAGGTTATAGAATACAAGCAGCTTGTTGGAGCATAAAATGTTTCTGGCTTTCTCAAAAACAATTACTTGTTTTTTTCCCCCATACCCAGTTCTCACCTTTACGCAATAACACATGTAGGGGCTCTAAGAGGGTGCTTAACCCGGTAGGAAGTTGCCAAAATAGTTGAGAAGTCCCAGGAACGACCTCAGCTCCATGATGTTCTGTGGCCTGGGCGCGTTCCTGATCGCCTCAGTCTTGACGTCTGTGGGCCGAATGCCGTCCGCCGCGATCTTTCTCCCCAGAAACTCCACTTCTGTTGCCATGAAAACGCATTTCGACCTCTTCAGCCGCAGCCCTACGCGATCCATTCGCTGGAGGACCCACTCTAGGTTTGTAGGTGCTCCACAGTGTCCCGATCCATGACCAATATGTCGTCCTGAAAGACCACTGTGCATGGTACTGACTTGAGTAGGCTCTCCATGTTTCTCTGGAAGATCGCTGCAGCCAACCGAATTCCAAACGGGCATCGGTTGGAGATGAACAGTCCCTTGTGCGTGTTGATGCAGGTGAGGCCCTTCGAAGACTCCTCCAACTCCTGCGTCATGTAGGCCGAAGTCACGTCGAGCTTGGTGTACGTCTTGCCTCCTGTCAGCGTCGCAAATAGGTAGTCTGCCTTAGATAGTGGGTATTGGTCCTGTAGCGAGAAATAATTAATAGTTACTTTATAATCGCCACAAATCGTGACCGTGCCATCACTTTGGAACAATCGGGCTGGCCCACTCACTGAATTCCACTGGGGAGATGATGTCCTCGCGTTGCAGCCTGTCCAACTCGATTTCCACTCTCTCCCTCATCATGTGAGGTACCGCTCGCAGCTTGTAGTGAATGGGCCGTACCTCTGGGACCAAGTGGATGAGCACCTTCGCCCCGGTAAAAATGTCTAATGCCTGGCTCAAAAAGGGAAGGATATTTTTAAGAACCTGGCTACATGAGGCCTCATCGACATGTGATAGCGCTCGGATGTCATCCCAGTTCCAGCGGATTTTGCCCAGCCAACTCCTTCCAAGCAGTGTGGGGCCATCGCCCGGGACAATCCAGAGTGGCAGTTCATGCACCGTGCCCTCATAGGTGACCTTGACCATGGCGCTGCGCAGGACAGTGATGAGCTCTTTGGTGTACGTTCTCAGTTTCGTGTGCATGGTTCTCAGGGCTGGTATGAGTGCCTTGTTGAACCACAGTCTCTCAAACATCTTTTTACCCATGATGGATTGGCAAGCGCCAGTGTCCAGTTCCATGGCTACGGGTAACCCATTCAATTTTACATTTAGCATTATAGGTGGACATTTTGTCGAAAATATGTACAGCCCGTGTACTTCAGCATCTGCCTCCTCTCTCTGAGGCTCGAAATTGCTTTTATCCACCATGGACCGATCTTCCTCTGCCACGTGGTGGTCAGCAGGTTTTGCAGAGCTTGCAGCTCGTCTGCAAGCTCGTTGGAGCAGCCCCATTGTTCCACAGCTGTTGCAAACATACCCTTTGGAGCGGCATGAATAGGCTGAATGGAAGCCTCCACAACGCCAACAAGGTGTGAATTACCTTGCATTGATCCTTTGTTGCGGACTCTGAGTCATCTGGGTCACCTGAGGCCTTCTGGCAATTGCAAACACGTGGTTTCTGCCCTGTACATTTCTGCTCACAAACACAGTTCCAATTAATTTGTGAACATTGATAGCACTTGTGTGCTGAGAGATTTGTTTGGTGTTATCACTGACGGACATAAACGCCTGTGTTATTTCAATGGCCTTACTGAGGGTCGGTGTCTCTAAAGTCAAAAGTTTTCGTCAGATGGTCTCGTGGCCAATGCCCAGTACAAAAAAGTCTCCGAGCAGCTGCTCCAGGTAGCCATCATATTCACATTGTCCTGCAAGTCGCCTTAGCTCGGCGATGTAGCTCGCCACTTCCTGACCTTCAGATCGCTGGCACATGTAGAACCGATATCACGCCATCAGCACGCTCTCCCTCGGGTTAAGATGCTCCCGAACCAGTGTACACAGCTCCTCATACGACTTATCTGTGAGTTTGACTGAAGCCAGAAGATTCTTCATGAGGCTGTAGGTCGGTGCCCCGCAAACCGTGAGGAGGTCTGCTCTCCTTTTCGCAGCGCCTCCTTCTCCGTCCAGCTCATTGGCTACAAAGTAATGGTTTAGCCGTTCGACATAGGCTTCCTAGTTCCCATCCTCCAAGACCTTCTCCAGGACGCCAACAGTTTGCTGCATCTTTCCATTGGATTTGCATACTCGTCGCCAGTTATTGTGTTCCTAACAGAGATGAGACTGCACACAGGGAGGTTAAAGTAACAGTGACCTCAGTCTTTATTAAGGCATTCCAGAATGAGGAACAGGCCTTAGGGGCCGGCTTATGTACAGTGCTCCCAAGGGATGCTGGGATCCCTTGGGACTTCAGGGGATGTGCTCCCTGTTGGCAGAACATGGGAGTGCATGCTTTACAGATGCACAACACACCCCTCCCCCAACTCGGGCTCCCACCCCTCCTCTCCCCAACTCGGGCTCTCTCCCAGCTCAACTCGGGCTCCCTACCCTCCCCCCACAACTCGGGCTCCCTCCCCTCCCACCCACCACACTCTGGCTCGGGCTCCCTCCCCTCCCGACTTGGGCTCCTTCACCCTCCCCTCTCCTACCGACTCGGGCTCCTACATCCTCCCCTCCCCCCCGACTCGAGCTATCACCACACCCCCCCCGCAACTCAGGCTACTCCTCTCCCCCACAACTGGCGCTTCTCACCTCCCCCAATTGGGGTTCCTCCCCAGCCCCCAACTCGGGCTCCTCTCCTCCCCACAACTCAGGCTCCTCCCCTTCCCCCTCTCCCCAAATAACTTGGGCTCCCCCCTCCCCCACTCCCCCAACTCGGGCTCTCCCCCTCCCTCACCCTCTCCCCCAACACGGGCTCTCCCCCTCCCTCTCTCCCCCAACTCTGGCTCTCCCCCTCTTCCCCAACTCGGGCTCTCCCCCTCCACCTCTCCCTCAACTCGGGCTCCCCCTCCCCCTCTCCCCAAACTCGGGCTCCCCGTCCCTCTCTCCCCCAACACGGGCTTTCCTCCTCCCCCTCCCCCGCAGTTCGGGCTCCCCCCCTCCCCCTCAATCGGGCTCTAACCATCTACCCCAACTCGGGCTCTTCCCCTCCCCCTCTCCCCCAACTTGTGCTCTCCCCATCCCCCCTCCCCAACTCAGGCTCTCCCTCTCCACCCCTCTCCCCCAACTCGTTCTTTCTCCCTCCCCCTCTCCCCCAACTCCGGCTCCCCCAACCCCGTCTCTCCCCCTCCCCCAACTCGGGCTCGCCCCCTCCCACCTGAAGGTACTGACTCTTTCTGGGTTCAGTTCTACACTCACTGGTTCCCCTCCCCTGAAGGTACTGGCTCTGGCTGGGTTCAGTTCTACACTCACTGGCTTCCCTCCCCTGAAGGTACTGACTCTGGCTGGGTTCAGTTCTACTCTCACTAATTCCCTTCCCCTGAAGGTGCTGACTCTGGCTGGGTTCAGTTTTACACTCACTGGCTCCCCTCCCCTGAATGTACTGACTCTGGCTGGGTTCAATTCTACACTCACTGGTTCCCTTCCCCTGAAGGTACTGACTCTGGCTGGGTTCAGTTCTACTCTCACTAGTTCCCTTCCCCTGATGGTGCTGACTCTGGCTGGGTTCAGTTCTACACTCACTGGTTCCCCTCCCCTGAAGGTGCTGGATCTGGCTGGGTTCAGTTCTACACTCACTGGTTCCCCTCCCCTGAAGGTACTGACTCTGGCTGGGGTCAGTTCTACACTCACTGGTTCCTCACTGTTTGTGAAATGCTCCTGACACTTTATTAAACACACACAGCAGAAGCCCATGAATGTGATGCGAGATCACTGACTCATGAACAGCCAGCAGTGTGGAGCCTCCTGAGGATTCGATCCCTTTACGGCCAGTATTTACAGGAGCTGGGACACGGGAAATGATACATTTGTTCACTAAAAATAGTAATGTCTAATTAATTTACAGACGCTCCCTGACCAATCCCCATTTTCCCTCCATTTGCACACGCTCCCTGACCGGTCCCCATTTCTCCATTTACGGACACTCCCTGTCCAGTCCCCATTTCTCCCCCATTTACAGATGCTTCCTGACCATTCCCCATTTCTCCTCCATTTACAGACGCTCCCTAACCGGTCCCCATTTCTCCATTTACAGACACTACCTGACCGGTCCTCATTTCTCCTCCATTTACAGACACTCCCTGACCGGTCCTCATTTCTCCACCATTTACAGACACTCCCTGATCAGTCCCCATTCCTCCTCCATTTACAGATGCTCCCTGACCAGTCACCATTTCTCCATTTACGGACGCTCCCTGACCAGTTGCTATTTCTCCTCCATTTACAGACACTCCCTGACACTCCCCATTTCTCCTCCATTTACAGACGCTCCCTAACCGGTCCCCATTTACAGACACTCCCTGACCGGTCCTCATTTCTCCTCCATTTAAAGACACTCCCTGACCGGTCCTCATTTCTCCTCCATTTATAGACACTCCCTGACCAGTCCTCATTTCTCCTCCATTTACAGACACTCCCTGATCAGTCCCCATTCCTCCTTCATTTACAGATGCTCCCTGACCAGTCCCCATTTCTCCATTTACGGACGCTCCCTGACCAGTTGCTATTTCTCCTCCATTTACAGACACTCCCTGACCAGTCCCCATTTCTCCTCCATTTACAGACACTCCCTGACCAGTCCCCATTTCTCCTCCATTTACAGACACTCCCTGACCAGTCCCCATTTCTCCCCCATTTACAGATGCTTCCTGACCAGTCCCCATTTCTCCTCCATTTACAGACACTCGCTGACCAGTCCCCATTTCTCCTCCATTTACAGACACTCCCTGACCAGTCCCCATTTCTCCTCCATTTACAGACACTCCCTGACCAGTACCCATTTCTCCTCCATTTACAGACACTTCCTGGCCACTCCCCATTTCTCCTCCATTTACAGACACACCCTGACCAGTCCCCATTTCTCCTCCATTTACAGACACGCCGTGACCAGTCCCCATTTCTCCTCCATTTACAGACACTCCCTGACCCCTCCCCATTTCTCCTCCATTTACAGACGCTCCCTGACCAGTCCCCATTTCTCCTCCATTGACAGACACTCCCTGACCAGTCCCCATTTATCCCCCAGTTGCAGACACTTCCTGACTCGCTGGGGATTTCCCAGCACTTCCTGGTGGTCCCAGAGTCTGTGTCTGAAACTGGCGGGTGGTTGTGAGGCGGCGGATAATGCGGAGTGTTGTCTCTTAAACTCCAGGAGGAAACGGGACCTTTGTGTTGTGGCTTTAAACAGATGGAACCCTGTGGGGTGGAGCAAACATTGCATCATCTGTTAGTGAAATGGATTCATTCAGGACAGGCAGCAGGGTTTCAGGAAATCACACAGTGCAGTGAGAAAGGAAATAAATGTTGTGTAGATGGATTGTCAAAAGGTGTTCGATAAGGATGCCGGACAGGAGGCTTGTTGATCAAATTAAGGCTCACAGTATTAAAGGGAGTGGGGCAGCATGGAGAGGAAGTTGGGTCAAGGGCAGAAAACAGAGAGTGGCGGTTAATGGAGGTTCTTCAGACTGGGGGGATGTAAACAGTGGTGTCCCCAGGATAAGCGTTGGGACCATTGCTCTGCTCAATATAGAGAATTGATCTGGGCTTGGGTATATGGGGCACATGATCAAAATCTCCAGGGAACACCAAAAAGGGCTCATGGCTAACTGTGAAGAGGACTGTAAGTGCCTTCATTGTCAATACACAGGTTAATAATTGGGCAGGTAGATCTGAAATGAAAGTTAATGCAGAGAAATGTGCTGCGATAGATTTCGGGAGGAAGAAAAAGGGAGGAAATGTATATTAAATGGTAAAACTTTCAATGGAGTAGAGGAGCAGAGAGATTTAGGGTTGTAGGATTCCAGCTAATTCCATGTCTTATTGAGGATCGAGAGACAAGTGTTAGAACACAAGAACATAAGAAATCGGAGCAGGAGTAGGCCATCTGGCTCCTCGAGCCTGCTCCGTCATTCAATAAGATCATGGCTGATCTAATCCTGGCCTCAAATCCACTTCCCTGCCCGCTCCCCATAACCCTTCACTCCCTGATCGCTCAAAAATATGTCTATCTCCACCTTAAATATATTCAATGATTATTATGAGAAACATTAATATTTTAAGAAATATAACTTGAGCAGATTCTCTGTGCTCTACCACATCAGAGTAAAGATGCAAGTCCCGCGTGTCCACAGTAACTGGATTGAACCTCGGGTGCCCTGAGCTTGATCTACGGTGTCTCTAGTCCCCACTGTCCTCTTACATCAGTCACTCCTCACTTTTATACCCTGCACTGATCCACCTCTGGCACTGGACTCTTCTTTGTCTTGTCTGCTGGGTTTGGGCAGGATACGAGGAAAAGATAGCTGGAAAGTCTCTAATCCGTGATTTACAAGGACACTTTCCCTGGTTCCCAGCAGTTACTTTTCTTCAGTAATTTTCTCATTATCCCTAAACTCCCCTGCCTGCTGTTAGTTGTTAGTTCTTATAGTTTCACAATTATAGGTATAAGCATCACGCGTTATATTCTAATCTATTGTGTTACTCACTCTTGTTTAAGCTTACATTCTGGTTACTCACAGACAAACCCTGTTCATTCCCCGAGCTGATTACAGATTGCAACAGTGAGTTCAGTGAATGGAATGTCTGATCAGTGTTGTCAAGGTGACCTGTCTGCAGTGAATCGATTGTTTGAGTTTCTAACTCAGACTAAACTTATCTTTCCCATGATGCTCATTGAAATCAAAGTCAATGTATTTTAGCCATTTTATGTTGATAACGTGGTTAAAGAAGCACATGGGGTCCTATGGTTTATAAATAGGGGTGTGGAGTACAAAAGGGCAGAGGTCATGTAAACCTGCACAAATCATTGGTTAGGCTGCAGTTCGAGTATTGTGTCAGGTTTTGGGGATCTTACACCAGGAAGGATATCGAGCCCATGGAGAGGGTGCAGAGTGATTCACTGAGATAATACCAGGGAAGAGAGGCTTTAGTTAACAGGGCAGATTGGAGAAACTGGGACTCTTTTCATTAGAACAAAGGGTCATTGGAGATCTGAGGGAGGTGTTCAAAGTTTGATCGGTATGTGACGAAAAACTATTTCCACCAGTCGGTGAGTCAGCAACTCGAGGGCATCAAATTCAAATCATCACCAAAAGGCTCAGACCCAGGGGTGAGCTATCGAACACACTGTACAACAATGTTCGGGACACTCACTGGCTCTCCGGATCTGTGTCCAGGGGAGGAACTGATGGGTTTTCCTTATCTTTGGCTTAATTGATGTTCTCATCGAGGTGATGGATGTCAGTGTTTGGGAAAGGGTCATTCTGAGCACCTTGTGTCTGCCTAAAGCACTTCCAGGGCAGGTAAAGCACGGGGTTAGATACAGAGTAAAGCTCTCTCTACACTTTCCCAACAAACATTCCCAGGGCAGGTACAGCACGGGTTAGATACAGAGTAAAGCTCTCTCTACACGGTCCCATCAAAACTCCCAGGACAGGTACAGTACTGGTTAGATACAGTGTAAAGCTACCTCTACACTGTCCCATCAAACACTCCTAGGACAGGTACTGCACAGGATTGCTGCAATGTCAGTGTTGCCATCTTTCACATGAGTCGTTCAACCGAGGCCCCATCAGCTCTCAACCAATATCACTCAAACAGATTCTCTGGCCATTGCTGTTCATGGCAGCTTGCTTTGTGCAAATCATCTGCTGCATTTCCTATACTACAACAGTGAATGCACTTCAAATGTACTTTGGTGTTGTTGCACTTCATTGGCTGTAAAGCACTTTGAGGTCATGTGAGGTGCTGCATAAGGGCAGGTCTTTGTTAAATGAAGGAGAAAAGATCCAAAAAAGGAACAGTTAGTAACAGGACAACAATTAGTCGCCACTTATATTGGAGAAGTCAAGGAATCGACACACTGTGTGTTGGAACCAAAGCTGATTTATTTGTCAGATATCCAGAACATTAAATCCTGCCCAGTTACAGGGGAAACACAGCCCGACTGTCAAAATGAACACGATTCAGTCCTGATGTGATCACAGCATAATTGAACCCTGCAGTCACTTGTGAACTCGCAGGTGTCTCAGCAGGTTGTATGGGGCAGTGAATTCCTTCCCACAGACGGAGCAGGTGAATGGCCTCTCCCCAGTGTGAACCCGCTGGTGTGTCAGCAGGTTGGATTTCTGAGTGAATCGCTTCCCACACTCTGAGCAAGTGAACGGCCTCTCCCCAGTGTGAACTCGCTGGTGTGTCAGCAGGTTGTATGGGGCAGTAAATCGCTTCCCACAGACGGAGCAGGTGAACGGCCTCTCCCCTGTGTGAGCGCATTGATGTTTCCTCAGATTATATCTGCTTTTAAAGCTCTTCTCACAGTCAGAACATTTAAACGGTTTCTTATTGGTGTGAACATGTTGGTGTGCCAGCAGGTTGGATGAACAAGTGAATCCCTTCCCACACACGGACACAGGTGAATGGCCTCTCCCCAGTGTGAACTGGCTGGTGTGCCAGTAGGCTGGATGAATCACTGAATCCCTTCCCACACATGGAGCAGGTGAATGGCCTCTCCCAGGTATGTACTCGCTGGTGTCTCAGCAGGTGGGATGGCCGAGTTTATCCTTTCCCATATTCTGAACAGCTGAACAGCCTCTCCCCAGTGTGAATGCGCTTGTGAATTTCCAGCTCAGACGGGTAACTGAATCCCTTCCCACAGTCTCCACATTCCCACGGTTTCTCCATGCTGCTGGTATCTCTCCAGATTGGATGATCAGTTGAAGCCTCGCTCACACACGATACGTTTACAGATTCTCTGCGCTGTGAATGGTGCGATGTTTTTTCAGGCTGTGTAACTGGTTAAAGCTCTTTCCAAAGGCAGTGCCATGGAACACTCTCACCCGGCTGTGTGTGTCTCAGTGATTTTGCAGTTACACTGATGTTTGGAATATTTGCCTGCAGGCAGAACAGACAAATATTTCTCCTTCCACATTCAAAGGCCGATGATATTCATGTTGCGGTGGATCAAGTGACTCTGTGAGATCTTGGTGATGTTTGGTTCCAGTTTCCCATCTGCAAATCTTCCCCTTCTAATCCCCTGAAAAAGGAGTTTACAAAAGTCATCCCTACTCCCCATGCTGAAATCCAAACCCATTACTTCATTGCCAACATTTATTCCTTCATGCTGAAGGTATTGACTCTGGCTGGGTTCAGTTCTACACTCACTAGGTCCTCTCCCTCTCCTCCCCTGAAGGTGCTGACTCTGGTTGGATTCAGTTCTACACTCACTGGTTCCCCTCCCTCTCCTCCCGTGAAGGTGCTGACTCTGGCTGGGTTCAGTTCTACACTCACTGGTTCCCCTCCCTCTCCTCCGCTGAAGGTGCTGACTCTGGCTAGGTTCTAGTTAGGCCACAGCTAGAGTACTGTGTGCAGTTCTGGTCACCACATTACAATTAAGATGTGATTGCACCACTCAGGGTACAAAGATTTACGAGGATGTTGCCTGGACCTGAGAATTTTAGCTATGAGGACAGATTGGATAGACTGGGGTTGTTTGTTTCGGAAAAGAGGACGCTGAGCGGAGACCTCACTGAGGTGTATAAAATTATGAGGGGCCTAGATAGAGTGGATAGGAAGGACCTATTGGCCTTAGCAGAGGTGTCAGCTGTGGCTCAGTGAGTCAGAAGGTTGTGGGTTCAAGTCCCACTCCAGAGACTTGAGCACAAAAAATCTAGGCTGACACTCCAGTGTCACTGCACTGTCAGAGGGGCCAGCTTTCGGATGAGGCTTTAAACAGAAGCCTGATCCTCTCTCTCTCTGGTGGACGTAAAAGATCTCATGGCACTATTTCGAAAAAGAGGAGGGAAGCTACACCCAGCGTCGTGGCCAATATTTATCCTTTAATCAAAATAACAAAAACAGTTTAACTGGTCATTATCACATTGCTGTCTGTGGGAGTTTGCTGGTCACAAATTAGCTGCCGCATTTCCAACATTACAACAGTGACTACACTCCAAAGGTACTTCATTCTCTGTGAAGAGCTTTGAGACGTCCGGTGTTCATGAAAGGCGCTATATAAATGTACGGCTTTCTTTATTGTGCCATAACCTACAGAGCTACAGACCAAGAGCTGTACAGTGGGATTAGGCTGCAGAGCTCTGTGCCGGCCGGCAGGGACACGGTGGGCCGAATGGCCTCCTTCTGTGCTGTCAATGTCTGGGATTCGATGATGTCACAGGTCTCACCAGCAGCTGAGCTGCCTGATTGGTGATTGACAGCCGAGAGTCTGCGCATGCACACTGGGAAACACGTCCAGCACAGTGCCACCCTCGCGATCGCCATCGGGAATAGCCGCGCATGCCCAGGGGACACCAACCGCCTCCTCCCCCCCACACTCGGAGCTGCGCCTGTGCACTCGGATCCTCTGATGTGGAGTCGGCGCGGCGCCTTCTGGGGAAAGGCGTTTGAGTCCGTTAAAGTGCCGCGAGCGGTGATGCAAAGCGACTTTCCTCCACTCCGATTGGGTAGAGAATTGCGCGGGGGAGCGGGGGGGATAGGGAGAGAATAAAGGGAAATCTAAACCCGAGGGTCCGCCCATCCGGGTCCCCGAGACCAGTTTTCACCAGTTTGGCGGAGCGCGCTCGAGGGACATGTGACCGGGCCTGATTGACGGGAGCTTCCGACCAATGCGCAGCGAGCGGGCCGGCGCTGGAGGAACGAGCCAGCGGCGGGTCCTCCAACCAATTGGGGAGCCCGAGGGACGGATTTGTGCCGCTGATTGTCTGAACCGCATGGCGCGACCTTGTGCAGTCCCTTGTTGAGGGCCTGGGGCCAGGGGAGGCTATGGCCCTAATTGTGTGCCCTTTTGGACACATCATCATCATCATAGGCAGTCCCTCGGAATCGAGGAAGACTTGCTTCCACTCCTGAAGTGAGTTCTTTGGTGGCTAAACAGTCCAATACGGGAACCACAGACTGTGTCACTGGTGGGTGGGACAGGTTTGCTGCACACTCCTTCCGCTGCCTGCGCTTGACCTCTTCATGCTCTCGGCATTGAGACTCGAAGTGCTCAATGCACTCCTGGATGCACTTTTTCCATCCAGGGCAGTCTTTGGCCAGGGACTCCCAGGTGTCAGTGGTGATGTCGCACTTTATCAGGGAAGCTGTAAGGGTGTCCTTGTAACATTTCTGCTGCCCACTTTTGGCTCGTTTGCCGTGGACACAAGGCTCTGGGGCTCACAACCCACTGGCTCACATTTTAATGCAGATTTTTTAAATTCATCGTTTTAATATAGACTTGTTAAATTCATGAATAAAAGCAGACAAACCCCGTGCTTCTGTGGAATAGTCGGGAGGAGGCCAGCATCGCAAGACCTGAGCGGACGCGGGAGTACAAAGGGCAGCAGTCAGGAGGAGGCCAGCATCGCAAGACCTGAGCGGACGCGGGAGTACAAAGGGCAGCAGTCAGGAGGAGGCCAGCATCGCGAGACCTGAGCGGACGCGGGAGTACAAAGGGCAGCATTCAGCAGGAGGCCAGCATCACGAGACCTGAGCGGACGCGGGAGTACAAAGGGCAGCAGTCAGGAGGAGGCCAGCATCGCGAGACATGAGCGGACGCGGGAGTACAATGGGCAGCAGTCCGGAGGAGGCCAGCATCGCGAGACCTGTGCGGACGCGGGAATACAAAGGGCAGGAGTCAGGAGGAGGCCAGCATCGCGAGACCTGAGCGAACGCGGGAGTACAAAGCGCAGCAGTCAGGAGGAGGCCAGCATCGCGAGACCTGAGCGAACGCGGGAGTACAAAGGGCAGCAGTCAGGAGGAGGCCAGCATCGCGAGACCTGAGCGAACGCGGGAGTACAAAGGGCAGCAGTCAGGAGGAGGCCAGCATCGCGAGACCTGAGCAGACGCGGGAGCACAAAGGGCAGCAGTCAGGAGGAGGCCAGCATCGCGAGACCTGAGCGGACGCGGGAGTACAAAGGGCAGCAGTCAGGTGGAGGCCAGCATCGCGAGACCTGAGCGGACGCGGTAGTACAAAGGGCAGCAGTCAGGTGGAGGCCAGCATCGCGAGACCTGAGCGGACGCGGGAGTACAAAGGGCTGCAGTCAGGTGGAGGCCAGCAGCGCGAGACCTGAGCGGACTCGGGAGTACAAAGGGCAGCAGTCAGGAGGAGGCCAGCATCGCGAGACCTGAGTGAACGCGGGAGTACAAAGGGCAGCAGTCAGGAGGCCAGCTGCAGCAGGAACATAAAGTAAAAAAAAAATCTAAATCGAAGTGTGACGTCACGGCCAAGCAGGTAAGTGATTGGCTGGTGGATATGTGACTTTTTTTTCTTTAAGAAATCTTTGGTATTGCTGTAGGTTTGGAACTGCAATTAAATATATGTGATCTTTATTATCTGAGGAGAAACAGTTAATTAAATCGGCTGTGTGCTGAAACAGTTTGGGTGGAGATAAGGAATAATAAAGGGAAAAAGTCATTTGGTGGGTGTATTCTATAGGCCCCCGAACAGCAGCAACTCTGTTGGTCAGAATATAAACCAGGAAATAGTGGGGGCTAGTGAAAAGGGAACAGCAATAATCACTGGTAATGTTAATTTCCATATTGATTGGACAAATCAAATTGGTCAGGTAGCCTTGAGGAAGAATTCATCGAGTGCATAAGCGACGGGTTCCTTGAACAGTATATAACGGAACCAAGCAGGGGGCAAGCTATCTTAGATCTGGTCCTGTGTAATGAGACAGGATTAATAAACAATCTCCAAGTAAAAGATCCCCTTGGAATCAGTAGCATGATTCAATTTCAAATTCAGATGGCAGGGGGATGGGAACTTTTGTAGGGAGGCAGAGGGAAATAAAAGGGAGACAGAGGCAAAAGAGAGAAAGGAGAATAGTAAAAGTGGAAGGCAGAGAATCCCAAGGGCCACATTACAGCAAAATTATAACGTGACAATGTGTGTTAAAAAGACAAAGCTGAAGGCTCTGTGTCTTAATGCAAGGAGTATCCATAAAAAGGTGGATGAATTAATTGTGCAAATAGATGTTAACAGATATGATTTGATTGGGATTACAGAGACGTGGCTCCAGGATGATTAGGGCTGGGAACTCAACATCCACGGGTATTCAACATTCAGGAAGGATAGAATAAAAGGAAAAGGAGCTGGGGTAGAATTGCTGGTTAAAGAGGAGATTAATGCAATAGTTAGGAAGGACATTAGCTTGGATGATGTGGAATCTATATGGGTAGAGCTGCAGAACACCAAAGGGCAAAAAACGTTAGTGGGAGTTGTGTACAGACCTCAAACAGTAGTAGTGATGTTGGGGAGGGCATCAAACAGGAAATTAGGGGTGCATGCAATAAAGGTGCAGCAGTTATCATGGGTGACTTTAATATGCATATAGATTGGGCTAACCAAACTGGAAGCAATACGGTGGAGGAGGATTTCCTGGAGTGCATAAGGGATGGTTTTCTAGACCAATATGTCGAGTAACCAACTAGGGGGGAGGCCATCTTACACTGGGTGTTGTGTAATGAGCGAGGAATGTGTAATGTGAGGCCCCTTGGGGAAAAGTGACCATAATATGGTGGAATTCGACATTAGGATGGAGAATGAAACAATTAATTCAGAGACCATGGTCCAGAACTTAAAGAAGGGTAACTTTGAAGGTATGAGGCGTGAATTGGCTAGGATAGATTGGCGAATGATACTTAAGGAGTTGACAGTGGATGCGCAATGGCAGACATTTAGAGACTGCATGGATGAACTACAACAATTGTACATCCCTGCCTGGCGTAAAAATAAAAAGGGAAGGTGGCTCAACCGTGGCTATCAAGGGAAATCATGGACAGTATTAAAGCCAAGGAAGTGGCATGCAAATTGGCCAGAAATAGCAGCGAACACAGGGACTGGGCTAAATTTAGAATTCAGCAGAGGAGGAAAAAGCTTTGATTAGGGCAGGGAAAATAGAGTACGAGAAGAAGCTTGCAGGGAACATTAAAACGCACTGCATAAGCTTCTATAGATATGTAATGAGAAAAAGATTAGTAAAGACAAACGGAGGTCCCCTGCACTCAGAATCAGGGGCAGTATTAACGGGGAACAGAGAAATGGCAGAACAATTGAACAAGTACTTTGGTTTGGTATTCACTAAAGAGGACACAAACAACCTTCCGGATATAAAAGGGGTCAGAGGGTCTAGTAAGAAGGACAAACTGAGGGAAATCCTTATTAGTTGGGAAATTGTGTTGGGGAAATTGTTTGGATTGAAGGCCGATAAATCCCCAGGAACTGATGGACTGCATCCCAGAGCAGGTAAGGAGGTGGCCTTGGAAATAGCGGATGCATTGACAGTCATTTTCCAACATTCCATAGACTCTGGATCAGTTCCTATGGAGAGGAGGGTAGCCAATGTAACCCCACTTTTTAAAAAAAGGAGGGAGGGATAACAGGGAATTAGCGAACAGTAAGCCTGACATTGATGGTGGGTAAAATGATGGAATCAATTATTTAGGATGTCATAGCAGCGCATTTGGAAAGAGGTGACATGATAGTTCCAAGTCAGCATGGATTTGTGAAAGGGAAATCATGCTTGACAAATCTTCTGGAATTTTTTGAGGATGTTTCTAGTAGAGTGGACAAGGGAGAACTAGTTGATGTGGTGTACTTGAACTTTCAGAAGCCTTTCGACAAGGTCCAACACAAGAGATTAATGTGCAAAGTTAAAGCACATGGCATTGGCGATAGTGTGCTGACGTGGATTAAGAACTGGTTGGCAGACAGTAAGCAAAGAGTAGGAGTAAATGGGTACTTTTCAGAATGGCAGGCAGTGACTAGTGGGGTACCGCAAGGTTCTGTGCTGGGGCCCCATCTGTTTACATTGTACAGTAATGATTTAGACTAGGGGATTAAATGTAGTATCTCCAAATTTGCGGATGACACTAAGTTGGGTGGCAGTGTGAGCTGCGAGGAGGATGCTATGAGGCTGCAGAGTGACTTGGATAGGTTAGGTGAGTGGGCAAATGCATGGCAGATGAAGTATAATGTGGATAAATGTGAGGTTATCCACTTTGGTGGTAAAAACAGAGAGACAGACTGTTAGCGTTAGTGTTTTCTCAGAAGAATCACTCAACACTCAGAGTCGGTTCCAATGCTGATGCGGCTTTTGTTACGCTCAGCGGGGAGGAAAAACTCAGTACCGTATTCAGGTTTCTCTCCACCGAACAAAGGGTCACATGCACCTTTATATGTTTCACAACAGTTACAAAACAGTTTACTACAGCTACACAGCCCATCACGGCTGGACACAAGCCAATCACAACGATTATAGATTACATATAGGTTCTTTTAACCCAATAGAATTCCCCTAGTATCCAGGGAACCATATGTTCGGTTATTGTCAGCTTGGGCTGATCGATGACTTTATAGGTTCTCTCCCTAGTTCTTTCATCTGGGAGAAATAATTGGTTTATAACCTTGTTTACAGGAGATGGTTCCCCTCTTATCTTTCTTCCTGGGGAATTAATTGGTTTATGACCTTGTTCACAGGAGATGGTTTCCTTCTTATCTCTGTCTTCCCGCATCCCAGGCATTCCTACAGTGGGCCTCACAGGGTTATTTCTTGGTCATTGAATGTTCAACAGTTCACAGCTTGACTACCTGATTTCCCATCATGCCTGGGCAGCCATTTTATGTGTGTGTCCACTTTAAACTTATATGCGTTTAGATATATCTAGCAGGTGCCTAATGCCTAGTATTCTGGTATATTCTAAAGGTGCCTACCTCCTACAAGTCAGACTATTATCTGAATGGTGACAGATTAGGAAAAGGGGAGGTGCAACGAGACCTGAGTGTCATGGTACATCAGTCATTGAAGGTTGGCATGCAGATACAGCAGGCGGTTAAGAAAGCTACTGGCATGTTGGCCTTCTTAGCTAGGGGATTTGAGTACTGGGCAGGGATGTGTTACTACAGTGTACAGGGCCTTGGTAAGGCCACACTGGAGTATTGTGTACAGTTTTGGTCTCCTAACTTGAGGAAGGACATTCTTGCTATTGATGGAGTGCAGCGAAGGTTCACCAGACTGATTCCCGGGATGGCGGGACTGACATATCAAGAAAGATTGGATCAACTGGGCTTGTATTCACTGGAGTTCAGAAGAATGAGAGGGGATCTCATAGAAACGTTTAAAATTCTGACGGGTTTCGACAGGTTTGATGCAGCAAGAATGTTCAAAAATGTTGGGGAAGTCCAGAACCAGGGGTCACAGTCTAAGAATAAGGGGTAAGCCACTTACGACAGAGATGAGGAGAAACTTCTTCACTCAGAGTGGCGAACCTATGGAATTCTCCACCACAGAAAGTTGTTGAGGCCAATTTACTCAATATATTCAAAAAGGAGTTAGATGTAGTCCTTACTGCTAGGGGCATCAAGGGGTATGGCGAGAAAGTAGGAATGGGGTACTGAAGTTGCATGTTCAACCATGATGGAATACAATGTCGGAAAGTGTGAGGTCATCCACGTTGGGGAAAAACAACAAAAATTGGGAATACTATTTGAATGGGGAGCAATTACAACATGCTGCGGTGCAGAGGGACGTGGGGGTCCTTGTGCATGAATCCCAAAAAGTTAGTTTGCAGGTGCAGCAGGTAATCAGGAAGGCGAATGGAATGTTGGCCTTCATTGCGAGAGGGATGGAGTACAAAAGCAGGGAGGTCCTTCTGCAACTGTATAGGGTATTGGTGAGGCCGCACCTGGAGTACTGCGTGCAATTTTGGTCGCCTTACTTAAGGAAGGATATACTGGCTTTGGAGGGGGTACAGAGACGATTCACTAGGTTGATTCCGGAGATGAGGGGTTTACCTTATGATGATAGATTGAGTAGACTGGGTCTTTACTCGTTGGAGTTCAGAAGGATGAGGGGTGATCTTATAGAAACATTTAAAATAATGAAAGAGATAGACAAGATAGAGGCAATGAGGTTGTTTCCACTGGTCGGGGAGACTAGAACTAGGGGGCACAGCCTCAAAATACGGGGGAGCCAATTTAAAACCGAGTTGAGAAGGAATTTCTTTTCCCAGAGGGTTGTGAATCTGTGGAATTATCTACCCAAGGAAGAAGTTGAGGCTAGCTCATTGAATGTATTCAAGTCACAGAAAGATAGATTTTTAACTAATAAGGGAATTAAGGGTTATGGGGAGCAGGCGGGTAAGTGGAGCTGAGTCCACGGCCAGATCAGCCATGATCTTGTTGAATGGCGGAGCAGGCTCGAGGGGCTAGATGGCCTACTCCTGTTCCTAATTCTTATGTTATGTTCTTATGAACTCGTTGAATTGCGGTGCAGGCTCGAAGAGCCAAATGGCCTATTCATGCACCTATTTTCTATGTTTCTATGGTCTCTAACCATCGTACTAAGCTTAAATAAAGGGGACTATGAAGGGATGAGGGCTGAGTTGGCTAAAGTGGACTGGGAAAATAGATTAAAGTGTAGGATGGTTGGTGTACATTTCAGGAGATATTTCACAACTCTCAAGAAAAATATATTTCAGTGAGGAGGAAAGGGTGTAAGAGAAAAGATAGCCATCCGTTGGTAACTAAACGTGTTTCAACATCCTGATCATTTGAGCCAATATCGTTTCTCTCTATGGCGGTGATTCCATCCTTTATCATCAGAGCTACCCCACCTCCTTTTCTTTTCTGTCTTTCCTTCTGGATTGTCAAGTACACCGAAATGTTAAGTTCCCAGTCTTGGTCACCTTGCAACCATGTCTCTGTAATGGCTATGAGACCATATCCATTTGTAACTGGTGTAGGTGCTAAACCCTGACTAAGAACCTAGAGCTCCCACGTTTGCAGCTCTGGGACTTTTTCACGGGAACAGGCCCAGGTTGGCAGCCTTTGTAAAGGAACGCTGCAGATCTGTGCACCGCTATCGCTGTTCGTCGAGCCATAGAGCGCATGTGTGGTCACCTTTTAAAATGAACACAGAGTGCTTGGAACTTCAGGGACCCAGTCAGGGGAGGAGAGGGAGGGGAACTAGTGAGTGCAGAAGTGAACCCAGTCAGAGTCAGCACCATAAGGGGAGGAGAGGGAGTGGAACCAGTGAGTGTCGAACTGAACCCAGCCAGAGTCAGCACCATCAGAGTAGGAGAGGGAGTGTAGAACTGAAACCAGCCATGGTTGGTGGGGAAAACTGGGAATGGAGGATAAAATGTCTTGAGACGTGCGATGTGTTTGGATTTCAGCACAAGGAGGAGGCAGCGATTTACAGCTTTGGAGGAACAAGAGAGGAAAAAATGTTCCATAAAAGCTAGGATTTACTGTTCTGAATTTTTTTTGTGTACTTATGGTGATGAGATCTGTAAACTCCTTTTGCAAGGTATTCAAAGGATTTGGAGATGGAAAACTCAAACCAAACATCACACCAAGATCTGATGGAGTCACTCGATTCCTCAGGACCTGAATATCATCGGCCTTTCAATATAGAAGGAGAAATGTTTGTCTCTTCTGCCTGTGGGAAAAATTGCAAACATCAGTGTGACTGGAGAAGCACTGAGGCACACACACCCGAGTGAGTGTTCCAGTGCACTGACTGTGAAAAGAGCTTTTACCAGTTACACAGCGCGAAAAAACATCGCAGCATTCACATCGGGGAGAACCGTACACGTGTTTTGTTTGTGGACCAGGCTTCAACTGAGCGTCCAACCTGGAGAGACACAAGGATACCCACACCATGGAGAAACCGTGGAAATGTGGAGACTGTGGGAGGGGATTTAGTTCACCGTCTAACCTCGATATTCATCAGCACAATCACACCGGGGGAAGGGATTCACTCAGCCATCCAGCCTGCGAACACACCAGGGAGTTCACACCGGGAAGAGGCCGTTCACCTGCGCCCAGTGTGGCAGGGGATTCACTTGGTCATCCCACTTGCTGACACACCAGCGAGTTCACACTGGGGAGAGGCTTTCCACTGCTGAACTTAGCGTGTGCCCCATAGCATCTCTCTCACCTTCGATGTGTGAATAGAGCATCATGGCTGCAAACCTGGTTTTAATTTAAATTTGAATCCACTCAGGAAATGTATTTGACAAAAGATGAACAAATAGACCGATCATATCAATTAATTGGCAAAGCTTTAGATTCACCAAAATGAACAAATAAACACATCAGAGCCCAATAGTCCAGCTCAGTATTCACAGGAGAATGTCTGTTATCTAACTGATCGCGTGGATAGAATATAGAAAGACCATAAGTCCAAGAACCTGTAGAATCTGTTGTAAATATCTTTCAAATCCTGACTGGTACAATCTCTCTGTTTCCTATCAATTGAAATGACTAAGATGAGAGGGGTTTAAGAGGAGTGGTCAGTGAGGGTGGAGAATAAGGGTGAAATGAGTTGGGATGAAGATGGTTGGAGACAGAGGTGCAAGAGGAGCTGGGATGCAGGGTTTGGTGAATAGTAGTGTCTCAATTTCACTGAATAAAATATAATTACTGTCACCAATACGAGTTAAGTCAAAGCTTTCTGAACTTAGGTGTGAAAGGGCGAATTGGCACAGACCCAAAAACTCAACAAATTGACTTGACAGATAGTAATTAATCAATATTTTGTTCAGTGGAACTGGGGTCCGGAGATCTCTGGCCAACTCGTTTTACTCAGCCAGGCTATCAATACAGGATGGAGAATTTCTGGGAGATGTAGGACTAATCTACCTGTAATTGAGCGATGGGTTTGCTAAGCATGGCTAACCTGACAGAGTGTGCCAGGAACAATGAACATGTGAAGCTGCTCCCTACACTCACTTGACATCATTCCTTGCGAGACCAGAAGGTGAGTCGTACTGAAAAGTGGTCGATTGGGGTCAGGGTCAAATTGACGAGGGCAAGTTCCAATTTGACAAAGGGAAGCGTATATTGGTTTACGCAACCCACCTCTGTGCGCAGACTTGAGAAATTAACAGGTGAGGGAGGAGAAGCATAAGGAACAGACGAGACAGAGAGGGGAAAAGATCTAAGGTGCAAGTTAACCCAGCCGAGAACTCAGCAAAGGAAGGACAAAACAGAATTAGAGAATAAGTTGCTGAGATGATAATTTAAAAGGTGAAAAAAGGAAACTTAAAGTTGAAACCAACACTGAAGCTGTCAGTGTCTGTGCCGAGAAAAATAAAGCACAAGATTACTGAGTGAAAGGAACCTGAAAGGATGCTGAAATTTAAGTTTGTGTGAATTATATTAGAGTGGAAGTTTTCCTGACCATGAATGTTTAAGAATTTACAGTATTCCTTTTGTCTGAAAGTCTGTCTTTGAAAAAAGCGACTGTTATGTTTGTTTTAGCTTCACCCACTTTTCTCTACATGGAGCTAAAAGCCATTTAACCCTTTGTTGTCTTGGATATTGGGAGTTTTACGGAAGTGTGGATGTGTTGAGTATGTTCATTTCAATTCAGATTATGGAACTAGTAGCAGTGGATCTTTGTGATTTACATTTAGAGGTTAAAGACGCTGCTGTGGATATATTTTGACTGGGGCAAGCTGTGCCACTCTGAAAGTCAGGCGAGTTTGTTTTACAAAAGATAAGCTTCAGCCTTGAAGTTACGGTTGCCATGTGCCTGATGCTTGTTTTGAAATTTCAAAAGCACTTTGTTTTTTCACATTTAAACACATTAAATCAATGTTTGTCTGCTCATAGTCAGTATTTTTAGTCATTTGGAAAAGCACCTGAAGTTAACAATGATGTAATTTACTGTGTTCTGTAAGCATGTGCTATTTTGTTTTATTTTATCTGTTCTGTATTGTTTAGTTAATAATATATTGGTCTGAATTAAATTGGAGCTATTTAAATTAACTTAGCTATGTTTTATTCAAGGTTAATAATGATAGCTTTACTAATGATTCTGCTGTGTTAACGTATTTTTAATTATTAAGGAAGTTATGAAGTTCCAAACTTAAAAAAAATCTTGATTTAAAACAAACTTCTGTTTGTTCACTTGAGTAGTAACGAATTCAGTCTTCTGTTTATAATCAATTTATTCTTTACCATCAGCATGAAAAGCAATTTACAAGTGGAATATAGTCACAGATGGAGCACGTGTAACCAGGCACGGGTATCCCCATGCTAACGAACAAAGGAAAAAGCTTACATTTATAGACTGTTTTCTTATCAAACTGGAGCCGGCATTGCCTAATATGGTAGTCTCTGGCTACTGCATAGTCCAGAGACACAAGTTTACATCAGCAACACATTTAGAAGCATTGCGACCTGGCCACGGTGATCATAAACCACTAGTTCTGGACTTTTCTTATCCTAACAATATTTCTAATCCATTCTATTATGAATATCGAAGCCTGGTTGGTCACAAAACAACAGCTGTTGCTCAGTGAAATCTGTCTCTCTCTCCCTAATAATACGAACCACATTTATCCCACTATCAAATGAATTAAACATAAACCCCTTTCAGAAGCTGAATTAACCAGGGTCCACGTGTCAACCTGTCCCAGAGGTTTTTTTACGGGTTACATTACCTGTTGAAAAAGTGTTTTATATCCTTCTTTGTCTTTACTAATCCTGGTTTCCTCTCAGTGTCCTTCCCTTTCCTTATATTTTCAATGTCTCTTATTGACTTCCTTACAGCATAATGCAATGACCAGAATCCCTGAAGCTATTATCCATGCTATCACCAATCCCAGCTGGAACAATCTAATTAGATACTACTTTCCTCCATTCCTGATTCTCATGTCTCGGGATTGCCCATTCTGTCTCTCTATTCCTCTATATGATTTGCACTGTGTGTTTCTGGGATGTCCTAATTCGCTTAATTATGAGCTTTAAAGCCAGAAACAGGGAGAATATAGTGTCCTATGTGTGGAATGACTTGAGTGGCTTCATCCTCAAGAGGCAGTCTTGTCTGCAGATAAGTTGCGTCATGATGATGCACCAGAACCAACGTTTAGCACCGATACATGTGTTCCTCGGTAGAATCAAGCTAAAGTGATGTTCTTGTATGGGGCATCGGGTTGAACCCACAGTCATATACGTGACAGTAGTAGTCACACAATACTGTCCTTTTCCTTTATACACGGTATTAGTTTGGCCTTCGCCCCATTTATTTATTTCAATCTGGCATTCTGGAACATCTACAAACCAATGTTGTCCCTTTCTGAGTACAACACTGCATATCTGGTGCTATCCAAGTTCCTCCCCTCTCAATCAGATATCTTGGATATTCCTCATACTGTTTATGGATCGGACCTAGCTCAGTCTTCCACCCTTGCAAACAGTTCTACCCTAGACACTGGCCAAGGTTTCATTTCAGTTCCATTTTTCCTCAGCAAAGGCAAGACCAATCCCACTGGTCTAATATCTTCACTTCTTTCTTCTTCCCTACGAGCCAAAATCCCCATTCCTATTGTCGGCATCACATCAAAGCCTATGACTTGGTTCCCCTAAACCATTTTCTCAGTTGTTCTTCATGAATAAACAAAGGGATTTGATTACTCTCTCTCTTGTCCAGTTCCTACTGTATCACATTCATCATAAATTTCACAGAGGCTACACATGATACCTCCAGTAAGCCACATCGTGTTCCCATTCACTTTCTATATCTATTCTGTTTACTCCTGCTAACCTTGCTGTAGCTCCTATTCTGAGCTATCCTGTCAGCTCTCACTTTCCTTCTGATTTAAACTGATTCTCCTTGTATTCTCCATCTTCCTCATCCCTTGGTTCCTGTTTTCTATTCTTTACTAACACATCCTTTACTAATTCTCTTCCCATTTTGTCTATTAATTGTGAATATCTCCCTTCACATAATCTAGTTGATAGATTCAAGCTCATGTTTAAAACTTTTGATTTCAATGAACAATTTAAAAACACATATTGTTATATAATACATTTCCTGATTCAGTTACTTCTAGTCCATTAAAATGTGGGTTCTTTTACTGGATGGGACAGGTCGAGTTCTTTTAGCGAGGTGAGATGTCATTTTATTTAAGTCTCACATATGATGATCACTGTCAACGTTTGTACTTGGCAAACCAATCGTTAACATTACTGATCAACATACGACATTTCTTACTTTAAAATAACCTGCTGTCATTACCTTTTAAGTTTGTATTGAAGTATTTTATAATGTTTTTGAATTACTTATTGTCCTGGAGTGATACTAACTTTTTAAGTGAACACTATTAATTTAGTGTTTGGCGTCAGGATGTGTCCCAACACACCTGGTTCAGGGGAGTCTTCCTGGTCTCCCAATATTCCCAAGGAGCAGGCTTGAGGGTTCCTTCTCTATTACCACCAAAATTATGCTTTTGCGGGTCTATACCTCGGTTTATCACTGATTCCAAAACTAACCCTTTTGAGGTCCTCTGTTTCCTACTGGAGATCGCCTCTCACTTGGATCCATATTTTGTTATGGAGCTTGTAAGGTCTGGCCTCCTTATCTCCCACCTTCAGCTTGTAGCTGATCTGTACACAGCCATGGCCACCTTGTCCAGACAGAGTCAGGCTGACTTTTTCTGTTTTTAGACTCTCTACAAGCTTTCTTTGTTCAGTATTAGTGGAGGCCTTGAAACTGACGACCATTCCAGCTGTAAGGAAATCCTAATTTGGTCAGCATTCTTGCTCCTGTTAATTCTAATGCCTCTGACAGGTAGCAGTGTGTTTAACTCCATCCTGATTATTTCAACGTCGGTTTCTCTATGGAGAATGTGTCACGGCTGTGATGGTTTAAAAAGTTGTCTCACTCTCCTGAGCCACATTAGCCATTTAATGTTGTGCTGTTGTCCATAACTGAGCATGCCTGAGACTCGTTCACACACACACGCAGTGGTATCCCAATATCATGCCACATGTGACATCTAATCCAAGCCATTTGAGATGATCTTATCAAAAGATCGTGGGGTGTCTGAAGATCTTTGCTCATCTCCCTCTGCATGGTCCCGATGTCTCGGATAGTGGCCAGACGATCAAATTCAGTTTTCTTATTGTTCAGTGTAGGCAATGACACAAACATCTCACAGAGAAATCTTAGCAATTTCCTACACTTCCCTGACTTTAACAAGAATTTACATTAACACCAGATTGTACCCAGGTGATTTATGACAATTCGCCCAGGAACAATGAGTGAAGAAACATTTCTATTTGGAGGTGTAACTGTGGATATCTGAACGGAATATATGGAATTAAGGACAGTAAAGTAAACGGGATATATGAAAATGTATAAGCCATGGAGGAATAGCTGGGAGAATGTCAGACTGCACATAGTGCAACATCAGCATAGCTAACAGTCTTTCCCAAGGTTTCAAGTCACTAATCCTGCCAATAACATAAATTGTAACATGAAATGAATATACGGATAAATCTGCAGTATTGCAACGTCTCAGTTAGTAGTCACACCACTAGATTGAAACATTCAGAGGCAATGCTTGAGCTTTCGTAAAAACATCTCATATAGATTGACTAATGAGTGGCTGAGTTAGAATGTCAATCTAATTGTATTTTGTTATCTGATTTCAAAACTGTATAACTGTTGTCGCTTTACGATGTAACTTCACCTATCCGTAGGGAGTGTGTACGCTCTATCCAGAGGTTATATCTTCTGTCTGATAGGTCCTGCCGGCCGGTAAAATAAAGACTGCTTTGTTCAAAACACATGAGGTACTGGACTCAGTAATTTTACTGAACCAGATTGAGAGAAAATAATCTATATTTCCATTTGGTGTCAGAAGTGGGATCTCAACGGACAACTGCAGAAAACTTGCGTATTAAGAGCCAGACTAACCTTGGACGAGACAGGGGGAGAGTGGCCACTGGAGTGAGTATGATTTCAATACTGTTCCAGTTTCCCCCGGTTTCAAAAGTCTGAGAAAAGTTTAGCCACTCGCTGGTTCTCGGGTAGTGTCTGAACCAGATTCATAACAATTTGGCGAATAACTTCTAAATTTAGAAATAAGTGTTCAATTCAGGTACGACATCGACCTTGTATATCACTAGGTCCGTCGAGGCACTGATTGAATTTAAACTGCACAGTGACGCGAAAGGATAGGGAAATTTGGAGACTAAAAGAAATTAAATAAGGCTCATAAGAAATCAAATTTAGAAAATTAGGCTCACAGGGAATAAAATGGGGAATTAAATAGAGGATAGGTGTTCAATTCAGGTACGACGTCGACCTTGTATAGCACTTGGCCCGTCTAGGCACTGATTGAATTTAAATCCCGCAGCAACTTGGAAGGTAGGGCCGACACAAACGCGCAGCGGCGCTGATGCGCAAACGATGTGAGACGCGCAGCAGCGTGAGCGTGCGGCCAAGAGGAGGAGGGCCGACGCGAACGCGCAGCGGCGCTGACGCGCAACTACTCGAGATGCGCAGCGGCGCGAGCATGCAGCCGAGTAAAGGAGCGCTGACGCAGACGCACGGCAGCGTGAACACGTGGTGACGTGGGACGTGCGGCAGCACGCGCCCCAGTAAACGTGGGCCGACGCGAACGCGCAGCAACGCGAACCGCGAAAGTCAGTGCTAGTGTCAGTAAATCTTTGTCAGTATTAGCGTCTTTGTTTATCTTAATTATTCTAATCGCGCGGCGATGCGAACCACGGGGCGACGCGGGAGTCTTAAGTATCGCGCGACGACGTGAACCGCGGGGCGATGCGGATCAGTGTTAGATTAAGTAAAGTCTTTGTTTAGTGTTTTAAATCGCGCGGCGACGCGAACCGCGGGGCGACGTGGATCAGTGTTAGAGTCTTTGTTTATCTTAAGTATTCTAATTGCGCGGCGACGCGAACCGTGGGGCGACGCGGGAGTCTTAAGTGTTCTAAATTGCGCGGCGACGCAAACCGCGGGGCGACGCGGATCAGTGTTAGCATTAGTAAAGTCTGTTTATTTTGAGTTGGTTAAAAGTCAGTGTTAGTTTCCGTAAAGTCTGTGTTTATTTTAAGTTTGTTTAAATTGCACGACGACACGAACGCGTAACGACACTGTAATACGAGGGGCAGCGTGAAAATGGGTAATCAGTTGGATAAAACAACGGATGCGGATAGTCCGCTACAAAAGTTACGTGAGGAATTCCCTGAAAGAGCTGAAGACTTTAGAAAATTATCAGGAGCCCTGAAAAAATTATTAGGAGATGACCAGTGGCCTCTAGGTGGCACTAGAAGCGTAGAGGTAGCAAAAAAAGCACAGGGATTAATTTGGATAAGGGGACGAGGAAAAGGGGACAAAAATTTAATTGCAACATGGCGACACTATTGTCAAAAATTGAAAGATGCATCACTTCTGTCAAGTTGGCAAGTAAATGCTAATAAATTGTGACTCTCATTGACAGAGGGAACACATGTTAAAACTATTGACGTCTTAAAAAAAGAATGTGTACACGAGAAACTTGCTAAGAGATCCTCTGGGATCTCTGAGAAAGGTATTGACCGACTACGTAGTAAAATGGCTGGCTTTGTGTTAACCGAGGCTGATGATGAAATTGATGAGTGGCAACTGACTCAGCGCCCAACGGCGCCTCCCGCACCCCCTGGCCCCTTGCTCCAGTCCTCTTCCCAACACCCTCCACCTAACACTCCGGCGAAAAGAGTTATTTTGACCCCATACCACCAAAGCAACAAACCCAAACTGACTCCTCATCCTCTGATAGCGATTCAGATCCCCAGTTCACAAGCAATATAGCCGAAAGGACCAGATCTCACACTCGAAAGGGCAGAACTATATCTCGATATCACAAACAGTCCCGTAAATTTCTAGTCAATTTACCAGTCCAAGTTGTGAAAGACATAGCAAACACCCCCGCCGATCGAGACGCAGAACTGTCAAGCAGTCAGACAGCTCTGAAACATCCTCCGACCTAGAAATTTCCAAGATCCCAAAGTCCCGACACCAATTCCCTGTCAGACCGATGCCAAATCCTGATGCACAACAAGCTGCAGACCACCCCACTATAGATGTCTATGTGCCTTGGAAACCAAACGAAATTATGGCCCTTATGGCCAGCATACCAGATCGGAAAAAATAACCTATCAAATTTATAGATTATCTTCGAACAACTATTTCAGTTTATAATGCAGAATCAAGGGACCTGTGGGCCTTAGTAAAGCAAACCTTGAGCCCAACTGAACACACCCGATTTCTAACTCACCTAGGACTTGCTACTCATGATGCATTGTTGATTGCTCACCCTAACGATATCCAGGATCGCCTAAATGCTATCTTCAATGCTCTCACCACGACCCTTCAGAAGCCCATCAGTATGGCCACAGTATTAGAAACTAAACCCAAGCATGAAGAAACTCCCGATAAATTTATGGAAAGATTTATTGAAATGTATGGGAGTCAATCAGGAGATAATGCCTTCAGGGCAGGAGAGGATTCTCCTCAATTTTGCGCTATCCTACTTCAGTGCTTGCCCTATTTGATTGCTCACGGTATTCGGACAAATAATATGAATTGGGCAGATAACAGTAAAGCCCAGATGGAAAGGGCAGTTAGATATTATTGGCAGGAAAAGAAAGGGGAGGGGGCAGGTGTGCCCCCAACCCGGGTCAAGACTGAATACGTGACTAGAAAGGAAGAGCCGCCTCAGGTGGAAGGACCAAAACCCGACCCAAGGGGATACCAGATGGAACCGCAGTAATGCGTGCCTGGTTGGGTGAATAAACAGGGATACGGTTATATCAAACACCCAAATGGCCCGGGCCCTGCTAATTACGGACCGCCCTACTGTCCCCGGCCTGGTATGGGAAGAGGTCGGGGCTGGGAAAGAAGAGATGGATGTTTCAATTGTGGGAAGGAAGGACATTGGATTAAAAATTGCCCCTACCGTCAGCGTGGAAAAGGAAGAGGAGGGAAAGGAGGGGGCAAGGGGGGAGAGGAGAATTTGACACTAACTTCTCCAAGAACAACCCCTTTGGTCACTTGTCCCCCGATTGACCACACAGCTTGATTGTACAGGGATCCTCCCCGGAGGACGAACCAATGATATTGTTAAAAATTCTGAATGAGTGGCAACCCTTTTTGATAGATACGGGAGCCTTCATGTCTTCTGTACAATCAAAGCTTAAACTCCCTGCCTCTACTGAAACACAGGAACTTTCATGATTCCTGGGACAAATCTCGACATTCCCGGTGTCAGAACCAGTTAAAGTGGGTTACCAGGAAGAATCGGAAGAACATCGATTTGTCATCACTACCAATCTGGACTGTAACTTGATGGCTAGAGACCTCCTCTGCAAATTCCAGTTGCTTTTGGAGTGTGGAGATGATGGGATTATTGTAAAACAGGGAACCCTTAAGCAGCAGTGTTATACCACTAGAACCCCTCAGTGGTGGTCTCTGGACCTGCCGCAGGCACCCTATCACATAACCCTAGCATACTATCCCAGCGGAAAGAATCAGGACGTGCAGAACTTTTATCAGGATCACGAAGGGGAAGTGAAGGGAATTCTATTAAGGGCTAGAGTGACTGGACCGGAAGGAGAGGCAGATTTTGTGGAAATGGATAAGAATCTGTGGAAACAGCCCCTAACAATGGCACCGCATATTGCTCGTGAAGTATTAGCCCCTCACCATGCTAAAGATTTGGGAGTTATGGTACGCAAGGCCATAGATGAGGCTGACCCTACCTGCCGGGATGTGCAAATCGTAAAGCATGGCCAAACAGTCCAATTTTATGGGGACGCCGAGAAGGTCTTAACGACTCTACAGCATCATACTGGCTCAGACATACTTGACTATGTGGATCCTCATGTGTGGGCAGAGGACCCTTCCCATGTGGGTTATACTTCCATTGATCCGATTGAGATCCCAGTGAAGGGCAATGTTGACTGGCCCTCTATCCGACAGTACCCACTGAAATCACAGGCAATACCGAGTATCCACCAATTGATTAAGGGGCTAATGGAACAGGGGATTTTGGTTCGAAGCCAGTCCCCGTGTAATACTCCTATACTGGGAGTGCCTAAGCCAGGCAGACCAAACGAATACCGTTTGGTCCAAGACCTGCGAGCTATCAATGCTATCGTCCAGCCCCTGCATGCTCTGGTTCTCAACCCAGCACAGATACTGTCTTTAATCCCAGCAGACGCCAAGATCTTCACAATAATAGACCTCCAACACGCCTTCTTTGCTTTACTGCTAGCCCAGGCGAGTCAGTACCTATTTGCCTTCACTTACCAGGACAGCAATATACCTGGTCGAGACTTCCACAAGGGTTCATCCACTCCCCAATCTTATTCTCAAGGTGCCTGCAGAAACAGTTACAATCTCTCACGCTGACTAAGGGATCTCCTTTAATTCAGTATGTGGACGATTTACTGGTATTCAGCGTAGATGAACCAAGTAATAGAGAGGATGCTAATCAGTTATTGAATTACTTGTCCTAGTATCCCCGTCAAAGGTCAAAATTGGCCAGTCTCAAGTAAAATTTCTTGGGATCATTTTAACAGGCACACACCGAGCCTTGGAGGCATGTCGAATCAAACCCATCTGCCAGTTTCCAGTCACTAGCACGGCTAGACAAATGCGGCAGTGGTTGGGGATGATAAATTACTGTAGATCCTGGATTCCTAATGCTGCCCTGATGACCAAGCAGCTCACACCGTACACTACCAAGGAAGGCAACTTTAAATTAGAAACCACAGACATCCAAGCCTTTAAGGAACTAAAAACAGCCCTGCTGCAAACTCCGGCTTTGGGATGGCCCCTCTACGACCGTCCCTTTCAATTGTATTGCACAATCATTAAAGATTGTGCTACTGCTGTTTTAACTCAGAAACACGGGGATAAACATAGGCCTGTTGCTTACTACTCTTCTAAAATAGATCCCGTTGCCTTCGGACACCCCGTATATACTCAAATATTAACTGCTATCTACAATAGCCTACAATCTGCCGCCAACCTTACCCTTCAGCAGGATAGTGTTGTATCTACTTCTCACTCCGTAGCTGCCCTTTTGGGCCAACTGCGAACTCAACATCTTACCATGGCTAGGCAAAGTAGATATGAAATCTACCTACTAAATAATCCAAGGCTGACCTTTTGGTACTGTACTGCCATCAATCTGGCTTGTTTTCTTATCGAGCCACCCCAAGATGAGGAAGAACCCAGTCATGATTGTTTATCCTTAATTCAGGAGGCCACATCAGTCAGGGAGGATTTAGTTGATGTACCAATGGAGGATCCAGACTGTATTATGTATGTAGATGGAAGTTCTTCCATTGACCCAGAAGGCAGACGAAATTCTGGATACACCATAGTAAACCAGGAGAATCATATCGTGGAATCTGCCGCCTTTGAGACCGCCTATTCCGCCCAACAAGCTGAACTATTTGCCCTTACCAGAGCCTGTATCCTGGCTAAAGACCTCAAGGTTAATATCTATACCGACTCTGGGTATGCCTTTGGCATAGCCCATGATTTCGGACAATTATGGAAAAATAGGGGATTCCTAACCTCACAGGGGAGTGGGATATCTCATAAACAGTTAGTATCTGATTTGTTGCAAGCCCTCATGCTCCCCAAACGCATTGCCATTGTCAAATGTACCGCCCACACTACCGGAAAGTCTCTGCTTGATATAGGGAATCGTTGTGCTGACCAAGAGGCCAAACAGGCCTCTCGTGGACAACGGATGGTAGTACCCAGAATGATGAGTCAGACTAAAAATCCTGCGAAGGATAAGTTAGCCTCGGAAAAACCAATGCCAATCATCCAAGATGATATAAAAGCACAGGAGGACGCTCCTGAAAAAGATAAACTGTTATGGAAAGATTATGGATGTACCTATGACAATGTCTCTAAACTCTGGACCACTCCCGCGGAACAGACTTGCATGTCTGACGAGTTGGCCTCATGGGTTATAGAATGTCTGCATTTTGCTACTCATTGTGGAGCAAGGGCAACAAGTGATACGCTTTTGGCTACTTGGTGGCACCCAAGACTTCAGGCGTTGGCCCAAAAAACTAGTAGTCATTGCCTTGTTTGCCAACAGCATAATCCAGGGAAGGGAGTCCCCTGTGATTGGGGTAAGACGCCCCTACCAGAAGGTCCCGTTGAGACCTTGCAGTTGGAATACATTGAGTTGCAAAGGGTTCAGTGTTAGAAATATGTGTTAGTAATAGTGGATGTATTCAGCAAATGGATTGAAGCTTATCCTACCCTAGACAATAAAGCTCAAACTGTTGTTAAAGTGTTAATGAGGGAAATTGTTCCTAGATATGGTATCCCTGCTCGACTGAGTTCCAATAATGGCCCTCACTTTATTGGCCAAGTTAACAAAGAATTCTGCTCCCAGATGCACATCAACCAGCAGCTGCATTGCGCCTACCGACCCCAAGCTGCGGGACTGGTTGAACGTGCAAATCAAACTCTGAAAACCAAACTTGCAAAACTAGTCGCATCAACTGGACTAAACTGGCTTAAACTCCTTCCCATAGCCCTATTCCAGATACGCACTACCCCAACTGGTAAAACTAGGCTGACCCCCGCTGAAGTCATTTATGGTAAACCCCTAAGGACCCCTTGGAATCAGAATGTCCCCTCCACTGTCCAATTCCACCACATGACTGAGGAGATGACCACATACATTCTTTCCTTAACTCAGGCTCTGCGAGAAGCCCACAACCAGGTTCGAGGGGCTCACCTTGACCTCCCAGTTTTACCCGAATCATCCCTCGTGGTTCCAGGGAAGTATGTTCTGATTAAGAAATGTGTTCGAAAAGGATTGGAGCCGCAATGGGAGGGCCCTTTTCAGGTGTTACTCACTACCTCTACTGCAGCTAAGGTAGAAGGGAAAAGTGCCTGGGTTCACCTGCACCACTGCAAGCTCATCACCCTTTAAACAAATTTTGCTGGTTAGTCAAATTCAAGTTTCTGTTCCAGATCTCCTCTTCCACATAGCTGAACAAGGCAGTTGAAGGAGGACCAGTTTGAACTTTTACCCGTAAGACAGCCAAATACACTGACGGAGACCTGAAGAAGGGAGACGGGAAAACGGAACTCTTTTAATCAGCAAAATAATTGGACTATTTATCAAAATCCTGAGCCATAAGATGAGACTGTGTCTGTATGCCACTGTCTGCATAATAGTATTGATATATGACAGTTTTGGCGCATGGGAAGGAAGACAAAGGCGAGAGCTCCATGTAAACACCTTTTTATATGTCTTACGTTTATGCGGAAAAAGGGCACTTCACTAGATGCTGGGTGTGTCACATATCCCTATACATTCCAAAGGGGGAATTCCTTTGCGCACCGTTCCACTGACCCTAACTGAGACTGTTAGATGGATTCAAAGCCAAATTATAATAAAAGGAGAGGGGCCAATACAAGTACAAATGATGAAAGGCGGGTCAAAAGAGGGATCACGGAGACCAGGAGGAGTAACATACCGTTACCACCTGAACAAACACGGGGAGGTCACCAAGTGGGAGGGTATTGGAGATCCCATTAGTCAGACGTTCCAGGGATGGCACCAACCAACCTACAAACGGGAAAAGGAACCCCCATTCATAGCTCTGATCAATATCTCAGGGATTGGGAGGCCAACAGGGGGCATATGTCTAATTCGAAATGATACCAGTACCAGGGGACATGTCGTAGGGTATAGCAATTGCCCACACAGTCTCAACCTCACCACAGGTGCACGAGTTACCATTCACTCTCATGATCCAAATAACACAGACGGGAGGTTGTGGGCCCAGTCCTGGGACCCGGAGACAATATATCAGAAAGCAGCCTTTAACGGCACGTATTTAGTGTGCAGTCATAAGGCATATCCTTGGTTGCCCAGGCGATGGACAGGGTCCTGCTATATGGGATATGTGGTGCCATTTATGCGACAAGTACGTACCTTGGCGGAAGTACATGCCTCCATACGAGTTAAGCGAGCCATCACCCCGCCGACAAGTTCTTTGGGGTCCTGGTGTTCCCAGTGGGGATAAAACGTCTCATGGATGAAGTACAGAACTTAGAAACGATATTGGAACAGGTAGCTAACCGCACTGCTGAGACTCTGGAGGGCATCACAGCTGAAATGGTAGCAATAAGGACCGTAGCATTACAAAACCGAATGGCCCTCGATTACCTGTTAGCTGAGAAAGGGGGAACGTGTGCTATGATAGGATCTGAATGTTGCACTTACATTCCTGATAGTTCAGAAAACATAACCCTCCTTGCCGATCACATAAGGAGGGAGGTGAAGAAGTTATCCACACCAGCATAAGAACTTAGCAGGTTTGATTGGTTTCTGGGTGGGTCTTGGAGATCCTATCTAATACATGGGGCAATTGTTCTCATCGTAATAATAATTACCTGCTGTTTGATTGTTGGTTGCCTTAACCTCTGCTGTAAAGTAATGATGGCAAGGTTAGCAAACCCTCTTGTGGTCAAGGGTTCCCGGGTTATGATCCAACAAACTAGAGAACTACTCAACAATAATATGATTCTGGAAATGGAGTGTGAACGGATGAATGCAATACTCTCAGAATTATCCTACATGTTATCATAGAATGATAAAAGGAGGGATGTGGATATCTGAACGGAATATATGGAATTAAGGACAGTAAAGTAAACGGGATATATGAAAATGTATAAGCCATGGTAGAATAGCTGGGAGAATGTCAGACTGCACATAGTGCAACATCAGCATAGTTAACAGTCTTTCCCAAGGTTTCAAGTCACTAATCCTGCCAATAACATAAATTGTAACATGAAATGAATATACGGATACATCTGCAGTATTGCAAGGTCTCAGTTAGTAGTCACACCACTAGATTGAAACATTCAGAGGCAATGCTTGAGCTTTCGTAAAAACATCTCATATAGATTGACTAATGAGTGGCTGAGTTAGAATGTCAATCTAATTGTATTTTGTTTTCTGATTTCAAAACTGTATAACTGTTGTCGCTTTACGATGTAACTTCACCTATCCGTAGGGAGTGTGTACGCTCTATCCAGAGAGTATATCTTCTGTCTGATAGGTCTTGCCGGCCAGAAAAAAAAAAAAAACTGCTTTGTTCAAAGCACAAGAGGTATTCGACTCAGTAATTTTACTGAACCAGATTGAGAGAAAAGAATCTACATTTACATAACTTTCCTGTTTTCTTCTTATATCCTCACTCATTTCCTCTCATTACATTTTATACAGTGTTCACCATTTCATTCATGAGCCCGGACGAACTTTACTGTCGAATACAATATTATCATACTGTCTTTAAACATCGATCAAACATTCCCACTTGGTCCAAGTTTTGACCCAGTTTCTTTGTTTAATTTTATTTAACTGAACCTCTTCTTGGACCTTTTATTCTCCAAAATATGCCAGAGAGCAATTCAGTCGACAACAAGAAGGATGTTAGTTACCTTTAGCATAACAGTCGCCCCCAAAAACTTATTTCTGAATACAGTTTGGACAGAACCACAGAGACAGGACTTTTTCAAAAATAAAACTTAATTATCTCAATTTTCAGCTAAATTTTCCTTCCCATGTGTTTGACCAGCGACGCTTAGCAATATATATATATGATTTCACAAACAAATTATACCCAGACTTTGTCATTTTACAAAGAAGACAAAAGTAACAATTGTGTTTGGATGCAGGTCATTTATCTTCCCCTTCGAGCAGTGTATCTTGGACAATAGGATTAAATCGGATATACGACACAGAAACAGGCCATTCGGCCCAACCAGTCCATGCCGGCGTTTATGCTCCACTCGAGCCTCCTCCCTTCTTTCCTCATCTAACTATATCCACATAACCCTCGATTCCCTTCTCCCTCATATGCTTGTCTAGCCTCCCCTTAAATGCATCGATACTATTCGCTTCAACCACTCCCTGTGGCAGCGAGTTGCACATTCTCACCACTCTCTGGGTAGAGGTTTCTTCTGAATTCCCTATTTGATTTCTTGGTGACTATCTTATGTTGATGGCCTCTAATTATGCTGGTCCCCACAAGTGGAAACACTGTATCTACTCTATCAAAACCTTTCATAATTTTAAAGACATTATGTCATCCCTCAGCCTTCTTTTTTCCAAGAGAAAAGAGACCTGGCCTGTCCATCCTTTCCCGATAGGTATACGCTCGCCTTTCTGGTATCATCCTTGTAAATCTTCTCTGCACCCTCTCCAGTGCCTCCATACCCTTTTTATAAAATGGTGACCAGAATTGCACACACAAAGTCTAACCAAGGTTCGATACAAGTTTAGCATAACTTCACCACTTTTCCATTCTATAACAATTCAATTCTATAACAATCGATCCCAATAATTTAACTCAATACTTTAAATTCTTAAGTCCAACTTTGTCAGCATGCTGCGACATTCGATGTCTGCAGATAACTGGAGATAATTCTGTTTTAAATGCTGGATCTTTTGCTATGCCATCAACCGCTTATCCAACTGGAACTGGCATTGACTGATATGGTCGTCTTTGGCTACGGCATAGTCCAGAGACACAAGTCTGCATTTTCTTCAACATACATCAACAATGTTAGAAGCACGTAAAACACTGGTCTTCCTGTGGCAAGCACAAACCACTAGTCTCTGAAATGTTCTTATTCGAACATAATATTTCTAATCTAAACATTCTATGATGAAAATATTCATGGCCAGTTGGTTGCAAACACCAACTGTTGCTCAGTGAAATCTTTATCTAATGATAACAACCACATTTTCCCCGATATGGAATGAACTAAACATGAACACCTTTATGAAGCTGAATTAACCGAGTTCCCTATGCCAACACCCCTCACATCTTCCATTCACTTCAACTGAAAGGAAAATGCCAGATTTTATCAGTCGGGATTTGAAAGATATTTACAACAGATGCTAGATATTCTTAGAGTTAGCATTGTTCTCTATTCTGTCTACTCGAGGAGTTTGATAACAGACTTTCTCCTTTGAATGTAGAGCTGGAATATTGGGCCGGGATGTATTTACTTGTTCATCTTGTTGACTCTAAACCGTTGCCAATTATTTGACGTGACCTGTATTTTCTTAAATACATTTCCTGAGTGGATTCAAATTTAAATTGAACCCAGGTTTGCAGGCGTGATGCTCCATTCACACATCGAAGGTGAGAGAGATGCTGTGGGGCACACGCTAAGTCCAGTATCTGAAAGTGATTCACAGACTGGGTTTTGTGTTCAGGGCTCCCAGGCATGTTACCGACACCTTCCCACAATACCAAGGCTAGGAGAGGCACTCTGGAAGGTAAGGGGAACTGGCATTTGTCCACGAGAGTAACCGAAGGTATGAGAACTGAAATAATCCAGAGTTAGAAAGGAGAAAAGGCCCCAAAATGGTGCAGTCAGAAACAGGACATCAATTAGTCTCCTCTTATCTTGGAACATTAAATATCGACACACTGTTATTGAAACATCAAATATTAATATTCCAGCACAGTTATAGGGTTATTATCATCAGAAACAAACTTCAACTGTCGGAATGGACACGATTCAGTCAGGATGTGATTAACAGCAGCAATGATAGCAGAATCCAACAACTGCAGTCACTTGTGAACTCGCTGGTGTGTCAGCAGGCTGGATGACACAGTGAATCCCTTCCCACACTCAGAGCAGGTGAACGGCCTCTCCCCAGTGTGAACTCGCTGGTGTGTCAGCAGGTGGGATGACCGAGTGAATCGCTTCCCACACTCAGAGCAGGTGAACGGCCTCTCCCCAGTGTGAACTCGCTGGTGTTTCAGCAGGTTGGATGACAGGGTGAATCCCTTCCCACACTCAGAGCAGGTGAACGGCCTCTCCCCGGTGTGAACTCGCTGGTGTGCCAGCAGGTCGGATGACTGAGTGAATCCTTTCCCACATTCAGAGCAGGTGAACGGCCTCTCCCCAGTGTGAACAAGCTGGTGTTTCACCAGGCTGGATGACTGAGTGAATCGCTTCCCACACACAGGGCAGGTGAACTGCCTCTCCCCAGTGTGAATGTGTTGATGAACTTGCAGTGCAGACGGGCAGCTGAATCCCTTCCCACAGTCCCCACATTTCCACGGTTTCTCCGTGGTGCGGGTGTGCTTCCGTCTCTCCAGGTTGGATGATCAGTTGAAGTCTCCTCCACACACACAACACGTTTACAGTTTCCCCCCGCTGTGAATGGTGCGATGGTTTTTCAGGCTGTGTAACTGGTTAAAGCTTTTTCCACAATCAGTGCACTGAAACACTCTCACTCGGGTGTGTGTGTCTCAGTGCTTTTTGAGTGACATTGATGTTTGTAATCTTTCCCCACAGACAGAATAAACAAACATTTCTCCTTCCACATTCAAAGGCCAATGATATTCAAGTCCTGATGAATCGAGTGACTCTATCTGATCACGACGTGACGTTTAGTTTCAGTTTCCCTCCTTCAAATCCTCCCCTTCTAACACCCTGCAAAAGGAGTTTACAAAAGTCGTCACTGTAAGTACAGGATCGAAATTCAGAAGAGACAATTCTAGTTTCTATGGAACATTCTTTCATTCTGGTGTGTGGTTTTAAGTATTGACTTCATAAAAATAATAAAGAGGGAGAAGATAGACTGAGAGTAAACTGACAAGGAACATAAATACAGTCAGAGCTTCTACAGATATATAAAAAGGAAGAGATAGCTAAAATAAACGTTGGTCCCTGAGAGGATTAAACGGGGAAATGGCAGAGACTTGAAACAAATATTTTGTGTGGTCTTCAGGGTGGAAGACACTAAAAGCATCCCAATAATAATAGATAATCAAGGGGTCACAGGGAGCGAGGAACTTAAAACAATCACTATCACTGGAGAAAAAGTACGAGACAAACTATTGGGACTAAAGGTGGATGTCCCCTGGACCTGATGGCCTGCATCCTGGGGTCTTAAAAGAAGTGGCTGCAGAGAAAGTGGATCGATTGGTTGTAATCTACCAAAATTCCCTGAATTCTGGCAAGGTCCCAGTGGATTGGAAAACCTCAAATGCAACACCCCTATTCAACAAGGGAGGGAGGGAGAGAGAAAGCAGGAAACTATAGAGTAGTTAGCCTAACATCTATCATTGGGAAAATGCTGGAGGCCATTATTAAAGAAATAGTAGCAGGACATTTAGAAAATTATAAAAGTCAAAAGGGTTGACAAATTTGCTGGATTTCTTTGAGGATGTAACGGGCAGGGTGGATGAAGAGGAACAAGTAGCAGTGGTATATTTGCATTTCCAGAAGGCATTCGATAAGGTGCCAGATAAAAGGTTACTGCACAATATAAGAGCTCAGAGTGTTGAGGGTAATATATTAGCATAGATGTAGGATTGGCGAACTAACAGAAAACACAGAGTCGGGATAAATGGGTCATTTTCAGGTTGGCAAACTGTAACTAGTGGGGTGCCACAGGGATCAGTGCTGGGGCCTCAACTATTTACAATCTATATTAATGACTTGGATGAAGGGACGGAGTGCACTGCAGCCAAATATGCTGCTGATACAAAGATAGGTGGGAAAGCAAGTTGTGAGGAGGACACAAAGAATCTGCAAAGGGTTATAGACAGACTCAGTGAGTGGGTAAAAATTTGGCAGATGGAGTATAATGTGGGAAAATGTGAGGTTGTGCACTTTGGCAGGAAGAATAAAAAAGCAAATTATTATTTAAATGGCGACTACAAAATGCTGCGGGACAGAGGGGATCTGGGGGTCCTTGTGCATGAAACACAAAAAGTTAGCATGCAGGTACAGCAAGTAATCAGGAAGGTAAATGGAATGTTGGCCTTTATTGAAGGGGAATGGAGTATAAAAGTAGAGAAGTCTTGCTACAATTGTACAGGGTGTTCGTGAGACCACATCTGGAGTACTGCATACAGATTTGGTCTCCTTATTTAAGGAGGGATATACTTGCATTGGAGGCAGTTCACAGAAGGTTCACGAGGTTGATTCCTGAGATGAGGGGGTTGTCTTATGAAGTAAACTTGAGCAGGTTAGGCCTGTACTCATTGGAGTTTCGAAGAATGAGAGGTGATTTTATTGAAACGTGTAAGATTCTGAGGGAGCTTGACAGGGTAGATGCAGAGAGGATGTTTCCCCTCGTGGGGGAATCTAGAACTAGGGTGCATAGCTTCAGAATAAAGGGTCGCGCATTTAAAACGGAGATGCAGAGGAATTTCTTCTCTGAGGGTCGTGAATCTTTGGAATTCTCTACCCCAGAGAGCTGTGGAGGCTGAGTCAGTCAATATATTTAAAGGGGAGATAGACAGATTTTTGAATTATAACGGAGTCAAGAGTAATGGGGAGCAGGCAGGAAAGTGGAGTTGAGTTCAAGATCAGATCAGCCATGATTTTATTGAATGACAGAGCAGACTCGAGGGATCCAATGGCCTACTCCTGCTCCTATTTCTTATTGTTTATCTGTGAACCTTGACCTGAACGTTCAAAAATGTTACTGATTTTGAGGAATAGACAAAATATCTAAGCATTGATAAATGCATCATCAAACATCTCCAACTGAGCTAACCTGCTCTAACTATGTCAATATTTGTGTCAGCTGTGACTCAGTGGGTAACACACTTGCCTCTGGGTAACAAGGTTGTGGGTTGATGTCGCACTCCAGAGACATGAACACAACAATCTCGGCTGATGCTCCAGTGCAGTGCTGAGGGACTGCTGTACTGTCGGAGGTGCTGTCTTTTGGATAAGATGTTAAACCGAGGCCCCGTCTGCTCCCACAGGTGGACGTAAAAGGTCCCATTGCACTATTTCAAGCAGTACAGGGGAGTTATCCCCGATGTCCTGGCCAATATTTTCCCTTAACATCAGTAAAGCAGATTATCTGGTCATTATCACATTGTAAATTGGTTGCTGCGTTTCCTACATTACGATAGTGACTACACTTCAAAAATAACTTAATTGACTGTAAAGCCATTTGGGGCATCTGGTGGTGGTGAAAGGTGCGAAACAAATGCAAGTTTTTTTATTTTCTATGTGTCTTTTACGACTTCCCTTCTCCCATTGTGCCTCCTTTTGTCTGCTGTCACTTCCCCACCTCCTCTTCCCCACCCAACTTTACAGTTCATTTCTTGTGTACATGGTCTCTCTCTCTCTCTCCTTTCCCTCACTCGATCGCTCCCTAGAAGCTGTCCATCTGCCATATCTCCCAGTTCTGATCAAATGCTCTCCATGACCCATCACCATTTCTCCTTCCATTATCAACAACAACAACTTTCATTTATATAGCGCCTTTAAGAACATAAGAGTTATGAACAGGAGTAGGCCATACGGCCCCTCGAGCCTGCTCCACCTTTCAATAACATCATGGCTGATCATCAACCTCAACTCCACTTTCCCGCCCGATCTCCATATCCCTCGATTCCCCAAACACCAAAAATGTATCTATCTCAGCCTTGAAATAACTCTGTAAAATGGCCCCTGGTGCTTCACAGGAGCATTATCAGATAGAATTTGACACCGAGGGTCAAAGAGGCACATTTTAAAGAGGGTTAAAAAGGAAAAGAGTGGCTCAAGTAAATGTTGGTCCCCTGGAGGATGAGACTGGGGAATTAATAATGGAGAACAGGGAAATGGCAGAGACGTTGAACAAATGTTTTGTATCGGTCTTCACGGTAGACACTAAAAACATCCCAATAGTGGATAATCAAGGGGCGATAGGTAGGGAGGAACTTAATACAATCACTATCAGTAATGAAGTGGTACGAGGTAAAATAATGGGACTACAGGCGGACAAGTCCCCTGGACCTCATGCCTTACATCCCAGGGTCTAAAGAGAAATGGCTGCAGACATAGTGGATGCATTGGTTGTAATCTACCAAAATTCCCTGGATTCTGGGCCTGTCCCAGCAGATTGGAAAACCACAAATAACGCCCCTATTTAAAAAAGGAGGCAGACAAAAAGCAGGAAACTACAGACCAGTTTGCCTAACATCTGTCATTGGGAAAATGCTGGAGTCCATTATTAAGGAAGCAGTAATGGGACATTTGGAAAAGCATGATTCAATCAAGCAGAGTCAGCGTGGTTTTATGAAAGGGAAATCATGTTTGACAAATTTGCTGGAGTACTTTGAGGATGTAATGAGCAGGATGGATAAGGGGGAACCAGTGGATGTGGTGTATTTGGATTTCCAGAAGACATTCGATAAGGTGCCACATAAGATGTTACTGCACAAGATAAAAGCTCACTGGGTTAGGGGCAATATATTTGCATGGATAGAGGATTGGCGAACTAACAGAAAACAGAGTGTCAGGGTAAATGGGTCTTTTTCCAGTTGGCAAACAGTGATTAATGGGGTGCTGCAGGTATCGGTGCTGGGTCCTCAACTATTAACAATTTATATTAATGACTTGGATGAAGGAACAGAGTGTAATCTAGGCAAGTTTGCTGATGATACAAAGATGGGTGGGAAAGCAAATTGTGAGGAGGACACAAAAAATCTGCAAAGGCTCAGTGAGTGGGCAGAAATTTGTCAGATGGAGTATAATGTGGGAAACTGTGAGATTATCCACTTTGGCAGAAATAACAGAAAAGCAAATTATAATTTAAATGGAGAAAAATTGCAAAGTGCTGCAGTACAGAGAGACCTGGGGGTCCTTGTGCATGAAACACAAAAAGTTAGTATGTTGGTACAGCAAGTAATCAGGAAGGCAAATGGAATGTTGGCCTTTATTGCAAGGGGGTTAGAGTATAAAAGCAGAAGTCCTACTACAACTGTACAGGGTATTGGTGAGGCCACACCTGGAGTACTGCGTCCAGTTTTAGTCTCCTTATTTAAGGAGGGATATACTTGCATTGGAGGATGTCAGAGAAGGTTCACTCGGTTGATTCCGGATATGAGGGGGTTGTCTTATGAAAATAGGTTGAATAGGTTGGGCCTATACTCATTGGAGTTCAAAAGAATGAGAGGTGATCTTATTGAAACATATAAGATAATGAGGGGGCTCGATAAGGTGGATGCAGAGAGGATATTTGCACTCATAGGGGAAACTAAAACTAGAGGACCTAGTCTTAGAATAAGGGGCCACCCATTTAGAACTGAGATGGGGAGAAATTTCTTCTCTCAGAGGGTTGTAAATCTGTGAAATTCTCTGCCCCAGAGAGCTGTAGAGGCTGGGTCATTGAATATATTTAAGGTGGAGATAGACAGATTTTTGAACAATAAGGGAGTAAAGGGTTATTGGGAGCGGGCAGGGAAGTGGAGCTGAGTCCATGATCAGATCAGCCATGATCTTATTGAATGGTGGAGTAGGCTCGAGGGGCCAAATGGCCCACTCCTGCTCCTATTTCTTACGTTCTTAGGGTGTTAAAGGAGGAGGGAGAGGTTTAGGGAGGGAATTCTGGAGCTTAGGGCCGAGGCAGCTGAAGGCATGGCCACCAATGGTGGTGTGATTAAAACCAGGAATGTGCAGGAGGCCAGAGATGCTGGAGGGTTGTAGGGCTGGAGGAGGTTACAGAGATAGGGAGGGGTGAGGGCACGGAGGGATTTGAAAACAAGGATGAGAATTTTTAAATTGAGCTTCGTGCCCAGTCGTCATTTCTCCTTCCTTTACAGACGCTCCCTGACCACTCTCCATTTCTCCTTCCTTTACAGACGCTCCCTGACCACTCTCCATTTCTCCTTCCTTTACAGACACTCCCTGACCACTCTCCATTTCTCCTTCCTTTACAGACGCTCCCTGACCACTCTCCATTTCTCCTTCCTTTACAGACGCTCCCTGACCACTCTCCATTTCTCCTTCCTTTACAGACGCTCCCTGACCACTCTCCATTTCTCCTTCCTTTACAGACGCTCCCTGACCACTCTCCATTTCTCCTTCCTTTACAGACGCTCCCTGACCACTCTCCATTATCCTTCCTTTACAGACGCTCCCTGACCACTCTCCATTTCTGCTTCATTTTTTGAAATATTTAACGATTTTAATAAATCTTTGAAGGTGGCAGGACAGGTTAACGAAGCTGTTAATAAAGCGTAAAGGATCCTGGGCTTTATAAATCGAGGCACAGAGTACTAAAGCCGGGAAGTTATGCTAAAGCGATATAAAACACCAGCTGGAGGATTGGGTCCAATTCTGGGCACACTTCAGGAAGGACACAAATGCTTTGGAGAGGGGACAGAAGAGATTTACTGGAGTGGTGCCAGGGATGTGGAACTTCATTTATGTGGAGACTGGAGAAGCTGGGATTGTTCTCCTTGGAGCAGAGAAGGCTAAGACGAGATTTGATAGAGGTGATAAAAATCATGAAGATTAGATAGAATAATTCTATCGGCTGATAACCAGAGGGCACAGATTTGAGGCGATTGGCAAAAACCGAGGTCACATGAGGAAAACCATTTTCCCACAAGGAGTGGTTAGCGTTTGGAATGCATTGCCTGACGGAGCGGTGGAGACAGAGTCAATAGTAGCCTTCAAAAGTGAACTGGACAAAGACTTGAAGCAGAATGATATTGCAGGGATTTGGGGAAAGAGCATGGGAAGCGGGATAACCGGATTGCTCCCCAAAAGTATTGGCGCAGACTCGATGGGCCGAATGGCCCACTACTGTGCTGCAATATTCTGTGATTCTAGAATTCTTTACAGACGCTCCCTGCTCAGTCACCATTGCTCCTTCATTTACAGACGCTCCCTGGTCCATTACTGTTTCTCGTTGATTTACAGACACTCCCTGAGAGTTTGACGCAGACACAGCGCATGCACTGACCGCTCCTTCTGGCTGGAGCGGACCCAGGACCCGGAAGGCAGGGGGAGAATGTTCCCCGGTTTATATCCCCCCCGCCCCGGTGTGGGGAGAATGTTCCCTGGTTTATATCCCCCACGGTGAAGGGAGAATGTTCCCCGGTTTATATCCCCCGGTGTGGGGAGAATGTTCCCCGGTTTATATCCCCCCCACCCCGGTGTGGGGAGAATGTTCCCCGGTTTATATCCCCCGGTGTGGGGAGAATGTTCCCCGGTTTATATCCCCCCCGCCCCCGGTGTGGGGAGAATGTTCCCCGGTTTATATCCTCCCCCCCGGTGTGGGGAGAATGTTCCCCGGTTTATATCCCCCCCGCCCCGGTGTGGGGAGAATGTTCCCCGATTTATATCCCCCCACCTGGTGTGGGGAGAATGTTCCCTGGTTTATATCCCCCCCCGCCCCACTCCCCCGGTGTGGGGAGAATCTTCCCCGGTTTATATCCCCCCTCGGTGTGGGGAGAATGTTACTCGGTTTATATCCCCCCCCGCGGTGTGGGGAGAATGTTCCCCGGTTTATATCCCCCCCCCCCAGTGTGGGGAGAATGTTCCCCGGTTTATATCCCCGCCCCCCCGGTGTGGGGAGAATGTTCCCCGGTTTATATCCCCCCCCCCGGTGTGGGGAGAATGTTCCCCGGTTTATATCCCCCCCACCGATGTGGGGAGAATGTTCCCCGGTTTATATTCCTCTCCCCGGGAGATTTGGGTGTCCTTGTGCAAGAAACACAGAACGCGAGCATGCAGGTACAGCAAGCAGTAAGGGGGTGGAGTATAAGAGTCAGGATCTATTGCTACAATTGTACAGGGCCTTGGTGAGACCACACCTGGAGTACTGGGCAGTTTCGGTCTCCTTATCTAAGGAAAGATATACTTGCCTTGGAGATGGTGCAATCGAGGTTCACAAGATTGATTCCTGGGATGAGAGAGCTGTCTTACGATGAGAGATTGTGTAGAATGGACCTATACTCTCTGGAGTTTAGAAGAATGAGAGGGGATCTCATTGAAACATACAAGATTCTGAAGGGTATTGACAGGGGAGATGCTTAGAGTTCGATTCCCCCGGGCTGGAGTGACTAGAACTTGGGGGCTCAAGATAAGGGGGAGGCCATTTAAGACAGAGATGGGACATTTCTTCACTCAGAGGGTTGTGAATCTTTGGAATTCTCTGCCCCAGAGGGCTGTGGATGCTCAGTCTATTCAAGGCTGAGATAGATAGATTTTTGGACTCTCGGGGAATCAAGGGATGTGGAGATCAGGTGGGAAAGTGGAGTTGAGGGCGATGATCTTATTGAATGGTGGAGCAGGCTCGAGGGGCCGTATGACCTACTCCTGCTCCAATCTCTGATATTCTAACATTGACATCTAAGGGGCTCTAGATTTATTAGTCCCACCCTTTATCTTAAGGGAACATACTTGCTCTGAACCCTCGCTATCTCCTCCTTGAATGCCTCCCACTGCTCTGACACTAATTTACCTTCAAGTAGCTGTTTCCAGTCCACTTTGGTTAAATCACATCTCTGCTTCGTAAAATTAGCTTTACCCGAATTGAGAACTTTTGTTCCTGGTCCATCTTTGTCCTTTTCCATAACTACCCTAAATCTAACTGAATTATGATCACCAGCACCAAAATACTCTCCCACTGATACCCCTTCCACCTGCCCAAGCTTC